>NC_136699.1:23708274-24293274 GCF_947650265.1 Symphodus melops
GTCAGAGGAGGGGAGCGGAGGCTTCAGAATAGTGGAGGTGTGACCAAACAGCCGTTTGTTTTGGTTTCATGCAGGTGCTCAAGAGCGTCCTCTACTGGATCAAAAACTAGCACATTCCTCATTTGAGGTGGGGAATATATTGACCAAGTATTCTTGCAATGTAAAAAGTCACATCATGGTTTGCCATTGAACTTTGAGACTCCTGACAATAGCACAGCTCTATAATTCTGCAGGAGGTTCAAAACTGAAACATGTTAAAACTTTTTTCTGCCACAACAAATCAATACAGACTTAAGGACACTACACAAGTTATTATTGGAAACCATCTGGAAAGTCTGTGTTGTGCCAAATAATTAAAAATATATATATATCTCCGGAGTGAAAGAGATGGGATGGAATCCAACAGAAAAAAACAACAATCTCGGTGTAAAAAAAAAAAAACTATCACGGACAAAGCAGATGTTTGAAAAGTTTTACCTCAGTGAAGGTAAAGAAATATGATCAAAATTAAAAGTTTCATACGTGCCCTTTTGTTATTGTTTTGTTGGTTCATCATTGAAGTATTATATTGATAATTATTATATTCTCTTTAAAGGAATAATGTGTGATATTTTACACATAAATATTGTCTGTACATGTCTCTCTGAGTCATGAGGGTTACTATGAGTGAAAAGCACGAGTCCAGCCAGCTGTATTGTTGTCAGAGCTGTGTTTACATCGTGTTTACATGGACAGAACGGCCTAGTGTTTATAGCTGTAGGGGACTAAAAATAAAAGGAAAAGAAAAAGAAAATACGAATAACATTCGCTGCTTACTTGGTTGTCCTGTGAGTGTATTTTGTCCAATATGAAGCTACAAGTTAACCAAAGTGTGCTAACATTAGCACGACACTGCAGGCCACAGACGATCGCAGCTCGAGCGAAGGACTGTGAGTGGATCAGGGTTGGAGGTGTGTCGAGGAGGAGAGCGGAGGCTACAGAACAGGCGTCACCAAACACTTTGTGTTGGTTTAGTGCTGGTGCTCAAGGGCGACATCTTCCTTTGAGAATGTAGAATAAAACTATTCATGTCATGCTTAGACTTTAGTGAAGATGGAGATGGATCTAAACTGCAGAGTGCACACGACTTAACACTGGAGGTTGTCCCTTGATTTTATCCAGAAGCTTGAATTCTTTTTTTGCACGTAAAACCTTTATTTGTAAAGTACAACAAGTAATTCATTTCTGCCTGGAATACAGTGGAGAAGAACTAGGAATTGGCATAAAACAGAAATACGTGAGTACTTAAGTAAATGAAATATACATAAAGTACTCTGTTTATTTCCTCCACCGTTTGACCAGAGTATCAAATATCAAAACATGACTCCCATGGTGCATTTTGTTTTCAATCTTGGCAAACGAGTCTGTGACTTCAACCAGAGATAATCGAGGCAGTGTCTTCAGGGCACCTTGGGTGCATTTGAGTCTGTATTTGATGTGTCTGAACACTGGCATAACACCCAGGACACTTGTTCATGCCAGATGCCAGCATGTAGACAGAGGGTCTACTCCTCTCAGTAGATCTGGGACGAAGAGACACACAGAGTTATTTCCTCTCAGGGCTGTATCCATGTAGTAAAAACACTGGCACAGGCAGATGTCTCCAATTATGTACCCGATTTAACAATCCCTGTGATGCAAATGAGGTCAGCACAAACCAGACACGCTCCGAGACATCATCATGAGGTGAAGGAAGTGAAAATACTAAACAGTAAACTTTGCATTTCTTTTTTTTTATTATCCTTTTTTCATTTAATGTGACAGACGACTTTTCCTCTTCAAGGTTGTTTCACGAGTCGAACAAAGAAAAACAAAGTGTTGTGGAACGGGCTCTGAATCAGTGGCTGAGGTTGAGAGTTTAGACCCTGATTAATTAGGCATTAAAATGAAGCTAATCTTATTTATAGAGTGCGAAGCCAATAAGTTTCCTGAAGGCTTGCTCAGCTGTAATGAGCAACAGACAGAATATTTACAGAAAAATCTATGTTTGGACATGTCCTACTTGTACTTAAAAGAGCTTGGCTATCTGTTTTCAGCTTTACAAAAGACACATGCATGTTAATTATTTATTTATTCTTTCTTTAAAATTAACCCCCCCCCCCCCCGAGGCTTTCTAAGCTGCAGCTGAATACTGATTCTGTTGAATGTCAGAGACTGTTTGGTTTATGTTGTCCTGTATTCATTTCATTTCAAGCTGACAGATTTCAGAACTAACAATAACTGGGTGAAAAATGCAGACTGATGTTCATTTCAACATGTCAGGCCTCTGATTGCTCGACTGACTCACTACAACACGATATTTATTTCCATTGACACTTTTTAGAGTAAAACAGACAGAAAAACATCGACTGAAACATGTTCAACATGACGTGCATTAATGTGTACAATGTGCCTGTTATAGAGAACAAAAGTGATTACTTATTTTTGTAAGCCAACCGGGAAGTAGTATCGCCATGGGGCCAAATGAGAATTCATCTTTGTGATTTTGGATCATTGCAGAAAAGAAGCTCTGTGGCAAACACACATTTCTGTTTTTATATGATGTTTGAAGAGTTAATGCAGCCGAGAGAAGTGAAAAGCTGAAAACACGGTTGATTTTGACATCACAACCGTCCGAAATGTGCTACAAGATCCTATAATCTTCAAATTCAGCCATTAGCCTGTTTTAGGCACTTCTCATCTCACAATGTTTCTTAGAAGACAATACTTTGGACACTGGTCTGTGACTGAGACTATGATTCAAAGATTGGCAATTGGCAAATACTTACTATATGTGAAGTGAACTTAACAACTTTTAAAATCATGTTGGGTGACAATGCATAATCAAACAAGTTCACCTTTTTACGCCATGGCCATTTTAAACCACCATAGCTGTAATCGAGTTCAGTTCATGTCTATGTTCTTCACAGCAAACGGACACAAATGTTGCCTGTTGTTCACTACCACTTTTTTTCATGATGCAGTTTGGAGATTTGTGTTTGTCATTCACCAATCTTGCAAGTGAACCATCTTCTTTGGACGCATCGACACTAAAAGATAAACAAAAACAATACATCAAACTTGGTGCCAATCAAATATAAACTTTTATAAAGTGTATCTTCATAGTTTGATTTGAAGAGCCACTTAAGATATATAGCACATTAAGTCAAGCACTCGTTAATTCATCAAATATCTAAACGCATTTCTGGTCAAAACAAGAAAACTGTAATTGCTACTAATAATACATCTCATATACTTACCCACCACTTGCATTTCTGCCAATCAAATTCATACAGGAATGAACTCTGAATCTTTGAGTAGTGCCTTGACTGGCATTCTTCCACTGACATGAATTCCCCTCTATACTCCAACACAAAAGAACCTCGCTCGACTGGTTGGGTAGCAAATACTCCTCTTCCTACAAAGAAACAGAATTAACCCAGATCATTATGTTGTCCCCTCTCCTTTGTGAATGCGAAGGAAACATACCATCTTAAATAAAGAGATGACGTTATCTAATTATTAGCCAAATTGCATGATGATGATCGCTTGTCTAAGTATGCTCGGATGTGGAAGGTCCAATCATGTGTTAAACACGTAACCCACAAACCTGTATTTCAGTTCTCCGTTTGTAAAACTCGTTCTACACATTCACTTCAAATGTCACCTCTGGAGTTTTCACTCCTTTCACATTTTCATTACTGTCTTCGATTGGTCTGTCACCTACCTTGGACGTATTTGAATGTGCTAGACACGAAACACAGCAGACATTAACAGCATAATAACAGCATGTATTTGTTCCACACGTGTGTACATGAAACGTCTCTGACAGAATTCAGGCTTATTAGGACATGCCTATACCTGAACACATTGAATTTCTACAACACAGCAGACTGAAGACAGTTTATTTTCTGCTAAATGTCTTCTGACAAGCGGCCTAAATATTTCTTCATTCCAAATGTGTGTTAATGAACAGTATTTAGAAATGCAATGCTGTAATGTGCAGCTATCAAACGGGCTTGAGGTCCTACAGTACCATTGATGCTGTTGATAAATCTTTCTGCAAACCATGGCTTGTCTCTTGAAGACAAGCCATGGTTTGCAGAAAGACTTCCTTTTGGACATCGTGGCTCTGTGGAAATATGTTTATATCATTACACTACATGAGAAAACAGACTGCTCATTCACTTTGTCATTCGAAGGAGACATTTTTTATGTGCAAAGGTTTCTGATATTTGCTGAAAAGTATCAGAGTTGCTTTGCACCTGATTCTATTTTTTTAATTTTCATTTATGAGAACATAGAATGTGACACGAGCATCACTATTTTGGATTCATGCTTCAACTACTGTAACTCTTCATCATAGATCATGAAACCACTAGCAAGATGGCAGCAAGGTCAGTCACAGGCTCAGTCACGCGCTCTAGTACAGCAGATATGAACTTTTCACTAATGCTGAGAAAAAAGTTCAAGTCTGGACTGAGGACGCTACCTGCTCAGACCACAAGTAAGCGTACCTGTCCAGGTTCAAAGCCCACTGCAACCCATTACCTGACCAGGCCCAAGCCTACAGTGACACATTTAAAATATTGATGAACAGATTTAATGTTACAATGCTGGCCCCATATGTAAACATTTTTAACCATTCACACATTACAAGGGCTCCTTCAAACGCAGTCAGTAACAACATACAAGCCTGCTGTTAAACAGTGATAGCCCTCAGCTGGACATTACCTGTGGGCTACGTTATCTCTTAGCACAACAGCTTCTTCCAGAACTTTCATAGTGAAGTATGAGAGGAGTTTTTCCACAGAAACTGCAACACATGACTCAAAAAGCTCACCTGACATCTGTTGACGTGAGACACAACATTAAAACTCAGCACTTAAAGTAAAACAACCAACAGACTACCACCGCATTTTCCTCATTTTCTCTCCTAGGTATCTCATGAATATTCATGTGCTTAATTAGCAACAATTTTATGTATATCATGAATATTCACGTGCCTAACACCTTGGCTCGGAGCATGGGGAAGAGTACATTCATAGAAAGTAGGTTCAACGTATTAAGTTTTTATATGTAATGGTCGTCAATATAACTGAAAGTCTGTCCATCCGACAATCATTTACGTTTTAATTTATGTACCAAAGGACAACGTTAAACTTTATTGATCCCCCAATGGGGGAAATTTGGGTGATACAGCAGCTCCCGAAAACAGTAAAACAGGTAATATAAACAGCATAAATAGCAAAAAAGTTAAAAAGAACAGCTATGAGCAAGTTTACATTAATTAAATGAAGGAGTTAAAAAATAGAATAGACTTAAATAATCCAAGGCATAAACACTATGTACACTTAAGCATATGTGTTAGGTCGACACAAATGGACCATATTTACAATTACAATTACATCAAAAACACCAATTATATTTAATTATGACCACATTTAAAATGATGGTGCACTGCACTGTCATAAACAAAACCAGAAAGCTGTATGCAAGTGAAAGCATCGGCAATATCCAAAGGTATTGGTTAGCAGCTAACTAGAAGCAAGCAAACAGAAGAGAATGCATTGTTCTCTGAGATACAGCTATGTGAGACTGTTTTATGTAAGAAATTATAAAATGTTCATGAAGTTTACATGACAATAAAATAAAAACTAGAAATCTGAAGCTAGCGATTAGCAGCCAGTGATTTACAGCTAATTTTAGCAGCTAAAATTTTAGCAGCTAACATTAGCAATCTATATTGAATGGTTCTTTTTAAATATCTTTTAAAGATAATAATTTATTGTAGTTGCACAAAACTCCATACAGTCTTTAAAATATTAGAAAAAAAGAAAAAACTTGAAGTAAACTTGCCTTATTAACATGCAAAGTTCTTCAGTCTGCACTGCATTGCTCCATGTTTAGCTCATCGGCTATTATGATACACACTTCAGGAAGTGTGTATCCTGCTGTAGTGGCATCGAACATCCACTAGGGTGTCGGCGCACACACACTTTTCTAGTTTTGTCACTTTGTGGGCCAAGGGGGCAAAAAAGGCATGAGCAGTATCAGGGCAGTCTCCTGAGCTACCTTAAAGCATTAATAGATATGGTGTCCAGCATTTTGGCCCCACAAGGATTCATGGCCTCCCACCATTGGTGGGCTCCTGGGGGTATGGCCCCACCAAGTGAAAACACACACGCACACAGCCTTTGGGACAGAAGGCAGACAGTAGCCAGTTCGAGTAACAGATCAAGAGTTTTCCAGCTCCATAATAAATACATTCAGCTCTTCTACATGGTCAACTTAAAGACAGACAATGACAATGACAAAGACAGAGACACACACACACACACACACACACACACACACACTCACACACACACACACACACACAATGAACAGGTTTGACGTGTGGGCTTGTAGTGGGAAATGTATGATACCAGTTGTTACGGCCTCCTTAACGTACATTGGATTTTTAACCAAAGATAACTCGTAACAGAAGAGACCAACATAAAAGAGAGACCCCACACAATATAAAACTTTTAAACCCTGAGCTTTATTAGAGTATCTCACCGACCCCCTGAAGTGAATGTTTGTGTGTCTGCTGGCTCCCCTATCCTTTGACTTCTCTCCATTCATGCTGTCCACAGGTCCTGCTTGTGCATGTGTGATTCAGGCCGGTGTGTTTGAAGCATGTCTGTACAATAACAGAGTCCCTTTTTAAAATGAAATAAAAAATGAATTAAAAGAAAAACCTATTGCAACAATACAAAATGTTGCCGAACTTTGGCTCTGTGAGGGGCTGTCTGTGGGCTACAGTGTTCAAACAACAATGTGGAGTGTTAAAATAATTTATTAACAATAACAATGTTCAAAAGACATCAGTGAGAGATTGTATTATGTTTTAAGACTCTCTCTAGGCCCGTCTAATGCATGAGCAGTAACACATTTTGTCAGGAACATGGGTGCACGTAGTGGGTGACTGAACTTTGTTTTTAACACAATAGGAATGATCTACAAAAAAAGACTGAAACAATGAGAGCGTAAGGCAGGGAGGTTGTTGTAGGCATAGAGAGATAAAAGCGTAAAACACACACTGCAGAAACAAAGGCTTACTACAATAGAAGTTGTTTAAATTCTGTAATTCAGAATAATCGCCTTCTGACATTGTCGTCTACACCAGTACATTTGCAAGTTAAAGAAGCCATTTATAGTTCCCGTGAAACGGATCTTTTAGAGTATCTCACCGCCGTGTCGTGACATATTTCCTACTGAAATGGGATAGACGGCCTAGTGGTTGGGTCATACCCTTTGAATGAAGGTAATCGTCCTCCAAGCAGGTGGCTCGGGTTCAAGTCCAACCTATGGCTTCCACATGTCATTCCCCATTTCTTTCCCTATTGGTTGGTGTGTCCAGTTAAAGGTAGAAAACCCAAATATAAATCTTAAAAAGACAGCAGATTAGACATAACACTCAATCAATCAATCAATCAAATTGATTTATAAAGCACTTTTAAAAACTCAGTGCCCACACACAGATAGATAGATAGATAGATAGATAGATAGATAGATAGATAGATAGATAGATAGATAGATAGATAGATAGATAGATAGATAGATAGATAGATAGATAGATAGATAGATAGATAGATAGATAGATAGATAGATAGATAGATAGATAGATACCACAAAATGAATAGCACAGTGTTTGCCAAGGTAAATCACGTGAGATGAGGGCAAATGTTTTGATTTACTTGAATTCACTTGTTTATCTTTTTTTAAGCCGTAAACAATGCAGGCTTTCGGCACTTTAAGACTGGCTTCACTTTTCATGTCCAGAGGTTGAGTCCAAGTCTTTCATTAAGTCCTGTGTGCAAGAGGTAATGCACCATGAAGCTCAGAGGCACATGTACGAAGACAGACACTGCAGGATAAGAAGGCATGGCTGTAAACAATGGAGGATTTAAAATAGTAAAGAACCCGGCCTTATAAAGTTTTGATGAAGGAAATCTATTTAGCGTGTTTGTTGGACCTCAAGGATGCACTAAATGTTTGTTTACAACTGAAGTGTGCATTCACCCATCTCAAATCCAACCCCAGGTCTCTCTCCTCATGTTGGACCCGACACTGCATGGATAAAACACCTGCGTCCCCTTGCACGGCCGTGTTGTGTTTGGCTGATGTACCCACAGGATAACTCTGCAACTCACCGGGACATAAACAGCACGTTTTTGGCTCGTTTTAAGTCTTCCAGTTGTATTCTTCTGCACACCATGAAGATCTCTGTCTGCTTGTCTCACCACACATGTTCCTGCTCTGCACCCTGGGTAATGTAGAAGGGGAGAGAAATCCACCAAAGTGATTGTGGATAGAGGTTTATGCCCGGTTTAACTCAAAGTCTGTGAAAAACAGGAGACAGAAGTAAAAAGTTTGTCTTTGGAGGAATGGAATAGACAGTTAGTGGGAGGTTGTTTGTTTTCACACACATCCTCCACACATGAGGTAGTTCAGGCATTTGATTAGGATGCCCCCCTACATGCCTGTCTTTGGAGGTTTTCTGGGTACGCCCAACAGGGAGGAGACCCCAGAGTTCACTGGAGGGATTACATATCTGGCCTGGTAGCATCTCAAAACCACTTAGCAGGATCTAGAAAACATTGCTGGGGAGAGGGAAGTCTGGGTTGACTAACTACGCCTGCTGCCACCACGCAAAAGAGAATATATAAATAGCATGGATGTTTTCATTAAACTCGTATTTCTTTCCTTCCCCTGACTGTGTTCTGTGTACTCGTTTCCATTTCCACCATTCCTCCAGCTAAATGCTCAATCTTCCATTTCCTTTGACTTTGTAAGGTTGAAGAGCTGAAATAAAGTCTTGAAATAAAAAAAAAATAAAAAAAGATCTGTTCACTATGCCAACACTGGCACTTTCAGTGTGTTCTTTGTCAAACCCAAGACAAACGTTTACATGAGAGAATAAACCATAAATGATGAAACAAATCAACGTTTTTTTTTCATTTATCACAAACCTTTTATTGATCCAAAACCATTCTGAAGTTATGAAACACCACGCTTGGTTCATCTGTTGGTTTATGAGATACTCACATGTTCACTAACAGAGTGTAATTACACTTCCAAAAATGTTACCATTGGCAACTTAAGATGTATTGGACCCTGGAATTTGTGCTGCTGGCAAATCATGACTGATATTGTTTTAGGTATTACAGATTATAAGAGTGAAAGATGTATATGTACAAGTTCAAGTCAAATAAATGTAATAAAGGATCATATGTTAGTCCAACAATCTTGGTTGATATCATTGCACCACTGATTACAAATAAATGTTCTGCATCAGTCATTTGGAAAAGCCCGTGTTATTTTATCTGACATTTAATTTTGTGGAAGGATGAGATCAGGAGAAAGAAATGTCCTTATTGCTCCAACTTTGAGTGTGTGTGTGTGTGTGTGTGTGCGAGAGTGACGTCTTGAGTTCACCCCCCCCCCCAGCTGTTATTTTGCTCTAAAATTAGCCTCATGGTTCCAACAACAGCAAACACTGAGAATGAAAGGGAAAAGTGGAGAGCGATCAGAGAGGAGAAGAGAAATAAAAGGGAAGACAGTGAGAGCGAAAGAAATGATCGGAGGAGAAAAGGATGAGGAAGAGGATACATTACAGTGAGGAGAATAGAACTGTGGATTGTAGCAGACAGACAGAGGGAACAAACGAGGGGGGAGGGGGGAGAGAGAGAGAGAGAGAGAGAGAGGAGTGAGTGTGTGATGCATAATGCAACAGTCTGCTTTTCAGTCTTAATGTTGCCCAGAGTGTTTCGCAACAAGACCACCAGCTCAGCTCGGGACACACACACCCTCCCACCCACCTCCACACACACACACGCACCCACGCACACACAAATAGAAACACTCACATATGCAGAAACCCAAATCCTCTTTTAGCTCAGATGGTGTACAACAATTTCATAACTGCTGTTGCGATTTCTAGAAGAAGAAAAAAGATACTACTGGAGAAAGTAACTAAACAGATCGAGTGTGTAAGGGAGACAGTAGTCATTATTTTGTGCTTTAAAAGGAGATTAGTTTCACTTAAGATGATTATCTATTTTTGCTTCATTTTATGGAGTATCTGTGTCGAGGAAGAAACACTCAAATTAAAGCTCACTGCTGTGGTTGTCAACTAAACACCACTTTCTAACCACAGATTGTATGAAAAGATGGATGAAACAGCAGCTCACCCTAACAGTGGAGCCAAAACCTCTTTATAAACTTGTGACTGGCTGCAGTTTCTAAGCTAAGCCTCTTACATGCTAACAGATGGGACGATGCTTTCTGTCATTAAAGTGAGTTTTGATCATACTCATTTTTGTCCCATGTGCTCATTTTTCTTGGATGTTTAGCTTGAATTTGTGTTTTTGGTTTGGGAAGAGAAGATGTTGCCAACACTAACCAAGCAGCAAAAATGATGCCGATGTGAAAGTGCAAAGTCCTGCAGTTCGTACGTGTTATTCATAGTACGGCGTGTACTGTCGCTGACATGATTGACAGGTGTGTGCAGTGTAGTGATCCGTCAAGAGTCTGGAAACCCGCCTCCTCAGCTCTCCGCCTGTCGCTAGGTTGGCTGAAAGTTGGGATGAAGCAGGATTTCCAGCATTGTGGCTGCCGCTGATGAGACTCCAGAGCCCCCCATTGATGACATCACTCAGGCTTCATTCATTGATATTTCCAGTCTATGACGCTAACACTACAGTCATTGAAATGAGTGTCTGCTTACCGTCTGTTCTGTTGAAGACATGCAGGGCTGCTTTGCTGTATTGGTGAGCGATTATTGGTGAGGGGCTGAACCAGGCGACTGGTGCGAGGGGTTTTTTCCAGTCGAGGAAAAAGATGTGTACATTAGTTTGTTAGCAACTCAACTCATCTTTATTTATAGCAGCTACCTTTCATAAAAACATGCAAAGAGCTTCACATAACAAAAATAAATAATTAAAGACCACGTCATTATGGGTTGTGGTTTTCATAAGCTTTATCAATAAAAATAAAATGTTTGTAAAGTGTTGTTTAATTTAACTTTAACTGAGTGCTGAGTGACAAAAACTACTTTTTTAGACCAATAAGAGACGGGCTTGATGCACACACTTTTTTTCTTATTTGTCTTTGAGAGTATTTCTTTCCATCTCAAAGCACATTCATTCTGTGTGCTCAGAAGATGTTTCCCTGTATTGTGATCTTGATCTTTGCTCAAATATGTTCACTATTCTTGCGTTTTTTAATTTATTTAACTTGTTTACTGTTCAGATGCCTGAAAAACATAACCAGCTAATGTGTTCAACAAGCCATTAAAATACTTTAACTTGACATCAGTCACATGGCACTTCATGCATTAACCTGCTTTCAATATGTGTATTCAGACAAACAGATGCAATCCAAAGAAACTGGCAACTTTTACACAAAGTACAATTTCAAGAGTTTTTTCGTGTGTTCAACAGAACTTATAAAAATAGTGATAACTGGGGGTGAAGTGAGCTGAGTCATTGCTAAGAAGAAACTGGGCTGGAAAAGGAGGACGGATGCAAAGGAGGGGGGATATGAAGAGAGAAGCTGGGAGGGGACAAGTGTCGGTAAGAGTGGATATCAGCAGGAAGTCCCAGGTACATACACAAGGACTTAACACACGCTTACACACACACACACACACACACACACGCTCTCTTTCTCCCCCTCAGGCTCTTCCAAACACAGATGTGAGCAAGGGGGAAAAAAAGTACTCAGAATGTGACAAACACACAAAAAGAAGATATTAGGAGGCAGTCAGGTACATGAATAATCACACACACACGAATGCACACACACGCACACACGGCTATATACACAAACCCTTGTTCACAGGTAGAAAGAGTCAAAAAGGTGCGTGTGCACGCTCAAGGTGATGCTGGGAAAGAGGAAAGTGAATGTCGAGTTTGTGAAACAATATCACTCGTCTCCATCTGAATTCTGTCGTCCCCATAAGACACATTACTCAACACATCCAAAACACACGCGATCATGTGCCTCCGTCTCTCTCAAACACGCTCAGAATCTCAGAGATGATGAAAAGTGTGGCTCTCCTACTGCTTCACTGATAGTCTATTACAATAAAACAGTGTATTCCTCTCAAACTCAAGTGGCTGTAAAATAACCAAATCCTGCTTCAAACGAAATAATGTCTGCTCTCATCCTATTTTTCTCCTCACCGCCCTCAGATAATACAGACAGGGCACGACACCCAATGGTTAGATTTCTTCTAAAAGTTGCTTTGAGTTTTGTCAGCAGGGGGAAAGAGTAAAATGTTTCCAGTTTAAATCCCTATCATCGAGTCTGTGTCTGGGGGTGAGACTGGATTTACTCAATTACTTATGTATTGCTCTCTGCTTCCTTTCCATTTCCTTTCTCAAAACTATTGCATACTCCAGGCCACAGGCGTCTGTCTAGAAATAGATCTACCACTGAAATCTTCAATCTGTCCTGATACCGTTCAATAAGATAATGCTGGCAGATATCACATGCTATAATGAACGAGCGGATTCCACATCTAGACAGAAATGACACAAATATGGTTTGACACGTTGTGATGTTGCTCTCTTTATTTATGATTAACTATTTATAATCACGAAGTAAGAATAAATAATAACTGAGTCATTTCCTCTGCTTCTTGTAAAATTGTGCTGAAAAATTCAGAGCCAGAGTTATGGTGACAAAAGTTTGTGCTAATCTCAAAGCACATGGACTACAAGCACAAATGTGTTCTCCTTTGAACGCTGACAGTCTGTAGGTCCAGAAAGTGTTGGAATTATTCTAATAATCCTTCACACATGAGAACTGCAGCTGATATAAAGCAGGCCTTCATCACAGACCATAGTCCATCTGTTTCTAAACGCTGTCATCCTGCTTTCAGGATGGGAGGTTTTGACTGAAGCTGAAGTCCACGAAACATCGGACACAAACAAGTGGCTGGGTGTAGAGATGTCAGAATAGGGGCAGATACTTCCTCGAAACTCAACCTCTTATTGGCTATTATAGGCTGGAAATGGCGAATGGAAGCTTGTAATTGGCCAAATGAGGTGTCCTGTGAGAGCTAATATAAATGGTAAATGGACTTGAGCTTGTTAAGCGATGTTCTAGTTTTCTGACTACTCAAAGCACTTTTACACCACAGGTTACACATGCACATGGACACAATGATGACAGAGTCTGTTAGTTAAAGTGGCCATTAGTATTCACTCATCCATACACATTCATACGCCGCAGATGAAGCAACAGTTGTTTCTGCAGGGGATCGAACCAGCGACCTGCCAGTTCAAAGAAGAGTGACTCTACCGCAGAGACACAGCTTACATGTTAATGTCTCAGAAGGGGAATAAAAGGATTTTTTTTTCATGAAATGTATAAACAAATATGTGAACTATCAGGCTAGCAGTGGCACATTAATGCAACAAGAGGACCTATATGGATGTAATTGGCTTCAGATTGAAACTATACTAACTACAATGACTCTTGCTGATGCATCAGGATCATTTTTATTGGAGTATCATGCCCGGAAAAGTACATTCAAACTTCAAACGGTGAGTTAGCATACAACTGCCTGCAGCTGTGAGTGACACTGACAAAATAAAACCCACAGTTTTTTTTATAGACTGTCCAGCGTCTTATGTTTGCTCAATGTGTTCAGGTGTTCAAGTTAAATGATCCCAGTGGAGTTCAGTCTATTTAGAAAAATAAATATGGAAATCTCCCTTGTAAATAACAACCCACACCTGACTCAGCTGACCCTGTGCATACAACAAAGCAATGTGACAACGTTGGGGAAAGACTGCTTTACAATCAACACACACACTGAGCACATGCACACTTAAATGTATGAATCTGGATCAGTATTTTCAGTTTTCAGACTGTTCAGTTTGTTTTTAAAGCTGCTGATTGCTGACATTATAAGAATCATTTGTTTTAAGGTGACACAGATGCAGATTGCTCTAAATACACTCTTATACACTGTACGCCACAGTCACCTCCAGCTGAGTGCAGTGTGTCGCCTGTTTGTGATTTTTTTTTTTTAAAGATACAAACAGAGGAGGTGATGTTTCGCTGATTTGATACACTCGTTGGTCTCAATGGAGTTACAAAGCACTATTGTAACTGCCTTTGGCATGAAGCTGTGGTCTTTGACGAAATGGTATTTGCAATTTACGCTTATTTGCCTAAGAAGGCAATTTGCACCAGATTTACATAGATGCAAATAAGTCGGGCACCCAGGACACTATCGGCTCAGCAGTGTAGTTTGCACATGCCCTGCAGTGTTATGTTACTCGAAATCGGTCTAGAAAGCCCTTTTTGAAGCTCTCTGCGTTGTCTCTGGATCCAAAGCATTTTAAACAAATCCCTTGCTGTCACATGTTTAACACTGTGCGGTTCATCTTCTAAATAGTGCTCTATGTTTCCCATCTCTCCCTCCTCCGGCATCTTAACTTCCTCTTACTGCTGTTGGGAGAAACACTGAAAACTTCAGCCACCCTTCAAATGATGTCCTGCTGAACCGAACCAGACGGGACACTGTAAAACATGGCGCCGTAGCTGAAACTGTTTAGAAATACGTCAAACTGAATGTGGGGAGGATGAATGTGGACTGACGTCACAACGCGATGAATAGTAGTTTTATATTTGAGGAAGCAGATCCAAAAAACAAGTGGATGAAATGCTTGAGTTAGCCCTGGGTGAGAGGATATGTTCGTCTTGTCTCAGGTAAAAAAAAAAAAAAATGTTTGACAGGCTTTCTTGAATTGCATTTTGTTTTCTCCCCCATTTCCCCTTCACAGCTCCCTTATGCAGCAGCAAGAACAAAATCATGCATGCCTTAATGTTTACTTTCCGTTTCTGCTGACCTTGGACTGTTTTGCTGCTGTTGTTTCATTTTATTCAGCTCTGTGGAACAGAATGGGGGGAAAAAAAAGAAAAACACCAAAGTATCCAGTCTGATAAATATGCATTTTTTTTTTCTTCCTCCTGCTGTGTTTCAGCAGCAAAAGAAAAAGAAAATAGCAGCAGAACAAACAAAGCATGATGAGTTGCCAGCTCTTTTAATTAGCACAGGCTCAACACACCGTCGTGCTGCAGTGTAGCCAAACAACAGGATGTTGAAGAATGAACATTCATGATGAAGCATGAAGCTTGTTTGCACATAAACGCTTTAACCACAAATACCCCCAGATCTCTCAGCATACACATTCAATTAAAATAAAATAATTACACATGTACATGTGAAGGAAAGAACAGCTATTCTCCTCA
This sequence comes from Symphodus melops, assembly GCF_947650265.1. NCBI lineage: Eukaryota > Metazoa > Chordata > Actinopteri > Labriformes > Labridae > Symphodus > Symphodus melops. The sequence goes on from NC_136699.1 coordinate 23,723,611, forward strand.
CACCTGATTGTGTCATCTGCACGGTTTACCTCAGAGATCTCTTGTGTTTTCTCTGGTTCTCCGATGTGACTGGATAAGTCACCGTTAAAGTACAGATTTTAGGAATACAGGCCCCACAGACGGAGAGATGGATTCTGAGCTACAGTCGCTAACTCTTCACTTCAGTTGTTGAAGTGGACTCTTTTTTCTTGCTTGCCCCAAATTCCCCAGCTCCCCTGACCCAGTTTGGCTCGTCTTAATAGTAAACAAGAGATATTTCTGGTAACGCGAATAAATGGCAAGCTTGTTTTATGTTCTATATATATCTCTGGACTGATTTGGAGAAGACGTCACGATGACGTCACAGCAGCTCGCTCACATGGGCATCATGTCGGATGCAAGCTCGACCAAGCGTGATTGTAGTGATCTAGTAGTTGTAACGTGCTATAAAATAATAAAAGAGTTTCAGGCGAAGGAAGGTCACATGAAGCACAATGTCCTCAGACATTGGGATGATTGTCCAAGCATTGAAACTCCATAATTAATTGCAAATAGCACAAAGATAACATATCAAATGTTTGTAATCATATTGCACTAGAATAATTGTCTTATTGGCGAAATGTTGTTAGGTCCATTTTGTGATCGTACACATTGAACCACGAGAATATCTAAAACCTCAGACTGGATAAGTAAAGCAACACTGATGTCAAGAAGCCTTGAGTTTAAAAATGGGGCCCATATTTCCCGTATGGTGGAATCACATTAACCTAGGTCACGGTTATGACAATACAGTGGAATCAAAACAGGGTTCCTTTTTTTTTATCAATGGGGGGGGGGGGGGCGGTGATCAGGAAGTGAACTGGCACCTCTCCAGCTACCAGATCAATTTTCAGACAGTAAAAAAAATACAAAGCTGGATTGTATTTTTTATTTTTTTAATAAAAAAAGGAACTTGTATTTTACAACAAGGCAGATTTTAAAATTTTTAATGTAAATGTAGCAGGCTTCTGTAAATGCCACCTCATGTTTTAAAAATGTCTCTTTAAACTATCATAAAATACTGTCCAAAAAGGGTTTGCATCTTTTTTTTATCATAATGTGTCTCATTCATTTAGGACCTCACCACACAGAGACAAGCTGTCCCTTAAAATCAGGCACAGTGCACATAGAGATTGCCTTTACATGCTCACTTAAACCACAACCCCATTATCTTAGTAAATCTGACTGTGTGTGTGTGTCTTTATCCATCGACAGCTGCAGAACACCTTCAGATGTGTTTCTTTGTGCTGAAGATAAAACACAGTGTGTAGACTGACAGCTGTGCAGGTTTCAGTGCGAGGCTCCGTCAGGTGCTCCTGGTGTTAGATGTCCTCTGAATCGCACCTTCTTCTCTCTCACACCCCCAGGAAGAAAAGCAGAGCGGCTGCCTTTCGGGAAAAATGTCACACATTCAAAAATCCTGAATTCTTTTGGATCTTTTTATTCTTTATCTATTTCAGCAAATCTTTCCCCCCTTGGGTGTCTCCAAATACGAGGCCTATGGGAAAATTGATTGGAAGTCAGACAAGGAAATACTCTCAGCGTCTGGTCAATTTCAAAATAAAACACAAACATTAGTCAGCATAAACACAGACTGGTTGATTTCTCTCTGGCTGTGGTTGCTCCAAATACACTTTCCAATTTCAGGATGGACAGGGGCTTGAACACAATGTGTTTATTGTTGCGAGGCGCTTATTAAGACAATTCAGGAGACACGTTAATCTTCCTGAACTAGGACCTGCTCATCAGCTGAGATTGTTTCTGAGGATCTGTGAGTTACGTCTGTGGTGTTTTACACGAGAAAGAGTCGTGGACATGGCAGCTGGTTCGCTTCAAAAAGTGCAAGACTTCCTGCAGTTATGTCAGCTGCCATTAACGGCTTTTCCACCAGAGCAAAGGAGTTGTTTTTTAACCAAACCAACATGAAAATCTCTTTAAATCAGCAGCATTTTCTTTTGGCGGGCCAAACTCGTGGAACGCCCTCCAGCAGAGTTTAGGAATTTGATTTCCTGCTACTTTGTTTCAACTGATTTTAATGGATCTCGCTGTTTTCTCTCTCTCTGATTCTGGGTGTGTGTTTTGTTCCTGCTTGTTTTACTGTGCTTGTAATCTCAACAGCATTAGAAATGAGGGAAACCAAATGATTTCAATTTCTCCTGATGGCAAGCAAGAAAGTGATCACAAGGAGATGGTAGAGCCCAACTCTGCCTTCTATTAAGGATTGGATTGGAGTAACTCCTGAAATATTTATGATGGAAAAATTGTCCTATCAACTAAAAATCCAAAAGGACAAATTCTACCAGATCTGGGACAGCTGCATTGTTTTTGTTACCCCCGAGAGAGCAGACTTTTTCTGATTTCACTGGTACCACTATCTTAGGATGTGTTTATTTTTTTATGACTGACTATCAATGTTTATCTTTTTGGCGGCGGCGGCGGCGGGTGACCCCCTCACCTGTTTTTTGTTGTTGTTGTTATGGACTTTATAACGAAAAACTGGATGGACACTTGTCATTATCTCTGCTGACATGTTTATATTGTTGTCAATATTTGTCCATCCATATAATTAAAAAAAAATAATGTAAAAATGAGGGAAACCTCAGTGTCCATTCAAGAATAATTAAAGGTTTGAAATTAAAGGCACTCAAGCAAACTTAGCTTGATTCATTGGCAGAATTACAAAATGCAAGGATTACTTTCTATGTGTTGTGTCTTGACATAAGAGGATGATGTAAAGATCACGGCCTGGTTTGCATCATGTGCTGCTAGCTTCACAGGCACTGCTAGCGTCGCCCCTTGCACGCGTGCTCGGATCATTGTGGTCGACTTCACTTCCTGCTGTGCTGAATATCACATCACGCCACACGTGAAAATCGTCATATTTGCTTCCTCCGCTTGCCATCACAGCTGTGCTTGTCAACCATTTGATTTGTTCATCTTTATTTTAAACAATGAAAAAAATCAGAGACTCCCAGAGTACTACATGAGGGACCCTACGTGCCACATTCTGAGAATGACCTAGAGTGACCTTGAGCAGGTCATTAGATGTCTGACCTCCGTGCGAGGAGAGGACAGAATACAAAGCGAGCACTTCTTCACATTTGCACGTTGGGCTCTTCATGAACGCTATTTTATGGCTGATGATTCATATCAAACAATCATTTTGTTCTCGAATGGAAACAGTGGAGCGTTTCTAATATGACTGCTGGAGATAAATCTCTTTCCTCTATTTGTCTTTAGCTGATAAGAGCGGAACTGACGTGAAGAGCTGAGATTTGCATTTCTAGATCTGCTACTGTACGTTTCTGTCCCTTCTTCTTCTGCTCTTTCTTCTCCACCCACATTTACATGCAAGCCCACTCAGTGTGTGTGTGGCCTCCCAATTCACCTGTGCACTTTTCCTGCAGCTTTGTGCGTGTGTGTGTGTGTGTGTGTGTGTGTGTGTGTGTGCATGTACATGAAGTCTGTTCTTCTGTGTGTGTTAAACAGAAACTGTTTTGGCAGCATCCTTCCTCTCTGCATCCACCTTTCTTTCTTTTTGTCTTCCCTCCTTGTGTGTGTGTGTATCTGTGTGTGTAGGTGTGTGTGTGTGTGTGTGTGTGTGTGTGTGTGTCTTCAGCTTTTTCCTTTCTCTCTGCCTTTCCTTTGTCCTTTTTTAACCTCTCTTTCTGGTTCCTTTGAGACAATCATAGTGGGAAAAAAAATAGAGAAGACAATTAAAACAGCCCTCGCCTTGCTTCCTCTACTCATATTCCCCGCTTGTGTAAAGTGTTTTTCATCTTATTTTTTGTTTCCCCGCTCTCCTGTGGTCGACACTGGCCAATATTTACAAAACACATCTCCACTGGACTCGAGTGCCTCTTTTCTCCATTTTTGTTCTCTGCTCTTTTTCTGTTCATCATTTTTGATCCCCTCTTTACACTTCCTTCACAGCTTCTTACACACTTTTCTCTCGGTGTCGTCATGTTTCCTGTTTTCTCTAATTATCCAACTCCAAGTAGTGTTTAGGAGAGAAAGGGAACTGAGCAAATGCATAATGGCTGCCATTTGTTTAGAGTGGATCTTCAAGTGTGTGTGTGTGTGTCTGTGTGTGTGTGTGTGTGTGTGTGTGTGTGTGTGTGTGTGTGTAAGAAATAGAGTGTTTGCTTGTTGATGAGATGGATCGGTGGCTGTATTTTGGGGGTTTTATGTGATGGTTGATGGATAGGTGTGTTGATGATAAAACTTTCCTCTGCAATGTCCTTGTTTAATGTCTGTTACTGTGTGTGTGTGTGTGTGTGTGTGTGTGTGTGTGTGTGTGTGTGTGTGAACTGGGGAGATAACTCTTTCACTCGCCCTTGATAGATGAAGCAGCTTGACTCAAAGGTCAAAAACTCCTTGTGGAGCAAAAATGCAAACCCAGAGGGCCTGATTCACTAAGAATGGGTTGCATTCGCCAATAGCTCGACAAACTGTGCATCTTTCTGTCCCGCTATCTGCGCCGTCTCAAGGTCTCAATCACATGTATACTGTATCTGTAATGATAGTGCTCCTGCTCTTTACAGTTTGCTCTTCTTCTGGGTCCCAAAGTGGAGAGAAGCTGTCCACCTGTGTGGAGCTTTGCTCTCGTCCTGCCAGGCCAGGTTGTTCCACGTTAAGCTGATGAGCTACAAGGCGATGGAAAACTTTCTGTGGGTTAAAGGCAGGCTTGGTAATTTCCTCCAGACACACTGTCTAAGATTTGGTTGAAATTACCTTTCTGACACAAATTAATAACTCATACGCTCTGAAAAAGAAACAAAGAAAATCAATCATCCGTAGCAGTTGTAAGCCTGTGAAAACTTTGACCAATGTCTGTCACGAGGTGTCAATCTAATGAACCAATCACACGCCTCCCTGTCTCCCTGATCGCTCACTACCCTATGCATGCACAAGTCCACACTCAAAGCACTGGCGATGAACAGCTTCTGGACCAATGGCGCTAGTGCATGTAAGTGAGGGGGCGTGGCTTATGAGGGAGGAGGGTGCAGAAGAACGCCACTTTGAAAATCAAACTAGTTTTACCCTGCCTTTAATTGTAATGGATGGATCAAATCAGTGTAATATGAGATTCACCGACGCTTCCTCTCTGAATGGAGCAAGTAAGGGCAACTTTGGGAGAAAAAACAACAACAACTCCTGACTGTCCCCACAGATTGATGGACTTTTTGTGCATTTATCAGAGAGACAGGACAGTGGTTGGAGTCAGAAATCAGGAGGAGAGAGAGAGAGAGTCACATGCCCGGGTTAAGTGTTTCCCTCATGTTTCATGTGTTTCACTTTGATACTTACTGTGTCTCGTTTCAGGTCTGTGGCTTCGTCCCCTTCCCCCTGTGTTTCCTGCTCTGCTGGACACCTGGTGTGCCTCACCTGTGTCTTGTTACCTCCTCTCTTTTAGGCAATCGAGCCTAATGCGGGAACGCCCTCTATCTGTTCTTCTTCTAGCCCCACAAAAACACAGATCGTCTTCTTTTTCAAACATGTAGAACATCTCTCGCAGACTTGTTTTCGACTTCACTCAGCTTCCTCTGGGATCAGAAAGCTGAAAGTTTGTAAAAATGATGCCGAAGCTATTTTTCAAATCCAATCAATTTCTTTTTGATTTGAAAGACAAATAAATAATAAAACAATCAGAAAAGCTGAAAACCTTTCATATTCATTTTGTGATGAAATGAGGTGAATTCATGCTCATAATAGCAATATTGCTCCTGGCAGTCTCTGGAAACTCTATTAAAAGAAAACAGTTTCCAACCTAAAGATAGGTAATTATCTCAGTTTAATCCTTAATGCCTGAAAGCATGAAGACATACATGCAAACACTTAACTTCATCCATGTGCGTACACCACGAGATAATCGACTGGCTAGAGGCACGACTGGTTCTCACTAATTAAACGGGTTACTGTTTTTTTTTCATAATGAAGCATTGTTTGTTGACTCCAACATGGAAATGGATGATGTATTCAAGGTGAACTTTGTTTTTATTTGGTTTTATCAATTCATGATGATGTTAAAAAGTCAATGAAGCTCCAGTGTGCAGATCCATTACTGACAGTAAAAAGTGTCTTCTCCTGCCGCTGACACTCAGTTATCACTTGACATAAGAATCACAGAAACACATGGGAGAACAAGTGGTTAATACAAAAATCAAAATAATACAAACACACGGTTGTGATTCAGACATTTCCAGTCTCTGACTTTTTATTCAGCAGGTCAGCTGACTGACGCTGGATCAGCCCTGACAACAACTTTTGACCTTCTATTTTTTTCTCTACTTTGAGACCACAAACTGTCCACCTGCATACAAGGTGTAACATTTGAATGTTTACATTTACATTGATTAAAAATTGACTAAACATATGTTATATGTTACAGGACTTCAAAGATTTTCAACTGTTATTACAAACATAGAAACGCTTCCTTTTTAGGTTTTAACTGCCTGTGTCTTTTGTCGCGGCTCCAATGATGATCCGCCATGGCAGACACAATATGTTTATCGTTGCCTTGGAAACGCTGGATGTTACTTCAAAGGCCGCTGCATAAGGGAGCGGGAGCTGCTGCTGAAAGCTGCTGTGATTTAAACCTCATGTATATTATACTTGGACATATAAGCTTGTTGGGAAACATTTTCTCTTTCTCAGGTCGGTTGAGCTTGTTGGTCTTGACTACAGTCAACTCTGAGTTCCTTTTTCATCCTGGTGTGGGTGGAGAAGCAGAATGAATCACTCCCATGATTCCCTGCCAGTCTCAACACCATCTTTTGTTATTGTTTTGAATGAGAGCCCCTTGTGTCAGAGTGTAAGTATTGTGTGTTTTAAAAGAAGATTGCAAAGAGCTTTGTCAGTGTTTTTTTATTCAGAGGTTTTTGATGTATCAGTATTTCATTATAAGCCTTTAAACGGCCTGCGGATGTCACCATGACACACACACGGTTATCAAAACGAATCGCTGTTCCTAAAACGTGTCAGAAAAGATGGCAATTACTTATTTTTTTAAAAAAGACTCAACTTTGGGCTTCTTAAAATATGTTCCCTTTGCTGGACTGTCATATTTCAGTTCTAGTCAGTCTGTTTTATTTCTGTTGTCCTTTTTGTTTTCTGTGTATCTTTCTTCCCTTGAGTTACTATCTGTTTTAGTTCCTTATTTGTAACCTTGTGTTTCTGTTTTCCCTGTGTGTGCACCTCCCTCGTCTTCTCTCTACTGTTTCCAGTTTTATTTTGTAGTTCATCTCCCCAGTGTTTCTCATATTGTCTTACTTCCTTCCTTTCCTTGGTTCCCTCCAGTGTTGATCACCCTGAATGTCTTCACCTGTGTCGTCACTCTCACCTGTGTCTGATTACACCAGAGTCTATTAAGTCTCTGTGTTCCTTCACCTGTCTCTCAGTCCACACATCTTCCTACCCATGTTCAGCGCTCTGTCCTCTTGGCTCCTCTGATGGATGGTGACAGGTTACATGAGACTTATAAGAACCATTGACTGCATTAAAGCAGTATCAGTGTCGATCAAGTTTTTAAAGAGGCGTTGTAATGCCCAAAGACAACAGGCACCATGAGGGCGAACAGTAACAGAGATGGACTCCCTTCACCTGTCACCCAACTCAACCTCTACTCCTGCAGTTAGAATAAGTCATCCAGCTGAGGCTACGTTAGTAAAATAAAAATAATCTAATCGCTAAAGGACTGATGTGTATCTCTACATCGTTCCTGAAACCTTCTATCCTCATTTTTCAAAAGCATCTCCAATATTAAACCCAGTTTAGCTATGTTCGTACGTCTTGGAGCTCAGAATCAGTCTTATCTGAGCCACTTTAATTTCCCGCGTCTGTCCCTGCAACACCTGTTGGTTTGTCATCTGGCTTTCATAATTTATGCTGAATGAATGAATGCTCCTGTGAGGAGTCTTTAGCTGGTTATGAAACAGACTGAAATTAATACTGACTCCTCTATATGACCTTAAACATGCAAGTGAAAGATTATTTTAATGTTATGTTTTATGCTTGAAACCAATACTGGCTCAACTGGTAGAGCTTGAGCTCCTAAACTCCTCCGACTCTGTGTCCAATATGAGCTAAGACAAGTTGCTGCCCGCCTCTGCCGTCAGAGTTTGAATGTGTTGGTTTGACATGTGGTGTAAAAGCGCTTTGATAAGTCAGAAGAATGGAAGAAAAAAAAAGCTTGATTCCTTTCACCAGTGCACTAGACTCCACCAAGAAGGCCTTCACTTACATGTTTCAAGGCGAACTTCCTTGAGGATACATTCAGAAAGTTCCCGGCAGCTTTCAGGGTGCAGCAAAGAAACTGTAGGAAGTAAGAAGAGAGATAATGAGATGCTATATAACACAGCATGGGACGTCCAAACAGAATACCAAAAATAGTCTCCTCACAGGTTTGAAATCAAATATTTAAAAGTGTCACACAAAGCTGTAAAATGTGATCCACTTCGCCTGGCTCTCTGTCAGCATCTATTTCTATACAAACACCAGGCATTGTGTGTGTTGACAGCACTGTAACTAAGGCCGGCTTTAAACAGCAGCTTCAAACGGCTCTGCAGGAAGTGTGTGAGGGAAGCTGCAGGGAGAGGCTTCAGTGGGGTTTTTTTGTGGGCGACTCAGCCTGATACAAGCCGTCCCAGAACATGACAACAGAAGCTCACATGACGATACCTGCTGCTTCAGCAAATAAACAACGAGGGGGACATGAAAGTTAAGACTTTTATTTATTCATAGTTTGCTGTCACAGTGGAATTCCATAGCATGACTCATCTTTAGCAAAACAGATTTTTGAATAAATGTTCACCATGAAAAATTAAACCAAAACTGTTTTTTTATTTTTATTTATTTGTGCTTTCAAAACTTATTAATTGGACATGCTGTGTTCATCTTTATTCTTCATTGGGACTGTTAAAGGTTGCTGACATTCTCTGTGCTGGTGTGTAAAGGCACTAGGAATTGTGTCCCTGTTCAAGTGACCTGGTATTCTGCTTTGTCCTTGAATGCATTCACCACTTGCCCCATGTCAAATTGAGACAATGTCCTGCATTTGATTGGCTCTAGTTTCAAAAGTTGCCTCTCTGAAACATGGCTTTTATCCGAAGGCTGTAGCTTTAGAGTACAGTTCATTTACTGCTGTGTCTGCTTTGACTCGCCCTCTGGGGACAAATAACGTTTTTTTTTTAATTTTTCAATTCTTCAGTTTTGTGTTTCTTTGGTGTTTCATGATTTAGATCATGTTGTTCCTCGGCGTTGTCTTTACTCCTGCCTCTGTGTGTTAAATGTCCTGATTGTTCTCACCTGTGTCCTGTTGGTCTCACCTGTGTTTGATTACCTCTTTGTCTGTTTGCTCTCAGTGTTCCTTCCCTCATGTGGTCAGTTCATTGTTGTACATCGGTGTCGTATTTCAGTCCCTGTTGTTTGTCAGTGTTCCTCGTTGCTCTGAGTGTTTTTTAGCCTTCGTGGTTAGTGAACTGTGAGCTCGCCAATGTGGAGCAAACTGCTTCACAGACTTTAATCCAGGTTTTAGGAGATTTGAAGCGTGGTTGTTTTTTTCATTGTCAAGATAAAATGATTGTGCCAGCTTTGTGCCTGACCACATCTTATAACAAACACATCCCTGGGTGCTACAGCGATTTGCTAATTAAATGTGAGCTATGAGCTCTAAAATGACAATTGCATGAGGAGGAACCTAAAGACGCCTCGTACGAGCCAAGATGCTTTGCACCAAGGCTCTCCAAGTGAATCACCAATCTATTGATACATTCCTAATGAACTAAAAGACCATTGCCAAACAGATAAGGTAACAGCCGCTGAAATTACATCGTCCCCGCTCAGCCTGGTCCTGGCATCAGCGGCAGCTCGAGATTTGGAAAGTGAACTCTCGAAAAGACTTGCAAGTGCACTGAGCGAGGAAAAGAATGAGTTTCTCTTCCACCAATGGAAGAATGGTCAGTCCTTGGTGAGGGAGATGGGACACAAACAGCCGGGGGATTTGTTGTGCTGAGGACACTCAACGCTGAAATCGCTGAGCCTCATCGGCTTTGGAATAGATGATGTACTGCAGACTCTGACTCAGTCCTACTTTGTATGTCTTTATCATATTGACTTCCTCTACTGTCAAGATGCATGGTAATGAGTTAATGAGTCCTTTTAGTGTCTAAATGGTAAATATAGTATCAAGTCCACTATCAGAGTACACCAAGTAAACAAAGATGTCATGTTTTTAAAGCTAATGTTGCTCAGTTCATTCATTCATGGATCATGGAGGGGCAACCCTCAATTACAACGACATCGAGTCATTACAGAACTTATTAAAAGACAGACAGCAAGTCATTAACAGAACCAGACGGCATATAAAAACAAATCACAAATGCAAAGAAGCAACTGTCCTGATGACAAACAAAGTTTGAGGTGTAGAAGGGCAGAAAGAGCAATTCACTCTGTCGTGTAAAAATCCTTCATGTAACAGGATGTGTCTTTGTGTTTGGACTCTCCTGAGTCTTCATTTATTTTCTTCCACTTTGTTCTTACATATAAAATGTTAAAAGTTGAATTCTATGAAGTCTCCTGTGAAATGCAAAAGAATTTAAATGATGAACCCCCCACACACACACACACATTGCTTTCCTTTTTATTTTTTTTGTCTCTTTTACACATGTATTTTGTAATTAATTATTAAGTGATCTTTATTTATTTTTATTTTTTTATCCTGTATTTATCTTTAATTTCTTGCTGTTGCTTGTTTTACCTGTATCTTTTAGTTCGGCATCGATGCAAATGAGGCTTCTCCCTCAATGTGTTTTCAAACGATGATCTTGGTAGGAATTGCACTTCATAATCTTTGTGTCCTTTTTTTTTTTTCTTTTTGTATTCCTTTTGTAAGTGTGTGTGTGTGCAGATGGGAGACCCCGGGGTGATGGGGAGGATTTGTCATTTGGATCACAGAACCTTTGCACTAACTTTGGTGATTGCTGTAACCAATAAAAAAAAAGTCTGGTGTTACAATACACACGTGTATAGTATTAGGACACGAATGCAGGACTCAGTGATCAACTGTGTTCTTTAGGGATACAATACTTAATGTGAGCAACAAGAGGGGGTGAAGTGACGTCCGGGGATCTGAGTGTCTGTGCTCTCTGTGAGCGTACGTGGTGAGCAGTGATTTCCAGAACTTTTAAGTGTCCAAAACGTGTCGAGGGATCCGTGCAGAGATTGTCTGTGAGACGCAGCAGGCAGGCCCAGCAGGTGAGTGACGTAGCCTTGAAGGACAATAAAAGAACATGAGGGAATTAGCATAGAAGCTAACAACAAGGATACACAACAAAAACACTATGAAATAACAAGAGACAACCAAGATTCGAGATCTACTACAGGTGATATAATAATCCGGCGAAGAGTGGATGCAGAGTCCTGGTATATTTAATAGCAGTTGATAAATTGCAGCTGATTGCCACGCCCCCCTGCACACATGAGATTGAGGAGGCTCAAGACAGACGGGGGGAACAGACGACCCATAGAGGTGGGAGGGCACCAGAACCTGATCATAACATTGGGATAAAAAACTAAAAACTCAAAGGTGACCTGACTCTGGAAGCTCCCAGCACTAAATATAGCTGTCAGTTTCCATTCATGTCAAACAAGCTTGTTGACAATTGGCACAGACTTGAGTGAAGTAAAATCCCAAAAAGAGCAGGATCCCTTCCTCCAGGTAGGTGACACTATCGCAAAGCCTGAGCCAGCTGAGCGCTTCCAGACGGGCGTGGTCGAACACCAACTGCTTTTCCAAACAAAGAATGTTTTTATTCTCAGGTGGTTTGCAGTGTAAGTACAGCCAGCAGACCCTGCAGTGAGTGAACACATATGGAGGTGATGAGCCCAGCAGGAGGAGTCTGTTATAATGTAAAGAACATTACAACAGACTCGACCTTTAAGTGTTCCCAGAAGGTCAAACTTGTTGACCACCATGGGCTTGTTTGAGTGTCCTAGTGCTTGCTGTTTCATATTCTTTGTCTTTAATTCTACTCGTAGAAGTAAATTTCCAAGCCAGGCTGTGAGTCACTGATCTCATTAAGTCCAGTATTGAGATTCAGCTGATGTAAGCTGTGTACATTTGCTTAAATGACATTAAAGACCCAGTTTAAATGCTGTGGTCCATCAGGGTGTGTGTGGGCAAAGGGAGACAGTGAGTAATGCTTTCTTGCTTCCCTTAATTCTGTCAAGGTGACTTTGACAAAAGCTCCTGAAACCCCTCCTGGCTGCTCTGCCGAAGCTGCTCATTGGTCAGCTGTTAAAAAAAAAAGAGGTTTTGAAAAAGGTTGATAAGAAATGCGTCTCTGTCGTGTCCTCAAAACTGTACTTGGTAACTTTAGATTTGCATTCAGTTGCAACTTTGCAGAAAGTCTTCGACAGTCATACATAAAGATGGATTACTCAGTAATGTAAACTCTACATTCACACTGTTGGAAGTCTCTGGAGTTGTTTGCAGAGGAGTTCAGTTTGTTCTTCAGCACTGAACTGGAGTGTCTGAGCGCACCAAACTAAACCAACAAGTACTTTAACATGAGTCCTGAGTTGCCTTTTTAACCTTTCACTGAACCTGAATCTTTATTTTAGGAAGCAAACCTGCAAAGAGATGACTCCAAACCATGATCAGCTATGCTCCCCCCGATGAATCGCTGTTAACATTTATGAAAACACAGACGTTGTCTATGCCCTGAAACTCGGCCTAAAGTCCCAAGTAGTTCTCTAAAGCATTAAATGACTTAATAAGCAGGAAGTGAACGTTAAATCCTTCAGAAAGTCAAGGAGTCTGCAGCCGAGCTTGCAGCACTCTTAGGCTGGAATGAGGTAAAGTTAAGCTAATATTCAGCATGTTAACGTGCTCCTACTAACACTTATAAACCTAGTTTGTTTAATGTGTTAACATGAATAGAAAGATTCTGAAAGGCTCCATTGTTTTTTTTATTTTTTAAAAAAAGGTGGCTGGATAGTATAGTTCTGTTTCATTCATTTATTGGTCAGCTGCGTCAGGCTGCTGTGACCTATAACACTGACAAAAAACACCAGCTTAACACTACTCTGCCTTTCTGATCCTGTGAAGTTAAGGTGTGACTCAGTATGCCTGTCACTGGTCTCAATCCAGCACCTTGACCTTCAGGACTCAAATCAGCTGATGTCATCGTCCTCTCACACGGATGAACTGTAGTGTACTTTCTCCATGAAAATAAAAAAAAAAGTCCTCTATTCCCAGAAATCCTGACTGTCGTTTCTATCTCATGTCTGAGTAGTGTGGACACTTTTTTTCAATGCTGATTCTGTCACTTTGTCATGTCTTATGACAAACTGCTTATGGACATAATGTCAGTGACATCACCCACTGATTTCTGAAGCCCATTGGTGGCAGCAGCCATATTGGAAATGAAGCCTCCAACCAACTTTTGGTCAGCCAAGTAGAAGAGGCGGAGCTGAAGACAAACAGCTGTTTTGGATCAGATTAGATTTTTGGACCAGGCTGTATTTATTAACTTATTTCATAAGTAGTAATGGACCAATGTAATGATCATAACATTTCGTGTCATTGACCTTTCCATTTAGGTTTAAATGTGCCTCGACCAATGGGAGGCATCACCATAGACTGAAACTCATGGACACTGTATTAGTACCCATTGGTTTCTGAACGTTGGTGTTCGCCAAACTGGAAATGCTGTCTTACACTAACTTCTGCTCATTCTATCAGCAGGCCTTAAAGTTGACCTTTAGCCTCCTGGAAAACTGCTACAACATGTCCATCAGTCAGTTCATTATCCTCATTATGCCTTGTGAATAAATCTCAGCCTTAATATTAGTAAATTGGATGAATAAAGAGCTTCTCATTAGAACAGCAAATTTAACGTGGGCATAAGGTGGACGTCTGACCAAGTGCTGTTTTTTAGACTTCTGCGTCAGCTTCATTTTCCAGTGTTTGAAGATCTCACTTCGGTATAATATTAAACTTTGTAAAGTATAGAGAAGAATTCTTTAATGCACTACAGCTTTTTGTGTAGAGTTTCAGATCTTCTGTTTTAGTATAGGAGGTAAATGTTGAGGTATTGCGTGCCAATGGTCCAGCAGTTAGGTCACACCCCATGTACAGTACAGGCTGTTGTCTTTCAAGCAAGCGACCCGGGTTCAAGTCCAACCTGGGGCTCCTTTTAACACATTCCCCCTCTCTCTCCATGGTTTTCTGCCCCCAAAATAGATCTTCCAAAGAATCTGTCAGAAAATAAATCAAATAGTTCAGAACATTTGCCTTTTAAAGTGTGTTTCATCACATCAAAAGAAATGTGTCACTTTGTTAGTTTCCACTTCTGAGCCTTCAAAGATGCAGCAGATCTTTGTGCAGCGTTCCTAAACCAGCCGCTCAAACATGTCGTCGTTCGTCTCGGCCCACTTATTCCACTCGGTTAAATCCGAGGCGCGTTGACCCCGAGTCCTTGAGTGGGCGAATGTTTTGATTTGATAAATGGAAGTAAAACTCCCCACAGAGCTGTTTGACCTTTGTTTGTTTTTTTCAGGATGCATGATTATGCAATAAACACATCTCAAACGCAACATAGGAGGTGATAATTAAACCTATTTTTACATCCTTCCACCTGACCTCCAAAACCTGTTTTACAGTCACTTGCTAGGTTATGCTATTAGCCTCTTCACACTGACAAACAGGAGGAAATGGATCCAAACTAAACAGCCATCGCGGCCTTCCACACGGCACAAGTGATGAGGTGTTTAGCTTCCTGTTCTCCCTCTCTTGTGCCTTGTTACTGCTTCCCATGATAATCATTCTCTTCATAGCTTCCTGCCTTTTCTTTTTATTTTTAGTGTTTATGAAAATCCTCTTTCGTTTTCAATCCCTTCACTATTTTTACTTCAACTAATTCCCCCTTTACAAATACAAACCATTGTGTTCGCCTCCGCCTCACCTGTGCAAAAACAGAGGTAATTAGCAAAACAAAATAATTGCTCTGCACTATTTTTACCAGTAATAATCTCCTTATTTTGCCTCTTTCTTTCTATTATCTGTTGCTTTTTCTTCTCAACACCTGTACACGTCCACCCCCTCTTCCCCCTCATCTCTATATTCACCTGTGTGCAGGAGGAAATTAGTCACAACAAAATATCATTAAAGCGCCAAATCTTTCTCCAATTAGAGGGAGCTTGTGTTCCTCCTTTGATGTTCTATGTAAAAGTAAAAGAGGATGTTTTAGTTCAAAACAGATTGGAAACAAATGCAGGCTCATTAAACATCTGAGCGAGGCAAGAAGGTGCATGGGCGGTATTTAAGACTCAGATACAGGCTCATCGGATGCTGCCTGACCCTTCAGAGGAGGAGGTCAGGATCTTTTAGAACCAAAGTTCTTCCCCCTTTTTTTTTTCTCCTGTTCATTTCTTCATTTTATTAAAGTGTTTTATTAAAAAACATCCTCCCTGTCTCAAATGGAGAAATTACTACAGAAGTGGTGTTTAAGGGAAGCCAAGACCAGGGCACCCCAGCCCCCCCCTACCCCCAAAGCACGTCACGTCGCTCATGTTTATCCTCTTCTAAAAAACTGCTCTGAATCACACCATATCACCAGTTTAACTCTCTATTTACTGCACAGGAAGTCTTCACTCTACTCAACTTAAATGCCTTTTTTTATACCTCACTTTTCATTATATCAATGTTAAATATTCTCCTTTTTATTGTCTTTTCATTTTGCCACCTCTGTTTTGCGTTTGTGTTGCTGCAATGGCAGAATCCCCCCTCTGAGGATCATTAGGGTCTTTATTAGAGGACGAGGAGCTGAAAAAGAAGAGAATAAAAGTGAGCAGGAAAAACAATGTTAGAAAAAAAAATCACATGAGAGGATAAACAAAAGAACAAGAGAAAGGGGGGAAACTGGGGCAGCGTGGAGGTGCTGCTGCATGTAGAGTGTTATTTCTTGTGATGTGTCATCTCCTTTCCAACACCAAGCAGTGTGGCTGCAGGCCCACGGGCCGGCCTTGATCACACGGAGGATATACAGGCCACCTCCACGAGAGCAGAGGTCAGGTCGGGGTTGCCAGCTCAAATCTCATTCTCTCACCTCAAGAGCTGCGGCGCCTCTGAAAGTACAGCGAGGGGAGATCTGTGCTCTCGAGTTCAAAGTGAAATTCTCCAAAGAAATCTCTGTTTTGGGTTTTTTTTTGGTTTTTTTTTGGTAGAGAATAGTCCCTCTGAAAACAGAGATGATTTCACAGAGAACATGGAACATTGTTTCTTGAAAGAGCGATGGCAGAGGGTCAGATCCAGATCTCCTGAGGGAAAGTAGCACAGTTTAAAAATACTCCACCTGCACAACTTCAGGCTTCAGATTTATTCCAAAACAAAGTTGTTTACTTTAATATTTTTCATTTTTAGGAAGACTGACCTGTCCCAGAAGAGTCACATGGTAACATTTTAATTATGACTGAAGTGTCTATTTACATTTAGTTTAATTAAAACATACATGTAAACATTTCATTAACACATGTAGATCAAAAACTTTATTAAGACAGTTTGACAGCATGGGAAACATTTAGACAAAAACAAAACAAAAACAGACAAACTCACATGTGCTTTACCCAAAGGTTGTAAACAGACATCTCAACAGATGTTTTTTTTAGGTTTTTAAAGGGAACATGTTGTCAATAGTAAGAATATTAGCCGCTCAGTGTGGGCCTATAGCATGGAAGCTAAGCTACATACTCTGGAATGAATCACAGCACTATCTGTGAGTAAGCACGTGCATAACGCTGTGCCTTTGGTTCATATACTGCTCTGTGTGTGTGGGGCTTGAACGTGAAGTGTTTGTGACTTGCCACATGAATAATGAGCTGTACTATAAGAGTAGAAAACGAACACACACACACACACACACACACACACACACACACACACACACACACACACACACACACACACACACACACACACACATACAGCTGAGCGGTGAGGCAATGCATCCTCTGTCTCCTCTTCATCTCTCTCTCTCTCTTTCTCTCTCGTTCGCCCTCTCTTCCCCTACATCATCCCCCCCCCTCTCTCTCTCTCTAAAAAGGTGCTGCATTAAAGCTCTTGGATGCCACTTTATTTAATAGGAAGCCTTTCTAAAGACGCAGCTGCCAATTGACTAGGAAAAAAGTATGCGTGTGTGCTTGTGCATGTGTGTGTATTGTGTGCATGGGGGGTTAGAGCGAGTGCTTTACCCCCATCAGCTCGTCCCAGTGCCAGGAGCCAGATTGTATTAATGGCATAAATGAATCAAGCCCAGGAACCTTGGTGGGCGCGTTAGTGCCAGCAGTGTTTCTGGAGGGAGGGATCTTCCCTGACCCCTGGGTGACCTTGGAATAAATAAAACAAGAGCTCTCCTCTCAATCATCAGCTATGCAACGCCGTGCATCCACCTGCATTGTTTTTTTTTAAGCCGGCAGGATTTAATTGGCTGTCGATATACAGGAGCAGGTTGTCAGAACACAGAGTTTTAATGTCGTCTGATGTGCAGCGGGAGGAAACCAAGTCAACTAAGATTTACATGATGTGCAGCTTCAACTGGAAGCTGGTGACTTGATGGCATCGCACAGAAGGGCTGTCAGTTTGACCAACAATACATGAACCTAAAAATGACTCATGCTTACTTACCATACCTACATGACGTGCAGGAAGAGAAGCTACAGGTTAGACCTTTACCTTCTAAAACAATAAAGACCACTATGTTTACCTAATGCATGCTCAACTTGCAACTCTGGACAGAAGCACAGCCAGAACGTAACTTTCAGAAACTCTGCGTTTGTAGCGATACTGCATGGCCGTCAGGCGAACTGCAGCAGTAACCTGTCGCTCGCTCTCCCTGGCGTGCTCGTCATACGTGCTCGTACGGCATCAACATCACCTGTGAAACACTGGATATTTAGCAGCTTAATGTTTCCAGAGGAGGTCAGAGGTCATACACACGTGACGTCTTATTCTCCGTCCTGCAGACACTCCCTGAGAGCAGCAGTGTGTGGTCACTTTGTAGTTTCTGTAAGTTGAAAAGAGTGAAGAGAACATTGAGAATGCAAATAACATGAGACAGGCTGGAGCTTTGGTTGACAATCAGACCTGATTCTTTTTTCATACCAGCAAAACAGATAGACAGTGAACATGAACGTCTGCTTATTAGTGGGTGATATAAAACAAATTACACATGTAAGAAGTAACTTGTAGCTATGTCATTAGGCCGTTAGGTAGTTCGCCTGATGGCCATGTGGTGTAGCTATAAACAGTATTGTTGAGCCCCATTAAGGCCCTCATTCACTCACTACAGTGCATCATTTAAACAGGTGTGTGTGTGTGTGTGTGTGTGTGTGTGTGTGTGTGTGTGTGTGTGTGTGTGTGTGTGTGTGTGTGTGTGTGTGTGTGTGTGTGTGTGTGTGTGTGTGTGTGTGTGTGTGTGTGTGTGTGTGTGTGTGTGTGTGTGTGTGTGTGTGTGTGTGTGTGTGTGTGTGTGTGTGTGTGTGTGTGTGTGTGTAGCAACGCCAACAAAACATCCAAATACACAAAATGAGTCTGCACAACAATGCAGCCAAGCAAAAGTATTTGAAATAGCTTAATGAGGATGTTTAACTGCATGCTCCGCACTTAATGAAGAAGCAAACTCTTCACCTTCAGCTGAGCGCTCCTGTTAAATTACTCACACGGTCACTTTCGTCAGTGAAATGCAGCCCGTTCCATTTCATAAATCAAACCGCTGTGAAGGCACAGTTGAATGTTTCAGAGCCAAAGTCTCTCACAGGGACAAACAAAAAGGCTCTTTGAGAGCAGCTAGCATGCTAAATCTTCTAACAGTTCCAGCAGCTTAGCACAAAGGAGCGGCAGGCTACAGCGAGGCAGCGGCGCAGATATGTGGAACAGAAGACCCTCCGCCTCGAGCTCACAGGACGAGTGGACGTCGGGAGGAGGACACCCTTATGTTTCTAATCAATGGAGAAATCTTTTCTTTCGGAGATCGGCCTCTGTCATGAGGAAGAACTGGGAGTGTTGGTTGACATTGTGACGTTTTCCTGATGCCGCTGATCTTCTGCTCTGCTCTTTTTCAGAAGCTGCTGGTTTAGAAAAGGTGATGATTTGGAACAAGCGCGCCCAGTAAATGTTCAACCTGAGTGTGCTCGCGTGCATATAATAACAAGAAATAAATAAAACATGTGCATTGTGGTGTCGGCAGAACAGCGCTAATGCCTGCTTTTAAAACTGTTCACATTCTCCCTCCCATCATGAGCTGATGCACATTTACAAGTCAAATGTGGTGCCCACAATGTCTCTTTCCCATTCATGATTTTTCTGTTTATTGAAAACAGATTCATGAAACCACTCCACAGTTTATTGTCTTATGACATTTCAAATGACTGCGAATGATTTACTTGAGCAGAAACACCCAGAGGAAAAAAAAAACCACAGAAAAGAGTTTCATTGCGAGCCGCTGGAGAGGAAACAGCATCGTGACGACTGACAGAGGAGTTGGTGTAAAGGTCACAAACACACAGACACATGAGTGTTCACACATGGAACACAGACCTGCACTTTCACCCGTACATGGCTGAATGCTCTGTCTCTCACACACACACACACACACACGCACACACACACACACACACATACAACACAAAGGTCAGTGTTTGCCTGCTTTCCCCCACAGTGAGAGGTACCGTCACAAGTTTTCTGTGTGTGCAGAACGGAGAGTTTCATATCGACTTATTGAGCAAACTGCCAATGGCAACAGAAAAAAAAATGTGATGAATGATAAATGAAGATGATTTTTTTTTACATTTTTTATTTGCACTAATTATACTTCACAGAATATCCTGCAGTGAAATGTATTATCAGCTCATTATTGTTAGTGCCCACTCTTGTTTAAAATTCAGAAGAGATGAATCATCGCTAAAACCAGCTTAAGAAGCTCGCCAGCCTTGAATCACTGACCTCAGGATTTGTGCTGGTTTGCTGTCCAAACAAAGAACAATAAGAGTCATGCAGTAACGAGGTCAGATGTCAGCTGATTAATGACGTTTTCAATAAGCTCTGGGTAAGCTGTTCACTGAGGCTGCTGATGTGGGAACTGCTCTCTGTTAGAGTATAGGGACAGTAACTTTAGTTGCTTCTGTGTTGGCAGCAGTCTTTATTCATTATGCACACGTTTCCTTTCTTTGTGGTGCTAATGCAGCTCCTGTAACTTAATATCCAAGAACTAGCAGAAAAAAACTCAACGCGATGATTTAGTTCTGAATATCCTGATCGTTTATGTGGACTGTGAATTTATTGAGTCTGAACTCAAACCGAGTGTTTATTTATTTTTTTTCGTTCCTTCTTTGTGGAGATCCGACAGTGAATAGAGTCAGAAATCTGTGAGAGATTTTGATTTTTGAATCAACATTATTAGTCAGAATCATCTCAACATGACATGGTAAAAACATCCACATCATCACTCCTCAGAGTAAATAAATATATCAAACTGCAGTGTGGGGTTTTCCACTGAACCTGCTGGAAGGAGTCCAGATCTCCTGCTGCTTCGTTGTAATTCAAATCAATGAGGAGTCTGGCCTTCATCGTATTGATACATGTTGTGGTCTTGACTTGAACACTGATTGGCTGGATGACACTTCCTGAACTGAGCATCATGTGCATCACTTCATTCAACACTGCACATGTGTAAATATAACGCTTCACTCCCTGAGCTTATACAGAATTTAGGACTTTTACAGACACTCTACTTTTTGTTTTCTTCTGTAAACAGTAAATATTTCTATATGTCCTACTTCTATGTTGTGTTTCAGAGCTTCTGTAACAAACACCTTTTGCCTCCTGGATTAATAAAGTCTTTCTGATTCTGATGGGACACATTTAGATCTTCACAGCTTTCTTGCTTTTTGGATCCCAAATCGTCCGATCGGTCTGCAGGGAACCTGACAAAGCTGTGATCATAGATCATGGATCATAGATCTGTCGGGAACAATAAGTCACCAAAAACATTTCTGTCTGAGTTCACTTCCTGAGCACTGGCTACGTGCTTTTGAGCAAGGGTGCCCCCTCACTCTGACATCTCTCCATTAGTGCATGTCCATAGTTCTGTCAGGTCCAACATGTGTGACTCTAAGTATTATATTTGAGTCGTTTTGTGGTTAAAAAATAAATGTAGAATTCATCAAGTTAAACCAAACAAGTCAATTCATTGACGGTTTAAAACTTCTACATGAGAGAGTGTTGTCATGCTGATGTGGGCTCACAAGACAAGGCTTAAAAAGCTGTTTTATTGACCTGGGACCAGGAGCTGGAGCTTGGTTTGTGCGGCCTTGGTTTGGAGTCAGGAGCTGAAGTTCTACTTAGAGATACGCTTTATTCAGGTCTGAGTACATCGATGGTATCAGAAAAGTTTCCACTTGTTGTGGGCCAAAGAGCAGCCCAATGTAAAAGCTTTATTTTGTTTATTTTTTTTATTTAGGGATGTTACAGTGAAAAGAGTCAGAACTTGGGGAGAGGAGCCACAGGTGGGATTCAGACCCCGGGCTGCCCCCCTTGGAGGACTTGAGCCGCCGCACTGTGGACGCTTACACTAACCACTAGGCTACAGACGGCCATTATCTCACTTTACTTAAGAAAAAGAGCAGTGCTTATTATTTCATTATTCATAAAGAGCAAACATGTATAAAGCATGAGCACATCTTAAAAAAGCCTCATTGAGGAAACATCGCTGTGGAAGTACTCTGACGCTGTTTCATCTGAAAATGGACATTTTTCCATCACTGAACCGAGATCACAGAAGAGAACAAATTGAGGTGAGAGCTGTTCCTCACAGTGTCTGCTTTGTCGCTTTAATATCTGAAAAGTGATTTACAAGTGTTTATTATCGTCTCACCTCTTCTGTCGACTGGCCTTTGTACGCGTTTCCTTTTAATCTAATCCTGTAAATTGGATTGAGCCAGATATGTCTCTTGATGACTTTAGCAGCAAAACAGATTGGAATTAAGTGTTAAGTCTGTGTGTGTTGAACTAAATACTTCAGACCCATTAGGGAGAAAAAAAAAAACACACAAAATTGAAGTCTGTCCAAAATGACTGCAAAGATTTGCCATCTGAAAAATACCATGGAGACTTTCTGTGTGTGTGTGTGTGTGTGTGTCCAATGCATATATAACGTATCTGTGTGCATGTCTTTTTAAATCCCTATCTCTGAGGTCATAGACATCAGAAGGCTGTAATTGTGTGAGTGTGTGTGCGCCTCTAGGTGTGTGTTCATGTGAGTGTTTCCGGCAGAGCTTAATTGAATAGGAGGTAAAGGCCAGGGTGTTTCCCTATGGTGCAGACTCTAAATGTTGCCTCACTGGAGGGGAACCAAGGGGAAATGGAGCTTAGAGACACACACACACACACACAGAGAGAGAGAGTGAGAGAGAGAGAGAGGAAAAAGGACGAGATGACTATAAATTTGGCATTCCTCAGAGAAATTGAAAAGAGAGACTGACAAAGAAAGAGAGCGTAGCTAAATGTGGGCTCCCCGATGAGACGGAAACGAGTTTTTGAGAAAAGAAAACGGGGAGCGATGAGAAAAGAAAAAGATAGAGAGACTTTATCTAAATGTGTCTCTCCCCAGCGAGAGGGCTTGGAGACCAGGGGAGCTGTCCTTGGTTCTGAATAAGCCTCTGGCAGAGAACCAAGTCAAGCAGTTAGCATTGAGCACATCGCACAGGGCTGAGGGCTCATACACCACCGCTCTGTCATTGTCTCTCCCTACATCTGTCTCCCTTGCTTTTGTTTAACCCTCCTTTCCCCCCCTCAGCACCCCATCTGTGTTTGCCGTAGAGAGGTGACACGAGCAGTTAGTACAGCGAACATGATGCAGCTAAAGGCAACAGAAAAGCATAGATCTTCCTGTCCATTTAAATCCACGTTTTCAGGGTTGTTGTGTTGTTGTATTTCAGAAATGTGTCGTCATCTTGAGGGGAAAAAAAAGAAAAAATCACTTCTGTTGCCAAAAGAAGAAACACCTTGGATGTTAAGCTTGAAGCGTTTGCCTTGACCTTGACAAAATAAAGAGAGAAAAACATCCAAACACAAGCTCCACTCACTCACTGAAGTTTTCCATCAAATCCTGCAGCCTCTCTCAGAGGACTGATATGTTGCCATGGAGATGGTGTTTGCAGGCCTAACATTAAACAATTCATCAGGCAATTTCCCCTAATGGACAATCGTTGTATTGTTAGGGACTAAACCCTGAGAACGTGTGGTCGGCATGGTGGGAGGTAAACTAGAGTTATATTCGACAGGGTTTTTGGGACGCTGTTTTAAAGGGGTCCTGTTATTCTCGTGTTTGGGTTCATGTCTTTAATTTAAAAGCAGGGTTGGTTCTGTACTCACCCATAAGCCACACCCCTTATTTACATGCACGAGTGCCATTGGTCCAGAAGTGAACAGCAGCTCATGCTTTGAGTGTGGGCTCGTTCATACACGGGGTAGAGAAGGAGCAGGGAGACGAGGAGGCGTGTGATTGGTTCATCAGATTGGACATTTGTTTTTACAGGCTTGCAGCTGCTGCAGATGTTGGATTTTCTCTGTTCCTTTTTCAGAGCACATGACTCATTAACTTCTGTCACGACCTTAAGACAACTTTAACCAACATCTGGAGAACATTACCAACCCTGCCTTTAAGTGACTTTTAAAGTACCTTCACAGTCAACATGTGTGCAGCTCTGCTGATTTATAAGTTTAACCAATAAATCCCACAAAGGTTTTTAGATTGTCTAATCTTCACATCTTCAGTGACCGGCTGTGACGTTGGTAGTCGGTATTCTCTGAACCTGAAGATTAGGCGTTCAATCCCGAGCTGCTGCAGCCACATATCTGACGTGTCCTTGGGCTAGTGTTGTTGTCAATAATAATAACAATAATAGTACATTTTATTTGTAAGCACTTTTCATTGAACTCGTAGAGTTGGTTCATAAAGATAGAAAAATTACGAAAGAAAAAGGACAAACAACAGACAAAGCGACATCACACATAAGATGAAAAACAACATCAAGGTACAGAAACAGTGTAAACATCACAATCATACATTTTCAGCTTGTTTCAAAAGGTGAGTTTTTAACAGTGATTCAGCAGTGGAAGGGTCTTTTAGACATGTGGGGAGTGAATTCCAGAGGGCGGGGGCAGCTGTGGACAAGGCTCTGTCCCCCCGGGTTCGACGCTTGGTTCGGAGTGGGGGAGACAATGGTGGATCGGAGGCTGTGTGAAGGAGTGTGCTGGTGGAGGAGATCAGTGAGGTAGGAGTGAAGTAGGTCCAGGAAGTCTTTGGCAGTTGTACACTGAGTGTCATCGACGTGGAAGTTCAAATCCCCGAGGAGCAGAAGAGAAGCAGAGCTGGGTGAGGAAGTCAAGCTTTGGTTTAATGAAAAAGAATCCAAGACTTTTTTCCCAGGTTTCAGTAGGAAGTCCAAGTTGGTGTTGAACGTTGGTGTCAAGACCACAGTGATCACGACTGAGACCAGACGGAGTGAATTAGAGCTCAAGACCATAAAAATCACAGTCTGGTGTGCAGCGGGCGTGTCGCTCATTCAGACCGTAAGTGGTTCGTTCTTTTACCTTGTCATCACAGCGGTGACTTGGAGTATCAGTGGTTGTCCACTGCTGCTGCGGGGGGGGGGGGGGGGGGCGTATGAATGTGATTGGTTAATACTGATGGACACTTTACATAGAAACCTCTGTCACCAGTGTGTGGATGGGTTGGTTTGTCCTGCAGGGTCAAAACACTTTGAATAGTCTGACGACTAGAAAAGAGCTTTCCATGCTCGAGTCCCATTCACCAATTCAGACCAAACAAAGTTGGTTAAATAAAATACACTGACATTGAGTTTCTTATGTTTGAAATAAAAAAAAGAAAAGTCAAATTTTAAATGTAATCAAACGGTAAATCTTTTAACTGTGGTCTAAATTGTGAACGTCATGAGAGGCAGACCAAAACAACGAGCTGAAAAACACCGAAGAGCTGTGCAGAACGTCAAGGTCAGATGATCTGGAAGACAACAAATCATACGGAGAGCAGAAGAAGCTGCCGTGCTGTCTGAAAAAAAAGATCATGTGAAACAAGAAGCAATCACAGGAGGGTTTTCATGTCCTCAGCACGGTTTCTGAACGTTTTTGATTTCTCCCATCACATTGTTAAAAATGTCACCCTCCAACCAGAGTGCTCCCTAATTAGGATTCTGACGAGTGTTTGTGGCTCTTGGCTGCTAAATGGACCCAGGAGATGTGAAGAGATGATGGTGGCTGGTTGAGTTAGTCTGTGTTGACAGAGAGAGGAGCGAGGCGGGGGGGGGGGGGGGACAAGAGGAAGACTTTAATGCTGGTGATGAGGCTGATCCAACTTGTTTATTTGGACCACACAGCTTCCTCTTTATGCATGAATTCACATTTTTGTTTTCTCCTCTGCTGCTGTTGTGTTTCCAGTGTTTGGGGGAGAAAAAAAAAAAAGCAAAGAGCGAACATATGTCAGGCCTTACTATTAAAAATGAAATAGCGCTGTAAAAAAACCAAACCAAAGGGAGTTTCGAGCTTTGACTTTGTCTGACTGTCTGCCACTGACACGTCTGTGTCTGATCCAGCTGTCTCCTCAGCTGTCCATCCGTCCATGCATCAACCCCGGCTGAATGATTTGAAGATAAAATGCTCAGAAGCATGAGGACATTTGGCAAGAAATAAAACAACATGGCACGGCTAGCGTTTCCTGTAACAGCCAAAGCCGTGGCCGTATTTCAGTGCGAGTATTTCACCTCCATTCATATAAGCCGACCCCTCCAATATTTGAGCAATCATATTAACCTTGCCAGCCTCATCTCAGCATTATATTAGCCTCCAAAGCCAATATTTTAGCTCTGTATCAGTCATGTTGCATCTGTTCAGTGTCCCTACGTTTAAATTCCTGTCTGCCCCCCCCCCCTCGTCTTTTATGCTCCCTGTGCTGGCCAAGAAGGCCTCGTTTTATGGCCCCGCTCAGTAAATTAGCAGAGGTAGCCTTTCCTTCATTTTCGTGAGCATCTTGTAGATAAGTGGGACGACAATGACGGAGGGCTGTCACGATACAGAAACCTAATTAGACAAGTTAATAAAATACAAGTAGAGATTTTTACTCCTTTTTTTTGCAGCCTTGAAATATTAAATATGAGACAGTCCGAGGGATTAATTTAGTATAGTGTATTGCAACACCGCACCACCCCTTTGCTCCCTCAGCTCACTCCAGTCCACCATGATTAAACCTCCCTGAAACCTGACCCAGCTCGTGTGGGTCTGTCCTGTCACAGACTGCAGGAGAGACTCTGGGCTGAGAGTCGCAGCTTCGAGCTCAGTCTGCAGGAGAATTGGGCCGATTGAGGGTCGACTCTGCCGCCCTCACAAATGTGAGGATGTTCCCGACTTAAGGCTGCTCGGACTCGAGGACAGTATTAAGTGGACAGTGGTAGCATCTGGCAGCAAGACGCAACCCGCCTAGGAATGCTGGACAGCTGTAATGCACATGACAGTTACAATCGTACCTCCAGCTCCTGCTGAAGAATATACAACCCACGATGTCTGCGTCTCCCAGGACATTTCTTCTCCCAAAACTTCTTAGTTTTTTTTAATGTTTTTTTTTTTGTCCTCTTTACACAAAACATTACAATTGCAGAGATTACCGCTGGCTTCATTGTTTATTTGCGGTCATGTGAGGTTGTTCCCCCCCGCCAGGCACGATAATCTCAGTAAAGTCCTGTAGATTGTGAAGTGCCATGATGTTCATATCTTGCATGCTGTATCTGTTAGGATTCTCCTCATGTGACATGTTATTGTCTTCAGCCACAAAGACAATGCAGCGCTCGGCCTCACTCACATCTATCCTCTCTATTTCTGGAATCATTCCTGCCTTCATGTGCAAGAATTTCATCTGATCTTCTGGTATTAGTTTTGAATCATCCCTGGAGGTGGAAATTAACTTTAATATATATTTTTTAATTAGCTGAATTGAGAGAACTCTCAGCAGGGAGGCTCAGGTTCTGACAAAATGTTAAAAATGAGAGAACATCAACATAGTTGGATCATTTCCATTATGAGCCAGGAATAAGACCTTACAGTATATGTGCTGCTTAACTTCTAATCATTGTCATTTGATTAAGTACGAACCTCTTTAGCCCATGTTGACTGTGAAACAGGTTCACTTTGTTTTTTGGTCATTCCAACCATCACATTCTTTTTGTTTGTTTGTTCATGTGTGCAGCTTTTCTGAGTCATGTCATGGTTTGGTTTTATGTTATATTTTAGAGTTTTGAGTTGTGTTTTATTTATTCCCTAGTGTTGTGTTGTGTTACTTTGTGTCCTCATGTCCTTCTATGTTGTCTTTAATATTGTTGCCTGTTTGACTTGTGTGTTCATGTTTAGTGTTTCCTGAGTTTGAAGTTGTAGTTCTGGTCTTCACTGTTTCATGTTTTACTGTGTAGTTTTCACTGTTTCCTGCCTCTCTGTGTTTCCCTCCTGTCCTGATGACCCTGATTGTCCTCACCTGTGTCTATTCAGTCTCTGTGTTTTCTTACCCTCTTGTGGTTCATTGTCTTCTGTCTGTGTTAGATGTAGATGTTTGGATTTAGTTTTTATTAAGTTTTTGTTTGTGTTTTTTTGCCTTTTTAGTTAAAATAAATGTGTTTTGTTTATTCTGCAATTGGGTCCTCCCTCCTTGTTTTCTACTCACACTCGTGAGCGTGACAAAAAAATGTGATAATTAATTCCTTACACAGATGTTTGTGTCTTTGCAACAGAAGATGAAAGGCAGTGTTGAAGTTTTCAGAATCGGACGACTTTGTGAAGGTCTCGGTCTTTTCTCGAAATCTAAAGCATCTTCGCTCCTGGTCATACACTGGGAAGACTCTGGATTTTAAATGAAGACCAGTCAAGACCACCACTGATCAGCCATTCTTCCATGTCAATACGTCATAAAAAGGAAAATGCCCCTTTCTGAAAGAACACATTTTTCATAAAATTCATTTATAATTAGATTTGTATTCCCTGGTAATGTTCTCACCTTTCGCTGTGTTACGCTCTTCAGTGAGTGACGCCCGCTGCACACACCTGATGTTTCTGATTGTTTTTCTGACTGAGAGCGTGTTGAGTTTGTTGTGACTATCAAGACACGGGTTGAAGCTGTGTGTTTGTGGAACAAGATACATGTGAGGTCTATGTTGATATACGTTGTGCTAGTTTTGCTTTTTAGCTAACAAATAAACGATGATGCTGACTGTATGTCTTTAATTTTTAAATGACTCTCAGCATCAGAGGCTCCTGTTAAAAGATGAGTTTTTCCCTTTATAGATCATAGAAAGCGCTAACGTGGTTGTGGTGCCGGGGATGGATTTTCTCCCATAATGAGCAGTCTGCAGTGTCTGTAACCTGCTGGGGAGACCAGACATCATTTATACCCAGGGCAAACAAGCCACACAGGCTCGCCTGCCAAAAGCACCATCCATTTAATAGAGACAAGTCAGAGAGGGCAGCCTGCATGCTGCCACACGGCCAGCACTGCAGAGCTCGACAAACAGAGCTGGAGGTGGGCTGCTGAAGTCCACCGCTTAACAATGACAGTTTATAAGGAAGTAAATTATGTATTTTATAAAAAGCTTCTCTATGTGTTTCACTTTCACATCGACCAGCTGTAAATCTAGACACACATAAGAGAGACATGACTAAATCAAATTAAGCTTCATGGAAAAAGAGACAACATGATAGAAGTTTAGAATTAGACTATAATTATAAGTATATACATACATACATACATACATATATTATAACTATAATTATAGTTTTTCTAATGAATTGTTCAAATGGTCATAACAATGGACGCCCCTGAAAGTACTAAGTGATGAAGAATACTTCTTTTTGATACACTCTCAGGATGCATGCTATGTTTCAGGGGCTGGGCTTTTCAGAAAACAAACCAAAAAAAAAGTCATAATTTCCATTCAGACTGCAGCACAAACATAACTGCAAGCTGAGGGAGACAGGTAGCATATTAAACTTCTCACAGTGATGACTTAATCAATGTTATTCCTGTGTTTGTTATATCAATGGGGAGGACTGGAAGCATCTGTCTGAGAGGTTTTAAGGGACAGGCTCATCAGAAGACGTTGTCTTAAAGAGGACATATTGTCCCCCTGTGCTCTAGATGAAACATCTGTGCTGAGCTTTGATCAAAACACGACATGAATCAAGCACTAGAGGAGGTTTATGATTCTGTAGAATCCAGCTCTCTCAGAACGATCCGTTTCAGTGTGCGTGTCTCTTTAAATACAATGACCCGCCTCTGAGTCTTCCTGGTAGACATCACTCCTTCACTAACAAGAATAAAAGTGCCGGACCTGCACAAAGGTATTGCTCTCGGCTGGGAGTGGACTCAAAGAGTGGAGAAAACAGGTGAGGGAAGTTTTTATTTTTATTTTTATTAACCACAATCCAACTTGTGATACAAACAGAGAGAATTTGAAAGAGCACTTTCCTCTGGGTTATAAGACTTCTGCAGAAACAGGACTGGATGGATTTATGTCACATTATGTGGGTCGGTAGATTTAGGTTACCCAAATATATGTTCATAAACACAGTCAAAGTGGATTTAGACCCCTTGGTTAATGGGCACAATACTGGACAAAAACAAGTCTTCAAGATCAAGAAGACACGTGAGAACGGGAGGGAGAAGTCCAGTACAGGGAAGATAAAAAAACTCAAGTCAAGCTGAACGGGCGAAACCGACCTGAGGAAGAGAATATGTTTACCACGATGCGTCTGAGTCTGATCTACATGACAATTTTAGCACAGCAGCTCATACAGCAACAGTACGGTAGCTTTCAGTCGCGACTCCCGCTTCCTCATGCAGTGTTCTTTGACATTACATCCGGTGTTTCCATAGCAACGATAAACACGTTGCATCTGTCTGCCATGATAAGACACGCCCCGTTACAGCTTCATGAATACAGATTTCTCTCACTTTGATAACTGTTGGAAATATTTTAGGTTGTGTAAGTATTCAACAACAAAAAAAGATAACATCAATATTTTGTTATTTTCTACATTTTATTTATTTATTTATTATACATTTTAAGTTCTACACATTAAAATAACAAACATCTACCCTAGAATGAATTCAGAACCAAAGCGTTCGGAGTTAGACCCGTGCACAGCATGCAGTAAAAATAGGTGAGGTCTTGTATTCTGTAGATGGCACACGGCTCACTCGGGCAGAATATACAGTGAGCTCTGACTTCAAGCACGCTGAAATGAAAACAACGCTGGAATGGTCCAATCATCACATGAACTTCTGCCCTTTGAAATGGCTTAACATGGCAACTCCCAGGTGTCACCCTGAAGAGAATCACACACACAACAAACCTTCCCCGACAAAATAAAAGCTCAACAACAAAAAAAAGCACAGTCTGTGTTAAGAGTGTGTTTCAGGGGTGAAACTCATTTCCTCAGTGTTGCCCCTCTGTGTTTTGGCTCGGCACTTGGCTGAGAAGTCCCCCAGGACAACAAGGTGAATGGCTCGGCCTGCTGACTACCTTAACTTTTTTTATTTCTTTTATTTCCCAGATTGTTTCGCTAATATCCGTGAGGGGGGTTGCAGGGTTATGGCATAGTCCAGTGCCTGCCAATTTACTTTTCCGAAGCAGCGGCTCACTTCCTGCAAGCACAAAAAGTCTGCGGCTCCACTCATTGATTTGATAAAGCTTTCTATGTAGGAAAGAGTCAATAACAAAAACTATTGTGCTCAGAGGCGCAACACTCGTCATCCAGGGAAAACGAAGATGATTAAAAGTCAGCACACTGATGGAGTTATATCGTCACCAGCCTTTCATGACATCTCTTTTAAAAAGATGCACATTTGAAATGAGGGCTATAACATGGCGATGCCTCTCTTGCAAGTGTGAAATCCCAAGTCGATCGCTCGGTATCTTAATTTACATTTGACAAGGGGAAAGTCTTCAGCGATTCTGTCTCTTCAAAGAGAAGTGGAATAAATGACACTTAGCTCTCTGCTCCTTTAGGTATAGAGGGACGAGTGTGTGTGTGTGTGTGTGTGTGTGCGTGCGTGCGTGCGTGCGTGCGTGCGTGCGTGCGTGCGTGCGTGCGTGCGTGCGTGCGTGCGTGTGTGTGTGTGTGTGTGTGTGTGTGTTCCCAGGAAAAGGAGCACATGAGAGACACATTTGACTTTCTGTCTGCAGGAACACTGTTATGATCTCATGCAGAAAGACTGGCATCTCCTCAGCGTAACCTCGCGCTCTGCTCAGGATTAAGGGAATTGTAATGTTAGCCTATTCCTCTTCCGGCGCTCTTTGAAAGGGTTCCAGCTGTTGGGGGGTAGATGCATGCTTTGCATAAAGGCTTTAGCTTAAACCCAGAGTACAGATGGAATCTCTTTCAAAGCGCTTTGCATCTCAGAAGTGTTGCACATGAATAAGTCATATAGCCTCCTTTTTATATCTCCTTTGAGGTCATTTTATAGTGTTAGATGTTATTAAAGTAAATCACTGCTTACTGTAGTATATCTTCATTTCCATTTCATCTGCTGCAGAACAGCAGCAGACATGCAGCCATACATAAGTTAATTTTCTTTGGATATTGACAAAAGGCCTGAAGCCATAGACTATACATATTGAGGGAAGAAGTGTCATGGTTTTGTCTTGTTACATATTTTTAGAGTTTATATTGATAGTTCTTGTTTTAGCACTTCTGGCTTCATGTGTGTTGTTACCTGTCTTATGTTGTAGTTTCTGATCCTGGTCTCATTCTTGTGTGTTCTCCAGTTCAGTCTTCAGTGTTTCATGTCATAATGTAAGTCGTCATTTCTGTTACTCGAACCGGCCTCCTCCATCCTAATTTTTTCTTTTTTTGGTTTAGCTTTATTCAAGAAGAGTGATGCACATATACAGTCAGGTAAATGAAAACAAAATCACAATGTCAATAAAGTTATAAACCGAATAAAATAACATGCAGGAAAGAAGGTAATATACAGAATATAAAGTCAAATAAAGAAAAGA
Source organism: Symphodus melops (assembly GCF_947650265.1). Classification (NCBI taxonomy): domain Eukaryota; kingdom Metazoa; phylum Chordata; class Actinopteri; order Labriformes; family Labridae; genus Symphodus; species Symphodus melops. The sequence goes on from NC_136699.1 coordinate 23,755,741, forward strand.
CAGACATAAATATGGAAATCATTATTTAAATAGTGGGGGAAAGGTTTAATAATAATCATGCAGACGTTTTACATTTGTCATTGTTAATTAAAAAGAGTGATTTCAGGACTTCTGGAGATGAAAACGTGATTCAATGAATCCATGCTTGTTGGTTTTGATTTGGAGGCACACGTGAAGCCATTTCGCACAGCATTGTGGGTCGTTAAATAAAGTTAATTTCCTGAAAGGATGCAACCGATCCATACTGCATAAAACTGGGAACATTTTAGTTGATGCTGTAAAAACATTGTTATCCCGATATCAGAAAACTAGACTGAAATCTCGAGAAAACAAACACAGATTTACTCATCACCAGAAAATGAGGCCAAATAGAATGTGTGAGTGTTTGAAGGGCTTCTGTGTTTTTTTGAGCTTCATGTTTGTCTGCCCTCGTTGATGACTTTCTCCTCCTGTCAGGAAAGATGTTAGAGACGATCCGTAAGCATAATGAAGAGTGTCAGACAGGTCGTAAGTAAAACGCTGAGGTCAACATGTCACCATATTCAAAAGAGATCGATTATACACACTTTCAACATTTCTATTGTCAGTCTGGGACAAGTCAAAAAACCTACTCAGTTATTTTACACTAGTGTCAGTAAAATCAGCTCTGTTTGCAGATTCAGGGAACCTTTGCGTGAGCGACCAGGTGTCCCTGAAAGAGCTGCCGAGGTGGACATGTCCTACATGTCGCTCCATGTTCTAATGAGAGGAAGTCTCGAAACGTCTCGCTGGAAACCACGTCCACGGGTTACGCCAACAATGTATCTTGTGTTAAACTCAACGTTACCAGTTTCACACAAGGTCACCTGCTCCTGTGACTTCCTCTTCTTTTCAGGAAAGATGAAGAGCGATAAACAGGTTAGGCCTTAAAGCACTGATTCATCTTTGACTTCTTTGGTGCCGCGAACGCAACAGTGACTTCACAATCTAAACTTGTCACAGCAAATCATATCCGACATGTTCTGGTTAATCAAGTCTAATATTACGTCTGCTTCAGCTCTGACTGGTCACCAATGGCTTCTTAAATCTTCTTTTTAGGGATGCTACAATTGAGTCATATTTAGTCGCTGTATCTTCGATGTAAGGTTGTCATAATGATTAAAGTAGGAAAATCAAACACTGTTGATATCTGTTTCAATTCCAGGCAGCAGAAATAAAATCCTATGTATCTAATGTGAGTTACTTCCTTCTTTAAAATTAAAGTGTGGTGCAGTCTGTAACCAGTGAAACAGAAAGAGAACAGCCAAGTTAGCCAAATATTAATACAGTATGGAAAACCTTTTGTCTCCCATTCGCATTAGCTTACTGAAGTGTTCTTTTTGATTTTGAATAGTACATCAAATTATCTGCTTTATAACCACGAGCTTGTGCAACATCCCACCAATTGGAAAAACATTTCTCTCACCATAAGAACGCTACCTGCTCCCAACACACAGAGTGGGTGGCTGATGCCGGAGCTCGGCCAGGTAACGTTGGCAAGCCAGCAAAAATGTGTTGTTGATTAACACCTCTCCACAGACATTTCACTATCAGGTCTGATTTCTCGTTTTTCAGGAGATGGAAAAATGAGCAAACACGGAGAGCATGGCAAGACACGCACGCTGTGTGCGATAAAGGAAACAGTGGTGAGCTTTTCAATGTGCAAAGGTGTTAAAAGCACAACAACAAGTGAAGGCCATGTGTGTGTGTGTGATGCTTATAGAAAAGAAGGATGAGGTTCTGCTTTGTTCAAAGGTGAGCTTAAACCATTTGGGCATCTGACTGGAATTAGTGTAATTACAATGTAAAATATCACAAAGTAACACTTTAAAGAGGTTAAATGCTGAGGTCAACATGGAAACCTCATGCTGCCTTTTTTATTCACCTCAAAGGAGATCTGTTATACTCTATTTCACCATAAATTATGTCAGTCTGGGACACCTATTGAGTAGCGCTCTTTAATAGCTCAACAAAACTCCTCATGTCGCCCACACCAGCATCAATAAAATCCATCATTTCCACCTCTGCTGAAAATATCATTTTAGCTGCTGTCTCTCTAACCCCCCCCCCCCCCCCCCCCCCCCCCCTTACCCCTGAGCCCACATGTCCTCTGATTGTCCACTGTCCAATTCTTGGATCCAGGGATCACACCAAATGTATATCTTATGGTGAATACAACTTTACCAAGGTGTAGTATGGACATCCATCATTGTAACATTATATGTTTGTATTTTAATATGCATCAGCATCGATCTCTTTTAAACAACAGGAAGTTATCCACAATTCTTTGCTCGTTTCTTCATTATTTGGCCCAAGTTTTATATGACTACCCTTTAAAAGAAAAGTGACTTCTCCTTGAAATTAGCATGGCTGTGCACAGCAGTTAGCACAGGTCAGGTGTCTCGTTCCCCACACCTCGCTGTCAGGTGAGGCTGGCTAACCTCAGATCAGGAACAAAGCCAGTTCCTGCTGCATTCTGACCTCCACAACTCCACAACTCCACATTGTTTCTGTGACTTTATTGACAGTCAGTTTACAGTCAGAAGCAATGTGAAATTCTATTCTCTCATTTGCTATGACCACAGTTGCCTTTAATGAGCAATTTTGCACACAAATATAAGTATTTGAGTGCTCTTCAGGATATTTCTAGGACAAACCTGTAATCTTGTAGCAGATGTTCAGCAGTCGATGCTTTGGCTTACTTCCCTCTTTTAGATTCAGAACAGATTCTAATTGTGACCAAAGTTCAGATTGATCCAGAAAAAAAGATCTATAAAAATGAGTCAGGATAAATCACTGTAAAGACAGAGTCTTCAATATGAATTATGTGCACTCCGTCAGATTGCTTTGTGTTTTTGAGCGGGTTGGTGTTTTCCACCCTGATGTGATGGAGGACGATGACAGGGAAGGTTGTGAGGTCCATTATACACAATGAAAGCCTCTCGTAAATATATAAGGGTTTAAGGTCCCCCACCTCACGGAAACAGAGAGGTGTCTATTTCATCAGTCACCATATATATTGGGGCGAATCAGTTGTCTCTCAACCAGTCGGGGCTCGATCCCCAGCTCCTGAAGCCACATGACACTTCACCCCAACTTACTCTGAATGACTTTGAATGAGATTAGTGAATACTGATGGTCAATTTGCATAGCAGCCTCTGCCATCAGTGTGTCAATGTGTTGCTGTGAGCTGGAATAGAAAAGTGCAATCCAAGCTCATGAAGCATTAACTATTTTGGGGTGGCCAAAGTGATCCCCCCCTCTTTACCGATCTGCAGAGCCGAGGAGGCGTGATGACAGCGACGTTTGTGAACGGTGCTGTCACTAAATTGCGATTTAGAAAAGGGCTGATGTTGGACAAAGAAATTGGCCCTGTTTTCAGATCAGTCAGAATTAAGAGTCAAACAGAAAGTAGAAACTGTCCAGTCTCAATGATCTCCGTCATTTGCCCTGTACACAAACATTTAGCTTTTAAAGAGAAAAACAAAAAATTATCCAACGGATATACTGTATTCTTGGCGTTACATGATAGTCTCGTGGACACCTGTGTAGTTTGCACTTTGTTAAAAATGTTTCCTGGAGACTGGGCGATGCAGTCTATCAGGAGGTGGTCTTGCTTCTCCTGAACAAACTCGATGGCTTCTGCAGCTTTTAATCCAAACTCTTTCTGTAGTGGTGTTTTGGATTGGTCACATTCCCCACAGCTTCTGCTTCTCTGCTGTCAAAACCAACTAACTATGATGTTTGTTTTTTACTATAACTTCACTTCAACTTTTGATTTCTCAAAGGTGTAAATGGGTTACATTCTGCAGAGGAGTTCATCTCAAAACGTCCCCACTCTGAACTCTAACTCCCATGAGCACTCTGCATATTTTCACTCAGACTTTTCTCAGGGCGTGGACAGAACAGCTAGGGCAGTCCCTACTGTGTGTCGACCTTGAAGACAGGGGCAGTTGTCAAACAATATCAAAAACATAAAGCTCAGAGTAAACTAATGGTTGCTGTGTGCACCGACTGTAAAAGAATCCCCGGCTGCGTTTATATCAAACATGTCAGTGGATTTGCCAGAACTCAGGACCATTTTGTTAGCACAAGAGCAAAAGCACAGATGTAATAGTGGCCTTGGAAATGTCAGTAAAGTCATTTCAGGATCGCAGTCATGATGGATGAGTTAAAAAAACAGAGAGAAACAAGAGTCCTGTTTGAAAGCAGGTGGCCCTGTAAACATCTTTTTAAAGGAGCCATATGTAAGATATCTGATAAATACTTACTCCATGATCAGACATGAAGGAAACAATCTTCTCTGACGTCAACGCAGCAGCCAGAATGTCCTCCTTCTGAAGTTTAGATTCTGGTCCTTTTTTTTTCTTGTTTTAAGTTTGGACCAAAGAAGGCCAGCGGTAATCAGATAGAAGGAATTCAGCCTTTTCTGACCTTAAGGACGTGCATTTCTCTTATTAGTTCATAGACCAGAAACATGGTCAAACTAGTGTCGGGGCTGCTTTTGAATAATGGAGAGAGGTTAGAGCCCAGAAAGGAGAGCAGGCTAAACACTGAAGCTTCCCTGTATGTACCATGGCAACTCACATATGCACCAACTCTAAAGGGGGGGGGGGGGAGACAGTGGGAGTAGTTCCTTCAATGCTTTGAACTTGAATTGCAGTACACATTTTTAACACTAGGTGTCAGAGTCACATATTACTCCTTTAAGTTAAATGTGTAACTTCTCAATGTCATGCATATAAAAATAAATAAAACTTTTAACCAACACAGCATGCTAACTGATTTTGTTTCAACACCAAACCAAGTAGTTTTGGTGTCAAATGTTCCAAGTCAACAACTCTCTTTGTAATGGAAGAATGTCTGAGGACGTGTGGTCTGCTATGTGTAGGGACGCTGATTTATGAAACTCCTCTGCTCTTCCAGAAAAAAAATGAGCTCGGTTTTTAGTGTTGGAGGACTTTTCAGTCTTCACTGCTTCTCTTTTGGAAGATAATAAGAAACCTAAAAAAATATATATTAAAGGCTTTTTAATTTTGAACTCCTAACAGATTCATCTGACTCGCCCACATTTATTTACTTTTATTCCATGAGATAACTAGTATTTAAAATGACTTCTTTCAAATCATGGAGAGGTTTTATTTGCTCCTTTTCATGCGGTAGGAAGATACTTCCATGATGCATTAGTTAAAATAGCTAATGACATGTTGAATTGTTGGCATAAAATCAAGATCAGCTCTGATTTATCTTCATCTCTCTGATGATTATGCAACATTTATAAAGGGAAGCCACGCTTGGGCCAGTTTCCTGTGGTGAGCACCACCTCCCCAATTTTTCCTTTTGTTGAAGCTGCCAATTGCCACTGTTGTATCTTTAAAAGCAGAGGAAGTTGGAGAATGGTCCACACGCAGCAGAAACTCTCTGTGTGATCTTCTGTGGCATAGTGGTTGGTTTCTATTCAGTAAGTGACTTCAATAAAGATTCTTCAGCCAAAGCGGAGGGCTGGGCTTAAAATCTGTCAGAGAAGCGATCTATGAACAACATAATGAGACAGCGTGTGCTTTACATTTCATCCTCAAACCAATAGTGAAACTAATTAGGCAAAGGATGCTGAAAATACATCACATTGTCCCATGTTTCTCTTTAATATCTTCTTATATCTCTCTGACATCTCATCTGTTTCACCTCTCGCTCTGCCCCTCTCAAAGCGTCTATTTGAGTTGATCTCCTGGAGCTGAACAAACAGAAAGTTGCCAGCACTCTCTTTGGTGTTTGTGCTAAAGTTTCCCATTAGCATAATTACCATACGCAGTAAAACTCAGCATATGAAGATTTCGGTATTTGTTTTGTTTTTTAATCTAGAAATTGGCTTCGTTCTTTATACAAGTGCAGAAAAAAAAGTCAGCAAACACATACACATAACTTATTCAGGTGCTGAGTCATACAAACAAACAACGCTAGCTATGATGCACAAAGACTGGAAACACTTCGGCTCCCAAATCTATACATATTTATTTGCTATATGCATAAAAAAAACACTCCCGGCCAAGGCTCCTCAACACACACTGTCAGTACCAAGAATGCAGCCACCTCCATCACAAATTGCATGCTGCATGACACCAGAGGAAACTCATTCATTGTGTATTGCAAGCTCTGCTGGGATACATAGTGACACAGCAGACTGGCAGGGCTCATTAGGTAAATCATTTCAGTCAACTCAAAGGTAACGAGTGACCAGCAGAGGTGAACAGCAGTGTGCAGTGTGGGTCCACGCTTCACAACTATGCAGACTTTGTGGACTTCAGGATGAGAAGCTAAGCTGGAGGTCACAGCTAATGTGGATCCTAAAAAAACAAAAGAATAAACATGAATAAACATCATTGTAGGCAGAGAGCTCAACTACAGTACAGTACTTGTTGTCACCCGTTGTTTTTAGGTCATTGCATTATATATCGAAAAACATCCCCAAAAATCCTTCAAAAAAGAGCAAGAACCTTTAGGAGGGATCTGTTAAGATGATATATAAATGAGCAATTCAAGTCGTAGACCAGGGGTGATAGGGTCATATTATTGTCATATTTAGAAGAATTGTCAGGGTGTCATAAGCCCAGGAGGCCTTGTTCCAGCAGTAAAGGTCGGACCCTTTATTAGAGGGCGCTCCCCCAGCTTTCAGTGAGGTGATGTAGCACTAATACCACCCAACGTCCCAGCCACCATCATAGGACTGTGTCGTCCCCACAACCTCCGCCGTCTTCAGTCAAGCACGGCCTGCTCCGACCTTCCCCCTTTTGCTGTAGGGAAGTGTTGACGACAAGAACGCAAGGTATACAAAGAAGAAATCCTTCCTGCATATTGTGACTTCGTCTTTTACCTGGGCGGAGTCGCAGAGAGAACTCCCATGATCCCCCGACAGCCTCGACATCATCTTTTGTTGTTGTTGTGATTGAGAGGCCCCCCCTGGCAGCGGAATCTGCATCCTGTGCCTTCAAGTGTGCATGTAAACCTCAGAAGTCACCAAATAAGTAACGACACAACACCATCTCCTGTCTAGCAGAGAGACGTGGGGCCAGGTCCCTCGGTAAGCTTAATCATCTGCTCCTCAGTGACCCCAAGGAATGGAGACTGGCCCTGGGTTGGTACTAGTTGGTACCCTGTCTGCTACGTAGTCCTGAGATACTTTTGGGGTGCTCCTTTGTACCCTTAAGGTTTTAGGGTGCTTTGACTGTTTTCTATTTGTGCTACAGTGGTAGGTACAGTCTTCTGATATTACCAGTTTGTCTCTGTGATGTATAATGGGTCTGCACTGAAGCGTTTCTTTTTGTCTCCTGGGCTGCTGCCATGTGGAACTGATGAGTTTGCGACCTAATCTGGTTCGAGCCCACTTCAGGGCCTTGTTGTAGGCCTCTAGTTGGAAGTCTGTTATGAGGCTAGAGGACATGATATGGTCATAAAGGTCATGCCCCAAAACAGAGTCGAGCGGATCGATTCAATGTACTTGTCACTTGGAGCAGCTCCAGGGTCCAGACTGGAGGGTCAGACTAGATTATGGCCTGGAGGGACAGAGTTGCAGTTGGCTGATCTAACATGTTGTCTACACAGCAAGTTAGTATACAGCAGTTATTTCAAACCCTGCAGCAACTTCACCTTTGCCCCAAAGTTTCACCACAGCTGGCGGGCATCAGGCATCATGGGACTGTTTCCTTGAAACCACTGAAAGTTGCTCCACTCTTACAATAAATTCCCCTTTCGGTATGTGTAATGCAAGCAAACAAGTTCAACAGTCACTTTGGCTTTTCTTTGATGTCTCACACATAGGAACACGAAAATGTTTGTTTTCCAGCAGCGTGGCTTAGACCGAGAGCTTTTTGAAAGGATGAATTCTCATTATAGCCGACAGCAGACCTCTGCTTTTAGAGAGAATGTAAAGCATTTGAATTATATTAATGCTGCATGGCCTGAGCAGATCCAGACTCTTTTCTGCACAACGTTCCTCCTGTGTAATACTGGCACATTAGTGGTTGACTAGGTTGTCTTCTTTTCTTTGAATAATAATGGCGAGAGATGAAGACAGATAGATGAAAGGTTTTAAAAACACGCTGTTTGAGATCTAAGAATGAAGCCACTGTAACTCTGTAACTTTAAGCATCAGTTTCTGTCAAAGAGAAAAGGAAACATCATTAACATTTGTTTGTCAAGGAAAAGTGATGGATTCACCTCAACAGTAAGCTCCATTTATAGACTCTACACGAAGGACCCGACTATAGGAAAGTTAAGTTTCTGGTTTCTGTCCGTAGAATGCTTGTAGTCCAAGCAGTATTGACCAATCACGTATCTGCTGGCCTTCTGTTTAGGTGGAACCCATCTGCTGTACACACATCCCTCCTCACATCAGTGGTACATTGAAGATAATTTACCTGCATGCAAGTGCAGCTAACAGCCTGTTATACACCAACCGTTTCAACCTAAGGGAGAAATCTGCAAAAGCCAATCAGCATCCAGATTTCCCCTCCTCCTGGAATGTATCACATATGATCAAACAGACCCCCAAAAGTTCTCAAGGTTGTTGTTTTTTCCCCTCTTGAAGGGGCAGATTGTAAATACTTTTTCGTTAACTTTCTACAAAGAAATTTGTTTCTTTTTTCCTGCTCATACAGCTAAATGGAGTCAGAATTAAGATTCTGTGTACCTTTAGGATGAGCTGGCTCTCATCTGGGGCCAGGGGCTCTGCTTGTCAACAGGCAACTGTTAGGGGACCCCAGACCAGTGGGAGGCCCCCCACAAGGGCTGACAAACTTTGAAACATAGCAGCGGCTCAAAATGTGCCGTTTGCAATGACGGTAGGAAACGATCCTCAGTGGGCCCCTCCAGACAGCACTCGGAAAATTAGGTAGAGTCTGTAAACAAGGAGAGGGAAAAAAATACTCAAGACCAAGGCAAGTGAAGCAGATAATGATTAAATATCACAGTTAATGACTGAATGCTACATTCTAGGTGGACATTGGGACACATATCCTTCCATTAGCTATACATTGTGTCATTTGTTCTTTGATGTTCGACATTAGTTAACTTAGCCAGCAGAGCAGCCCAGTGTGTGCAGTTCAGCTGGCCATGACCGAGTCCACTGCACGTTTCCAGGAGCCAAAGTCAGAACACAGGAAGTCGACTCGTTCATTTAGCCAGCAGGCTGAAAGTGAATATGCTAGAAGTTAAAGTGATAACCAGTCAGCTTATAGGCCAATGTTACCAAGATCAACATGGTCTCAGTGGATAACATTTCAAATGTTTACATTTTACCTCGGGTCCCAACAGGCTCAAGAACCGCCACTTTCCCAGTGTATGAATTAAAAAGCATTTCTGGAGGGGCCAGTTTTGCCTTTGTCACAAATTTCCCCAAGGTGACAATAAAGTATTTGATTTCATATCAACCAAAGAGCAGAGAAGAACCAATGGGGAAATATAATGCAGCAGTTTAATTAAGTGCATCGAGATCGCAACTCTCCAGTGCACACAGCCTACGCTTGTGCTCCGCTTGCAGGGAATAAACGTCGCCACCACGCCATCGCCTTTCCCCTGTTCTGAAAAGTTTTAGTCAGTTAGTGTTTTTATTTTTAATGGGAGGGGACTCCAAATCTTTTTTTTGTAGTTTGTTTTGAGGTAAAAGTTCCACAAGTAAGCACGTTTGTTTTTTCATTTGATCTCATTTATTTAGCATGTGTAGTGATAATTCAAAAATGATAATCACCATGTAGACAACAACATTTTAATTAGGTAAAAAAAAGAACAGCTGTTGCTGCCAATGGAAGATGAATGTTAATGACTGCTGTGAAACTTTAAGCTATTAACATGAGGTAAAAACACAACATGTAATTCTTTGATTAATAACCAGATTCAAAACACAAAAACAAAAAAAGAGACTCACATCTGCCTCAGTTGAAACTTTGTTTTTAGTGTTGTAAGTTAGATGATGTTAGCTTGCAAAGCAGACACTCTGACATGCAGAACATGGTATACAGGAGCCTGTTAAGTGCTAAACATTGTCACAGTGAACATGTCAGCGTGTGCTCTGTTAGAGAACAGCCTCGCACAGCTGAAGAGTACTTAACTCTGCTTTTTTTGTCACCATTTCCCTCTATTTTTTTTTTCCCTCCCTGTGTCCAAACTTCCTCCTCAGCTCACCCTGCCAAATGTGTTCAAATCTTCCTTGAGAACATGGTTTCATGTCTGAATAAACCACGCAGCCTTTCTGTTTCTCTGTCTCTGTGGTCTGTCTCTCAATCTCTCTCGACTGTCCTCTTGTCTCTCACCGCCTTCTTTTTCCACCCTGTACCTTTCCTCTCCCTGATCTTTCTTTTTCTAGCTCTCCCTCCTGACATCAGATGAGCTTATTGCCTGCCCAAGAGACTCACCACCCACCCACTGCTCGATTGAACTCAGGAGCCTCAGAACTTCAGCGTCAGGATTCAATTTGTCCTGAACAGAGCGAGGGGCGTGTGTGCCATCATTATATCATTAAATTAGAGAAACAGGACAACGCCATCGCAGCAGAAGACACGGAGATCACATCCTGAATGTAATCATCCTAATGCCCCCCAGCAGAGAGCTTCAACCAGGATACGGGGTTATGGTAATGGAGTGGAAGGCTGATTGAGATTTCAGTAAATTAATTAGGCCCCGGGAGAGGGCTGGGCGAAGGAGGGGAGCTGGATTGCAAGTGCAGAAGGCGGGTGAGTTGCAGGGTGAGGATTGGGTCGTTGCATGAACAGAAAAAAAGGAGAAAGTTGAGAAAGAGTCAGAGAGGAGGAGGAGTCTGCAGGGTGCAGACGGAGCGGCTGTGGATAGAGACAGAGAAGGCATGGAAGGCTCGGGTTAGATGTGTTGTGCAGACGGAAATAAGCGCCACAGAGAGAATTTGAATTGACCTTAATTATAAAAGACTTCTTTAAAAAGAAAACCTCACAGTACTCTCCGAAGCAGAGCACTCCCCAGACTGAGAGACAGATTTAAAAAGTGTCAGAGGGGGGTCAGTGACTACATGGAAAGGAAACAGAATGAGACGCAGACAGACAGAGATGGACACGAGAGCAAAAGGTTCATACCGCCGAGTGTCGGGGCGGAGATAGAGTAGCTTCTGGTCTCTGTGTAAATGTCAAGCTCGCACTTCCCCCATAATGACCCCTGAATCACTGACAAGTCAGTCCAGAGCATGAGGAACAGCCTGCTGACTCCATTATCCGTGGGCAGGTTAGCCCCGGGCGCTGGCACCGGAAAGACTCCACATCCAAAGGTGGTGTAGTCAGAGGATTAAATTCCCATCATAAAGTCGTCCTACAGAATAAAGGACAGGGTTCATCGCAAATCCCTCACGCCTCCCATGTCCCCGCAGTGAAACGCTGAAATGCATTCCTCCAGTCTGACAGCTTGGTAGTGGAAAAAAAAAAAAAAAATCTCTTTTCCACTATGAACGACTTTGACTGAGTTGGGAGCATCTTCATACTTAATAAAATATGGACTTAAAGTAATGCAGCTCAGTCATCACCTCTCACCTTGTCTGCAGAGAGCCTGTCCTCTCCCTGGACTCTCATGTTTTCATTTACTGTGGAGGTATAGGGAGTGGGTGTGTTTCGCCATGCCAGGTGAGTTTGGGAGTGGATGCACATAAGTGACTGAAGTCCATGGACGCCATTCAGAACATTGAATATTGCGGACGTTGACATAGTGGGTTGGCTTTCTCCTGCTTTGAGATACTTAAAGAGCAGCTTTATCAGAATCAGATTTTATTGCTAAGTACGTTTACGTATACGAGGAATTTGTCTTGGTGTATGGGTACGAAGGAAAAAACAAGGCGAAAATAACAAGTACTTAAATAAAATTAAACAGATGGATTTAAAAAAAAAAAAAAGTCAAGTATAACAAATAATAGAAAAAAAAATTGCAAAAGGGAACGGGGAAGAAAGTTAATGCAGCGCAGAGTGGGTCCTTACTGGCAGGTTTTTCCTACAGGCTCATGCAGATGATGTGAAGCGCAGCAGCTCGGTCATCAACCTACTCTAAAGATCACATCACTGCCTTGTTCACCTCGCTCCTCCGGCCCTGTCCTTGGATTTTCACTGTTCGATTTTTTTCTTCACACCATAAAGCAGAGAATACAACAGCATCTTGAAATCAGCTTCACTGAATGCATCCATTCATTTTGCTACAAGCAAAATACAAAGTATGAAGTAGTGATTTTATTTATTTATCCTGCGTTAATACGCTTTTCCTGAACGAGGGTGAAAAAGGATTTCTAGAAGTTTTCACATCGTACAGCAGAGCCTTTGCTTTCACTGAAGGTTCAAGAGCGTCTGCAGAGGCATCTTAAGTAGATCTGACATCATCACTACATATATAAATACGTTAAAAAATGCAGAGGAATACTTAAACTCAAACAGCAGCTATTTGCACGGTAACACTTGCTCTGTTTAGGGATCGGTTTGCTGTCAGAAGAGCTCCCTGCCCTCTCCCGGTGCACTTTTTCTCTTCTCTTTCAAACGCTGCCTCTACGTTTGGGGAACATTTCAGGGGCTGGACATGATAAATGTAGACTGCAGCTCCAGGAAATCAAACTGCAGCTACTTACCGCTGTTACAAAATTGTTAAAAAACCAAATGTTTCACTTTTAATAGACTCTCAAGAGTTTTCTTAAAGTGACAGAGTACAAAAGGCTGCCACATTAAACGACTACTCTAACAAGACGGACTGCATAGTGATCAGTCAGACTAACTCGGCTAATTGGCTGTTTTCTTCTCTTTTAATGTGTTTGTAAAAATCACAATCTGCTCATTTGTCGATAGTCGTGACACTGTGTCTGCTCATGGGATTCTTTGCAACCCATGTGAACTGTTGAAAATCTGATTTATCTTCTCTTCCCAACTACAACTTCCACTTGTGGGAAATATAAAACTTGTGGGCTGTATAAATTAACTGCACGTCCAATAAATCAAACACAGTGCAGTGTGCAGGACTCTACCTCTCCTGCTCCTCGCCATGGGGCAGGCGCTCGATGATGGTGAACAGTGACGGACAGGCCGGGTCTCCTGGTGGAGAGCCGTTTGTGTGTTCATGTGTGTGCGCTTTGTGGTCATTTCTTGTGTACAGTCCAGACGGTCCCTGCAGGTCTCATTTGCATAGAATAGAGGTCTGGGCCTGTGTTCACAAACATTCAGAGAATCCTCTCAGAGAGCTCCGAAGTGATTTCAGAACATTCTCAGAGCAAGTCTGAGCAAGGAAAGGACAGAAAGGTGTTATCTTAGAGAGGAGGCGGGGTTCACTGCTTTTTGCAGATGATGTGGTCTTGTTGGCTCCATCGAACTCGGACGTCCAGCGCGCACTGGGGCGGTTCGCTACCGAGTGTGAGGCGGCTGGGATGAGGATCAGCACCTCTAAATCTGAGGCCATGGTTCTCGACCGGAAAAAGGTGGTTTGCCCTCTTCGGGTCGGTGGGGAGTCCTTGCCCCAGGTGGAGGAGTTTAAGTATCTCGGGGTCTTGTTCACGAGTGGGGGGGGAAGATGGAGCGTGAGATCGACAGACGGATCGGTGCGGCGTCTGCAGTCATGCGGTCGCTGTATCGGTCCGTCATGGTGAAGAAGGAGCTAAGCCGAAAGGCGAAGCTCTCGATTTACCGGTCGATCTTCGTTCCTACCCTCACCTATGGTCATGAGCTTTGGGTCATGACCGAAAGAACGAGATCTCGGATACAAGCGGCCGAAATGGGCTTCCTCCGTAGGGTGGCTGGGCGCACCCTTAGATAGGGTGAGGAGTCAGTTGAGGTCGTTCGGGCATCTGGTCCGGATGCCCCCTGGACGCCTCCCTAGGGAGGTGTTCCGGGCATGTCCCTCCGGGAGGAGGCCTCGGGGTCGACCCAGGACACGCTGGAGAGACTATGTCTCTCGGCTGGCCTGGGAACGCCTCGGGGTCCCACCGGAAGAGCTGGAGGAGGTGTCTGGGGTGAGGAATGTCTGGGCGTCTCTGCTTAGACTGCTGCCCCCGCGACCCGGCCCCGGATAAGCAGCAGAAAATGGATGGAAGGAGGCGGAGTTCACCATGACACAATTTTCCAGAATGTAATTATATAATCTCGTCAGACATTGTGTAATGAAGAACACTGTGGATGTTGCATCTGTGTGAATGTAACCTATGGCCTATGTATGTTGAGCCAAAACCTGCGGGAAATCGTCCGTAACTCCGTGAAAACGTAACCAAACTTTTCGAAAGTCAACAATCAGGTTTCCCCCCCCCGCCCCATGATTCCTAGAGGTGGCGAGCTGAACTGGAAGGACCTTACTTATTCCTTTTTGTTACCTTGACCGGACACCTTTTGTTGGATATTTTTTCTCCTCCTCTGGACTTCAAACCAAACTGTTGTTCTTGTTGACAAAGGATCATAAAAACTGTGAATTTTGCACTTTTGACACAAGGATCGTCCAAACTGAACTACAATTTGCACATGAACTGAATTCTGAAAAGGAATCACAGCAGAACTTTATTGTGAACTCTGACCAAAGGTCATAAGGGTTTTATTTGTCCTTATATTTGTTACTGTGTGCACATCAAATAATAATTTATTTATATGTACTTACATATGTGGTTTTATACTTTTGGTTCAACATAATTCACTTTAAAACTATATTTCTGTGTCTTTGATTTTCATTCACTCCCAAGCTCCCATAACGAATCTGGTTTTTCTGTTCAGTCATATTCATCCCATTGGAATACCAGTCCTAACCTTATAAAATATTGAATATGTCAGCGTTACATGATCATTTCTAATATAACCTTCAAGATGTTTGAAATCACACGCTCACTTCAGCCTCTTCACCTGCTGATCATTACGTCATCAGGGAAAGAGCCTTAATTAGTAATTGGATGCACCTGTGGAGGTAACCACAGGGAGAGACGCTCAACATGCATGTCTCACTTGGTACTGAGAAACGTCACAGATGGATTTAAAAGTCTGCAAAAATCTTTTTTTTTTCTGTTTGGCTCAACCATGCGAAAAAAGTTCTCTTCATGTATATAGTGTTTAATACAAATTTCTCAGTTTTCACCTCAGCTTTAGTAGCTCTTATATCTGTTAGAAGTCCTCGGGTCTTTTTCAAACCGTCCACTGCACCCTCGCCCTACCCACTACCCTCCGTTTGCGCGTCCACACGGAGGGTCCGCCATATTAAGTCCGTCTCAAACCACTTAGCGGGGAGTGGTAGTGGGCCATAAAACCCTCCGCCAGCGAGTCTGCACCGATGCCCACTTGATGATCACGTGTAACGCCTATTGCGTCCGCTAGTCACGGAAGGAGTGACCTGTACAAAAGTAAGTTCAGTGTGTAAGTGTTTGTACAAACCAAAACACTGCTCCAACTAAGATGGACATTTAATATGATCATACAGACGTGAACAACTTCACCTGTTTATTGTTTTAAAGGTTAAAATAAAAGCCTGCTCTTCTTTTCTTCCTTCTGTTCACCTGTTTATTTCATTGTGTTTCATATTTAAAGGGACTGTTGCAAAAACTAAAGAATATTAAATTATGTTACAGACAACTTCTCACTGTTATTTATTTATCATTGTTCTACTTTTGATTTCTTTGTAAAACTTAATTTCGGCTACAACAAAAAATAAACGTCTTGCAGATGTGATGTTCATTTATAGTCTCCTTGTCTGCTTTCATTGACGACAACCTGTTCTTTGATATTACAATAAATTAACTAAACATTACATTATAAATTACAATAAAGAATGTGGGCTCCATCTGATCGTTTTGCTATAAGTCTACGCTAATATAAATTTACTAGAGAAAAATAATCTACATAATGACTTTTACAGAATGTATTACGTACATTAAGAATAAGCCGTTCCCCCAGGATGCCGCTGAGTAACCATGGTAACACACACTTCCTGTTTCCACCTGAGAGAGTGAAGTTTGTCCCAAAGCCTGCTGCTGTATTTCTACCCTCCACCTGGATGGAGGGGACTTCATTCAGCTGCGAGTGTGACTTCTGACGGAGGGGGAGTGTGTCGGGGTTGGTTTGAAAAAGGCCCCTCCTCACTACTCCTCACAGTTTGACATGATTAAGGGCTGAGACACTCTGAGAATAACTTTCATCTTCACGAGGATCTAGTCTGAACTTTGAGGGGAAATTCTTAGAAAATGTCCTGATTCTAACAATTTTCTCTGTATTTTGGAGGAGCAACTTTTAGTATTTTGAAGCTTTTTTAATATCAGGTCTATTCAGGCCCCTCCCGAAACTGCAACGATCCCATAACGCCTTGCACAACGGCCTGTCCAGCTCGCCACAGGAAATGTATAGAAAGTGTTGAGACGCTGTCCGTCTTCGGAACCGGTGGAGCTGTACCGTTAGTGCTGGGACTAACATGTTACTTAGTAACACATCACTGTCACTCTGTTTGAGTGGCCAGTAAATGATCTAATTTAGTAACTCTTTGTTTGTGTGTAGGGGGAGTTGGGGGAAGACACATCACGTAGGGTGTTTAATTGGTGATTGTGATGAATCACTTTTTTTTGTCACTTTGAAATCTTTTTCACAATTTTCTGAAAAATACATGTTATCCACTTTTCTTTCTTCACACACATAATAAAAAGACAGTAACTAATAATAGGTGAAGTCAATATATAAACCAAATGCAGATTTTCTTCACATTTCTCCTCCAACAGATCGTTAGTTTTCGTAAACGCTTGGCTGCGCGGCACTTTTTCGTCTCCTTTGGTAAAGGATGGTCCAGTGTTTCCTATGCTAAAGGAGGTTAAAAAAGGAAGCGCTGACCCACCCACCCTTCCTTTCTTAACTTAACGGCTCTTATCATGGCTGCCACTTAAATTCTTCGGGGGTTAAGGTAAAGCGCAGAGTGAAAGGAGACAGGAGGGACAATCTGAAGGCACCCTTTGGCTTGCTGCTGTTGTCCATCTGTGTGATTGCAGCAGGACGTGTGTCCTGCCTGGAGGCTCATCAGCAGGATCAGCTACACCTGGGCCTGCTGCGCTCTTGCCTACAAAGATCTGCTGCTTTCCCTCATTCACCCTTTGACTTCCTGGCCCTCAGCTTGCCTGATGTTTGTTAGAGCTTTAAAGTGAGCTGTGATGATGATGATGATGTGTAAATCTAATCACAGTAACTAGCACCTAGGTGAACCCAGATTCCACAGACTGTCCAAGAAGACGGCATGTCTGAAGTCATAATTAAAGGAGGTACACTTTAGTGCCTGTGGGAAGATTAGCTGTGACTCTCTTCATTCGGAATGACACAGATTGTCGTCGTAATGCTTCAGCAAAATATAGCTTCAGAAACACGAGCAGGGCTGCAGGCGCACATAGCTTTTTAAGGTGTACGAGACGGATCCTGTCAAAACACAGAGTATGAATAATCAAGCGACTCTTTGCACCCTGTGCTTCACTAAGCGCTCAGATTGTATGCAGCTGAACTAGCACAATGTAGTCGGAAACATCCTAAATCACTTTGTGTCACAAACTTCAGACGAGGGCATCCCAAACTTTTCAGCTCCTAAAATAACCCCCCCATTGCCCCCGGAAGTGGTTTAAACGTTTAACGTCCGGCACAACTTCCCAAATGTTGTTAAATTATTTTAGTAATTCATTGTATGAAACACGGGAAGCAGAACATATAAAATCGTGGACTTCTTTTGTGTATATTTTTAACAATAATTGATAAAAAATATGCAATTTTTTGATTTTGTATGGTTTTTGGAAAGAATCCTGCACAGATTCCCGACCCCTAATTTCCACTGCTTTACTAAACAGTAGGATAGTAAAAGTTGATGTAGGGTGATGCAAAACAGAATCCTTCTTCTTCTCAGTAACTTTCAGAGACGTGTTCATTGTGTGTTGTCCAAACATTTGCTTCGTTTCCCTCCTAGTAAACACAATTATTTTCAGCCATTGATCTCTTCATACCTCCTACGTAACACAGACCCACAGAGCGGTGATCGGCGGATGACTCAGTGAGAAGCTATACATGGATGAAGTGGAAAATAATGCCTTTCATTGTAGAGGGACAGATGGGACCCTTTGTAAATAAAAAAAAAAAGTTTGCGGTCATATAAAAAGAAAATCAATCTCTTCATCACAGATCCGAAACTTCCCACGATGGATTTTCTTGTTGTTGCTCTGGGTAATGGCTATGCCCTTATCTCAAACAAAGAAGTTCCACCTGTGCATCCTGTTTCTAGGATTTTAATCCTCCTGTAATATCCGGTCTTGGCATGTGTCTTTATACGAACACATACTGTCTAAGCCTCATTGCTAGATGAGAGCATGGAAGATGACTTATTGATGTTGTCCACTGATGATAAGCCAGCCCCAAATACAGAATTCTCTTTACACGTTTGCCATAAAATGCCTTACGACTCTGAGAAGACTGATGGATGGATGTTTCTTTCATTGGAAACAGCAGGGGGGAAATGCAATTAAAGCACATTTGTCCAATCGAAGACGTGGCTCTGAACTAGTCTGGTGGTTAAAATGGAAAGATGGGAGTAGAGGGAAGGAGCTTTGTGAAAGATAATGACATCTTCTCTATAGACAAGTACTGTAGAAATCCAACAAGTCAAACCTGTATATAAGACGCAGTTTGGTTTTGGAGGTCTCTGAGAGAAAAATGTTTTCCTGTCTTCCTGCGTGACGATTTCTACTGTCAGCACGATGTGCAGTTCCTCTACAGCTGTGTCGCTGATCAGTCTGTTTTTGCTCTGCAGTTTGCACTCCTGCCAGCTACAGTGTGCTAGTCGAGCTCTCTACCCACCGTACACAATTTGAATTACAGCCTGCTAGTTGTTCTGCCCATCTCTGCTGCTCACCCGTTACCTTTTTAATAAAGGACTCTTTCAATCAAACGTGCGCTCTACATGGTTTCAATATGGAACAATCTAGCACTGTTTTCTTCAGATACAGGATTATGGTCTAATTAGGGGGGAATAATTCTGTCTTGCAGCGATCCTGGTCTGTGCCCCAAAGTTTCCCTGCACAGGTCGCAAAACACAATGAATGAGGATGAATTTCAATCATGTCAGGTCATGGTCCTGTGTGATTGTGGCGGCTGCACTTGGGGTAAAGAAGACACTTGTGTCAGTATTTTAAACTGGTCTAACGATTGTATTGATGTATAAGAAAAAATCTATCAAAATTGTGTCCTTTACACAGGATTTTACCATGAATATAATGTCATGGTTTGTAATGTTAGCTTGTTCTGTTGCATATATAACAATGTGATGAGTCAGAGAAGCAAGTGTAACTGTCATTTTAAATTCCAAATGTTATGATCGTGTTAAGATGTTTTGATATAGTCTGACAGTTTGAGTGGCCATTTTTCACCAGATGACAAGTGACAACAGCAGACATTTCTACTCATGGAGAAGGAGTGGTATACCTTGGTATTCCTTTTGGCCCCCTTTACAGTGAGAGCCATTCATCTCCACTTGTCCACTTGCTGTGAAGCCCAGCAGGTCAGTTTCACTTTATTAATTAGGATGTACAGTGCCTGCTTCAAATGTAAAGTGAGTCAATTAGTCGTCCTGTGCACTTCAGCCGGGCGTCTCAGAGAGCATGAATGCCCTTTACAATCAAAAGCGTGGACACATTGGATTTCTGCTCAGCTGCTTTCACTGCTTCTCATTGTGCCTCTCTGTCTCAGCGTCTTGTGAGACAGAAGACACTTTAAAGGACGTTGACTGATTCTCACAATCTTAACCAACAAATGGAAATAGATGAGATGTCAGTATGAGTTGCAGGAGCACCTGTCTCTAGTTCATTGACAGTCACAGAAGTGGAGGCTCACCTAGATGGTCCTCCATCCTCTGTGTCTTGATGGACATGTTTTCAGTGCGTGGGACACGATTGTTTTGTCCACTGGAAAAGAAAATCTACAACCTGGCATGACTACCAAAAGTGCTTTTAATTGCGTCTTTGTCCCCGCTCTCTCACTTTGCCTCGACAACACAGACCCTCCCCTCTCATCTCTTACCCTCTCTATGATAGCACATTAGTTCATCGGACATTAGTCAGTAAAAATGGAGGCATATGGTGCATAATATTTACTTGTAATGAGCCTGAGTGCCACCATGCACGGAAGCCAAATTACAAGGGTCTTGTTTTGTGGCAGACCAATCAATATTTCAGCCTGTAAAAGTATGGATGACGAGGCCACCTGTTCTTGTCTGCTGAATAATTTACCAGATGTTGTGCCTCCATTCTTTTGTGCCCACCACCCCCCTTTGTTTCCCCGAAGTCCACTCAAGAGATGCACAAAATAAGCTTTCAAAAAAGCAAACAGCAAGAATAAGCACGGGTATCATGCACTGTGCACTCCTGAACAGTCCCATCACTGTGGCACTGCGCGATGCAAAACATCATACATCATTGATGCAAACACTTGTTATTACCACATCTTGTTTCCTTAAATGTATTTCTTTCATTGAATCCATTATGAATTACTGAACACTGATATTCTAGCTTGCTTGTAAAGATTATCGTCACAGACACCTCAAGATCTCCTTTTTGAGATTCATTACTTCTGGAATAGTCGTCCAACTCCCGAGCCTGCACGTATTTATAAAAGTTAAAGAGAAAGTGACATTGTGTAGAGGTGAATGACGATCACTTTGTGAAATCGTCTCCCTCCCAATATCCACACACTGCTCTGCACTGACAGTGCAGCAAGGTGTTGGCACCGAGTATGTAGAAATGAGAAGTGAGACTGCCAGCTCAGATTTGTCAGTCATGTTGGATTTGTCTTCACTCAGTGACCACTAAGTGTTCAAATAGTCAATGTAAATATGTTCTATCACTTTCTATGTGCTGTTGTTACAGTTACACTTCACAGATTTGTTTTATGATGTTACTGAACCAATCGAACATTATAAAGCAGTGGTGTCCAAACTTTAGAATATTGGAAGGAACTTTTTGTATTTTGACCTCTTCAAAAAATAATGTAAATACACAATAACTAATTGCAGTGGGAAACTGTTGTGTTCTAATTTTTTGGAAAGAATAGTCAGGCTTTTATAGGTCTCCCTCGCTAACATGAAAAAGAAAAAAAGAACGAAATATGCCATCTGATGAGGCCTGGGGCCAAAATCTTCCGATTCTTCGATTTGAAGTCAAGGGCCACAAAAAATCCACTCAAGGGCCACAAATGGCCCCCGGGCCGTACTTTGGACACCCCTGCTATAAAGAAAACATTCAAGCATCAGACATGTTATCTAAAAAAGAAACGTAGGATAAGGGGATAAGACGCAGAAAGGATTTCTACTTTGTCTTAAGCCTTTTGACGAGCCGACATCACGTCAGCTCAGTGTCGAACTATGGATGACGCGTATCGTTTTACACTCTCCGTGTGTGGCCATGATGACAAGAACTCATCACACCTGTTTTGCTTTTTGTACCAGGCCCCTAACATTTTCATTTTAGTGTAAAACAGGTTTTTTTGTTTTGTTTGGTTGTGGTGTGAATGGAGAATGGAGCCAGCCTCAAGATGACCCTCGAGGAATTGCAGGAACTCTTACACTGGCGCAGAAGCTTAATTTTATCAAACGTGTAGGTTGCCTCTTAACACAAACATGCCGCCATCTTGTTGCTTTCGAGACATCGCTTAACAGTAAGAGCGTTAAAATGCACACTAAAGCATCTATAATACAGCTAAGTGCAGTTTCAGATGTTTCCGTTTATTTACAGGATTTGCAGTCAAATCAGAAATGCTGAAGTTTGGGGCTGAGCAGGCGACGGAGTGTCTCTGTCTTTGTTTGACAGCAGCTGGCAGGCTGAGCCCCGGGATGGGAACAAGAGATTAGGTATACAATTTACAAGACATGGGCTGGCGGTTTGTTTTTAGCAGGGACGAGTAGATAGCGCGGACGTGTTAGTACACCACTATCTCACTGGACAGGCAGCTTACATGCAGGGACGAGTTTCTTGTCTTTAATTAGGAGTTTAAAGCAGCTGCAGTTACAGAAGTGCAGAAACTGAGTACTGCAAAGTGAAGAACGATGGAGTCACTTGGGTGTGTTTTACACATTCATACATGTCGATCTTCCAGCATCGGCATCCATCAGACCACATTTACCTCCATGCAAAAAGAAAGATGGCATTTTGACATTAAGAGGAAGACTAAGGCACCAATCCCTCCCACTTTACCTGGGATTTTAGCCAACACACACACACACACACACACACACACACACACACATTTACACACCCTCTGTCTCTCTTACTCTTGGGAGAACAGGAGCTTACTGGTGCTTTCAGATGGTGTGTGTGCGTGTGTGTGTTTCCACCTCCTCCTGAAAAGCTGTCTTCCCATTTTTCCCTCCAGTATCTTCCTCTTCTTTCTTTCTCTTTCTGCGTGTCTGTCTCCGTGTCTTCTGCTCTTTCTTTGTTCTGCTCTCGTCGTAAAAACTCTCTACAAACAGAGGTCATCGATCTCTGCTGGGACAATGAGATTTCCAAGATAATAATGAATCACTGCAGTCGTCACTGATTCAAATGTTCCAGTTTGTTGCTTGAGAAGGTGATAAAATGAACTGCTTAAAAGAAAGCGCTTCACATCAGTCATTCAAGCAATGAGAAATGAATTGACAAGTCTGTTATAAATAAACTTTGGGCATATTTGACTTTTAGATCACCTGAAGAAGATTGTTTGAAATGCAATGATCCATTCAATATTTTGTAAGCAATTTAACGAAATAAATCTGTTTTCTTACTTTTTCTTTTCTTAGTCTTCAAGTCTCCAGTCTCAGTCAGTTTTTTATCATTTTCTCGTCTTTGTCCTTTCCTCCTATTCTTACCCTAATAGTCCCTGCTGCCCCCTTTTGTTCACTGGTTCACCTGCTCTTTAAAGTATTCTCCGTTTCTTCGCCTCGATTTTTTTTCCTCCCTCCTTGCTATCTCGGTCTCCCCCCCCTCTCCTCCTCTGAAAAAGGTACCACCTCTTCTCAAGGATGTCCTGGATTTTCTCAGCTACGCTATCACCATGGGGACTGTTACCGAGGAGATAATGAGAGAGGAGAGCGAGACAGACTGATGGAGGTGGTTGGTGGGGAAACTCCATCTTCATGTGGCCTTCTTAAGTTGAGAAGGAAGACAAAATGAAAGAGACCCAGACAAACAAATTCAACGCGGTGATAGGCAGAGACAGAGGTGGATGAATGGAAGTGATGGAGGGCACGCTTTTTTATTTTATTTGATGTAAATTGAGAGAGCGACAGGTAATGAAGCCTGATCCTTATTTCAAAGGCTTGCAAGTACAAGAGGACTGATAAGTGATTCAAAGGCGTGGAGCGAGTGATGAGAGAAAGATGATAGAGACTGAAGGAGGGAGGGCGATAACACGGGGGAGAGATGAATAAGTGAAAGAGTACAGTGTGAGGATGCCATGGTATGAAAGAAGGAGCGATGGAAAATGATGAAAAGGAAATCAGAGCGAAGGAAAGAGTATGAGGAGAGGGAGGCTGTGATGACTGAAGAATGAGAGGAGAAGAGGAAGAAGTGGCGGTGGGTGTAACAGCAGACAGGTGGCACTGATATCTGAGGAACTGGTCTTTAGTTTAAAACTCTGATCTCCTTCAGTCAGCAACACTCGCTATGATGGAAGTGACAGACATGTGGAGTCTTTCTCCCAACTTTCATCCACACTATAAAACCCTAAAATAAAGCAAAAACCATTAATACTACCACAGGCGCTAATAGAATTTAAATAAGTGTTAAATTAACTTCTAATATCTTTTTTTTTTTTGTTTTTTTGGTGGGGTCAAACAAGTGGGCTGCATCTATTATACTGGTGTAACATGCTTGAAAATGCAGTCATTACATGCAATCCTGACATGTTCTTTTCCTGAAATCCTCCTAACATGGCTGTTCACACATGCACCCACTCCACAGCAGGAGACGATCCTGACGGGGGGGCACGGGGGGGGCACGGGGGGTCTCCTGAGGGAAGAAATGACAGCAAAAGAATGATAAAGAAGTGGTGGATGAAGCAACAGAGTTGGCTATGTGATGCTATAAATAAAAGATGTGCCTTCATATCAGGGGTATGTGTAGTTTTTTTTTACAGAAGACGGGAGAAGAACAGAGAACATAAAGCAGCTGTTTCATTAGCTGACTCAGGCCTCGACTGTTCACGTTGATGAAATGAATCAAAACTGAGTCCAGGTCCCTGATGACAAAACACCCTGAGACTCTGTTTATCTCATTTCTGTCACACACTAATAACTCTAATTACATAAAAAACAAGATTTGAATGAACTTATCATTGTATTGTTAAACCGATTTCCTGCATCATTACCTGACTCAAAAAAATCTAAACTATTACAAGTCAGTATTCAGCGTCCATGTTGTCACATTTCTACAGAAAAGGGTACAGTCACTAAATTACACTCCAACATGTCAAATGCATCATCCTAATAGGGAAATTAAGATCATTAAGAAAAGCACATTACAGCTTGGAAATATCAATATTATGTGTACGAGCCGTGGTGATAAATCTCCGTAGGTTCTGATCGTAAAGAGGAGGTCTAGCGAGCTAAAAGAACATGATTGAAGATTGAATGGGATTTATTTGATGGGTCGGGGAGCAGAGGAAAGGGGGAGGAGAGGAGAGGATGAATAAGTGTAACGCTTGAGATCTTATTTTGAATCATTTAACAGCATATATCCTCAGCAGGGCTCCCATTTGACTTGACGAAGTGTAATGTCAGCACCTCTGTAATAAGGACGCCATTGATAACATGAATGAGAGTGATTATGTGCTGCAGAGGAGCATGAAGGGAGAACCGCTGTGATGGTGCAGTACAGAATGAATGCATAGTGATCAGATGGAGAGGACTGAACTGGAACCTTCTGCTGGCTCTTGTCTCATCATGGTCACAAGCCTTTGTTGGGGTTTCTTACTGGTGCTGCTTTCAGCTTGCGTCGTTCCAATCATTTTTTGAACCTTGACTGGCAAAAACCAAAAAAAAATGAGACCAAACTGAAGGACCTCTTGTGCAGTCATTGTCCTGATACTATCATTTTACTATTTCATTTGGATCAGTGCTGCATGCTAAAGAACTATATGACTCACCTGAAGCCACATCACGTATCGTCCGAATAGAAGACGAGCACGTCCACCATTGCATCAACCTGATGCACTACAGTCATTTAATACAGTGACTGTGTGCATGGCTCAGCCAGTGTTACAGACATTTATTATGTTTCCCCCCCACATGTCTTTATCACGTTGTTTCCTTTTTTTTATTCTGTTGCAGCAGTTATTAAGAATTCCTGCTGTTCTGGCATTTCTGAACTGCTGCTGTTTGTGATACCTATTACAGTTTAAATGTCACATTTCCAACAGCTACGCACTCATGAATATAATCACTATTCAACAAGGTTGTTTTCACTTCCTCCAAACTAATGATAATAGCATTCGGAGCTGCCCAGCTGGTTTTTCAATGACGAGCTCTTTTAATGATGTGAAACAGTGAGTTTAAAACTCTTTTTGAAACCTCTTCAGACAGCACGCTGACCTCTGCACACATTCATGACAAAAAGACAACAGTGGAAGAACAGATCAGAATTGTAACTAAAAACGTGATTTACATTAAAAGCCCAAATTATCCCACATATGATTAAATGGGACCTGTTAGAGGTGAGCATTATGGATTGCTTGAGAATGGCTGCTGCACACACAGGTTCTCCATGTTTGTGTGTGTGTGTGTGTTTGTGTGTGTGTGCGTGTCATCAGGTACCCCAGCAATCTGCCATCTGCCCCCATTCTGTCACCTCAGCAGTGAAACACACACACACACACACACACACACGCTCGCCACTGTAGGACTGCTCTTGCTATTCTGCCTCTGTTTCATCATGAAATGTTTCATATCGACATGAAAGGTCACTCTTTGAATCTGTGACTTTGTTCTCTTAAATTTTCGATAAAAAAAGGGGAACATACATCCCACCACACAACAGGTAGAAGAAACACATTTATGACTTTGAGGAGGTGAAACCTTCACTGTGATGTCAATGTGGCAAAACTGTTATTTTTTAGCTGCAATCCTGTTAAGAATTAGCTCTTTTTTTACTGCTGCTTTTGAACAAATTCTTTGCGCACTGAAATGAAATCGGATACTTCGTTTTTGAAAGTCAACATACATGGAGGCAAACACACACGTTCTTAGCCTTGCACTGAAAGCCTTTGTGTTTCAGATAAACCAATCACCTCAACTCAACAATGCTGCAGTGAAGACGCCTTGAACCAATCAGATAACACACAGAGCAAAAGTGATGTTTATGGCCTTGAGGGTCGATTCACATCATTTTGTTTCTGATAATTGAAAAATCAAAGACATTAAAATATATAGGTGGCAGAAGTGATGTTACAAACCTTTCAACATTTCAGCTGACATTCAACACCAAGCAAACATCACATGTTCAAAAAGCAACCTGCCTAATAACTGTGTATTGGGTTCAAAGATTGATAACTGTTTCCTTAAAAACAAAACTCATGACTTCTGGGCATCCATACATGTGTGGCGGTGACTGTCCTTTGACTTGATTTTCATGTTTTGCATTGTGTGGGTTGACGCGGGTCGTTTATTGGCGGGGAGTTTAGGAGTGAATACAATTCAGCGATTGGACGAGACTTAAACTGGCGAATACGACTGACGCGAACGTAGCGGCAAAGAAGAGAAAACAGTGAGGCGGATAAAGTCTGTACGACGCTGAGCACTGAGTCGGCTTTCACGGACAGATGCGTAGTAGGTCTGCTCTCTGTTCGACATGCTGGCGCCAAACACTGGCGGTTAGCTTGTGCTAGCGTTTATTAGCCTGCAGGGAGTGTACGCTTCCGGAGGCAACGAGCCCGGGAGGAGCGGCCCAGTTTGAATGTTTGTGTCGACAAGCTCCAGAGAACAATTCTACTGATTTCACCTTTAATGTATAATGCACTTCTGCATTATTCTGATAGTTCATGTCCATTAAAGAGATTTTGTGTCCTC
Organism: Symphodus melops; assembly: GCF_947650265.1. Taxonomy (NCBI): domain Eukaryota; kingdom Metazoa; phylum Chordata; class Actinopteri; order Labriformes; family Labridae; genus Symphodus; species Symphodus melops. The sequence goes on from NC_136699.1 coordinate 23,782,798, forward strand.
GTTGTGTTTGTGTTTATATTTACAGCATGTTGAAGAAGCCGAACAGCACGTCAGCATAATGTCATTAGAAAAGCAGAAATGTTCGCGGGCCTAAGCCTACCCTCAGTGAACAAAGCCCTGTGAGGTCACAATTTCAAAATGTATTGTTTGCTTTTGTATGATGTTCTGCATGTTGTGTTTTTGGAGGGTTTGTACGTTGGAGTTCAGACAAACGGGGCCTTACTTTCTGTTTTATATGCGATAATGAAAGGCAGCAATAACCCAGCAGGAAGACGCACTTGCAGTCACTGTGATTTAATGCAGCTCTTTGATATGTGTCTTTAACTGTATCACAGTCCGGGAGAAAATGTCAGAGACATATTTAATGAGCTCCCATAAAGTGTAAATGTTTCATAAACCCTAATAAGGGGAGATTTATTCCTCTGTGGGGGCTATGCATGTGCTGATCAGTGAGCTTTTTTTTTTTTATCCAGTGCAAATGTGTGATTAACTTTCTTCCCCTTCCCTGATAATCCGCACATATTCAATAATTTTCTGATGTTATGCATATGAATGATATATCATATCATGGGTTATTACATGCATAGAGAGAGACACATTTTTCAGGCTTAATCATGAATGCCGCTGCGTGCTCTGAGGCTCATTTCTTCTCAGAGGATTTCATCAATACGCACAGAATTGTAATTTTATTTGATGGAAGTGATGAGCCTGTTTACTATTGCGGGACTTATAGGCCCTTTGTCCCCCTGACGTTTTTGTCGGGCTGTGAGCTGTGGAGAATAAAAGTGCTGCACGTGCTTCATGTCTCTATGACAACAGTCGTTGGATCTGACGCTGCTCCCCTGCACGTTTTCTTTTTCCGATGTGTGTTGAACTTCACGATATGAATCAGACGGAGGATGCTTGCCCTCCTGCTTTGTCTACATCAGGGGTCTCCAACCTTTCTTCTTCTGAGAGCGACTTTAACTAAATGAAAGTGGCTCAGAGCTGCATGCATTTATTTACACAGTACACATGCAAAAGTGGAAAAAAAAGAAGAATATTTCACACTTCTTATTGTGCCACATAGTCAGCTATGATTTAAATCAATGCCTAATAAAACATTAATACTTTATACTGATTTTCATGTGCCAGATATATGAGTAGTGGGAAGAGGTGCATTTACTGTTGTCAGATCTATTTATATATTCTTTTAATAGTCGGTCAACCTTTAGGCGAGCTGCAGAAAACCTGCCGGCGAGCTCCCGAGCGACCTGTTGGAGAGCCCTGGTGTAGATGATGAGCTCAATAATAATGACGGCCCTGCTATCACAGCTACGAGCAGACAGGGACAAAAGACTGATATGCTCTACGATTGGCTGAAAAGAACGCTGGTGACATCAGTGTCTGGAGGTTGTGAGGTGTAGCCTCGTTGTCTTTCATTTAAACACACAACCTGAGATTAACCAAACATTGTTGACGTCTGCAGGATCGGCCTCTGACCTCATGTAGCTTTAGTTAGCCATTAGTCTGCATAACAACCTGACTTTTTAGAAATTCAGCCGTGTTAAAGACTGGGACTAATCCTGCAAGTTCAAAGCTTTTTAAAGATTTTGTACTTTAATGCCACTGACGGCCATGAATTTGTTTTATTTGGTGCCTTGCAATATTTGTATTTCCACATTTGTCATTATAATGGTAAGAAGTAGAACAAGATAGAAAAAGTGACCCAATCACACCCACTTTAGAATTTCCTGCGACAATAGATGAAAAGGAAAATCCTGCTATGACCCACTCACATCATTCCTCCGCAGTGATCTTTTTTATGTGGAGCTGACAACAAAATCAAAATGAAGACATGGCAGAGGAAATGTGTCCATTTGTGATTAGCTTGGAGAATAGAAATAAATGTCCTCCTTTCATCTGACATTTTCACAAAGACTGTAAAGAGGTGTGTGAAGAATTCCTCGAGTTCATCCAGCAGCCTTGACGCAGAGCTGAGGCCGACGTTCAGCCGTGTTTCCTCATGTCCTTTTCTTCTTCATGTGAAAACATCGCCCTGAGCATTTCTCAGTGCAGTGCAGCCTTACACCCACGCACACACCTTCACCTTAACGCTGCCCACAGCCACCTGAACATGAACATGAAGACAAGAAGACATGATTACATTCTTTACATTCTCTAATTATTATGAAATTAAAGGTGACACTGAATATTCCAAACAGGTTGCATCTTGTTGTTTATAGTGCAGAAAGCCAGAATGAAAACATTTAGATTTTAAACTCTTAACTTCTGTATTATGTTAGTTTAGCTAAAGGATTTAGTTAACATTGATTTAACTTAAAGGGGACAAATTATGAATACAGTGTTTTTGAACATTTATCAACGTTTTCCAGCACTGAGCTTATGACGCTGACAGGTTCCTTTTGTTTAAGTCGAGTTTATCATGTTCTGACAATAACATCATTAAAGCACATTTAGCCATCTGGTTTCTGTTTAACTCAAAAGGAGGAAGAAAAAAAAACAACCTTTAAATTAGAAAGAAATAATGATCAGACATTTATCGTTATCATTTCTGATATCGACTGATGTGAAAACGTTTACTGCAAAAAAAACAACTTTAAAAACATTTTTGTCACATCATCCAACCCTACTTGGTTATTTTTGTGTCGGTCTAAAACCGGAGCATCACTTGTGACGACGCTCCGCTCGCCTTGTGAGCCATTTAGATTGAGCACTCCACTCATCTGTGTCATCACATCACACAGATATAACCTGTGCGCTAATAAAATAGAGCAGCAGGGAAGGTTAAAGTTAAGACCTGAAACTGAACAGGGAAATTAAAGCGCATCCCCGATGGCATGACTTTATTTCAGAATTTCATTACCTCAGCCAGGCACTCCCAGAGGTCAAATCCCTTTTTCATCAGCTGGAATGAGCCACCATGTCTGCTTCGCTGCAACATGTTACACCAAGCAACCGTTTGAAGCTTCACCATAGGTGAGATTGTTTCTTCGCTTCCACTGGTGGATGATTGTCTTTAGCTGCTGTCACTGTATTTGTTGGAAGAATACTTAAGACTTAATGTGGCAGCCACTTTTTCAGAGTGTTCGGTTCAGAGCTTAACAAGCACAGCAATGTTTCTGCTTTATCTTCGTAAACGTGTCTCTTTTAGTGAGTTGAATTTACTTTGTGATAATCACAGAAAAATAACTCTAAGATCCCAGCAGTGTTTTTCCCAAAAAAACGTCTCCTTGAATCATGCATGGAGACGTTTCCCCGTGTGCGGGTGGACATAATAAATTCAATAATGCTCAGCAAAACTCTCAGCTCTAATCACCTGTGATTGTGTCTTCTCGCTCCCTCTCTTGACAATGTTTTGCCAAAGCGAAGGAGCTTCTTTTTTTTTTTTTTTTAAAGAGGTAGAGCTATTCTGACGTTGAGCAAAGTCATTTGATTTCCATATCAAAGGAACTCCGGGAAAATCTGAAAAACCTTCACGAGCCAAGAAACGCTGCTCTATGGCTCTAAACGAAGCATCTAAAGAAAGAGAGAGAGGGAAGTGAGAGAGAGAGAGACGGAGTGATTAGAGAAGGTGGCGATGCAGAGGGGAGCGGTGAATAGACAAAAAGCATCGTGAAGCATTTTGTATCACAGATCCAAAAGGCGTCTTTTCATCCAAAACGTGTGTTTTCTCTCATAAAAAGTATCATTGCAAAAAGGGCCCAGGAGTAAATTAACCAGAACTGGGATGATGAGCCGAGTGCAAGTCGGGAGGAAGTGAGGAGGAGGCGTCTTCATGGGGGAAATCTTACCTTTTTTTTTTTTTGTGCTCCCATGCAGAGTCAGACAGGGGAATATTGCTCATGATGTCACCGCTCTGTGGTCCTGACTGCATGCAGAAGAAAAGTGGGCTAATCCCCGAGCTGTGAGAAGTGTCAAGTGGCACACGTCAGACGCAGGTTTGGGATGCTGGAGGTATTCACATTTAAATACTTTGTACATTTAAGCTGCAATTGAGCAGTGATGCAAGTTCCTGGGACTCAGATTCACAGCTGAAGATGTCCATTACCCTATGATATGAAATTATTTTTACATTTCATTTCATTTTTTTATGACTCAAAACGGATGTGTCTTAGAGGATTATGTGCAGCAAGTGATGCAAAATCATTCATTCTCATTTTTTGACTGTGTTCATCTGGTTAGTTAATACAATGCATGAACAGTAGAAGACCATCTTCAACCAGGAGAGGCTGCAGTAAGAGTTTGCATGTTTCTCTTTTCCTGTTGAATGAATGATTGTGATGTATTTGGTGATTAGACTCCGCCCTGATGACTCAGAGGAGTGGAGAGGCCGACAGCAGGGCGTGTAACCTCACTGCACTGATGGAGTCTAGGTCGTGTTGGCGGTGATGGAAGACTGCAGGATGTGAGGAGGATCTGAACTCTGCTGAGCTGGAACGGGCCCAGGAGGATCTCATTGATCACAAACTGACAGAGAACTGATTTTAAACTTTGACCACAGCAGGATGATTGGTGGAGAGATGTTTCGTTTCGTTTCTGCTCTATCTTGCCCTGAGCTTCATGATTTATTGATTTAGTCAGTATTCAGTCATATTGCATATATTGCATGCTTCAAATCACACTATCTCCAGTTAATTAATAAAGAATATTAGATTTTTAGTTTTATTTGGTGTACTTAAGCTGAGAGTACTTGCTGTTTAAATTCAACCATGCTTTTATTTTGAAATAAAGTGAGGCCCTTCTGGTAGATTGAAGTGTGACGGCGTTGACTTAATCAGGGAAAAATAACATTGTTACAGATAAAATAATGAAGTCAAACAGCTTTAATACCATCAGCCTTCGTTATACTGACTAATAATATCTTTAAACCATCAGCATGTTAAAATTGAAAGCCTGTAAGTAGAAAACACTTCAACACTAATATGAATATTGTCTGGAACAGAGAAGGAGAATATTTGTGATGGCGATAGCAAACAGCCAGTTTGAACACGTTGGCTGAACCAAGAGGGCTCACTGCTTTTCAAAAAGCAGCCAAATGCAAACAAATCACCGCCCCCCCTTTCTCCTCGCTTCCTGAGGCCGACATTTGAACGCAACGAGGTCAGTCCAGTTCGCCCTAGAGAAGAGTCTGGCATTTAAAACTTTCAAACGTCACTGCTTGATGTAAAGTGGATTAATCCTTGCTCTATCAAAAGTCAAATGCTACTTTGAGTCGAGTTCATAGATGCTGAAAACCCATCAGTAAAGGATGGTTTGTGGATCTATGGACATGCCAAGTCACTTGAAGTAGTTTTACTAAAGCTGCTGGTTAAGGTTGCGTTGTTTGTTCATACAGCCTGACATGGCAGGGATTCCTGCTTGGTGACCTGTGAAGGTGTCTGTTGGTGGGGCGCTGATGGCTGGCCTGTGGTGGGATTGCTGGTATCAGCTTTATCGCTGCCCGGCTGACTCCAGTGGGCACAGCCTGGGCTTGGTAGAGGGTTTGGTGGACTGCTTAGGTTGTGGTAGCAGCCACGTGGTGGGTTTGATGGCTTGCCAGTCGGGGCGTGGTTGGGATGGAGAGGGGTTCTTCATTGGGTCCTTGCCCTTCGAGTTGGAGACAGATATGGTGCTTATTTCAAAAACGGCCTCATTAATTAATTGTATTATTTGTATTTGTTTTTAATATTTTGCTCGTAAGCACTTTGTAACTTGTTTTAGAAAAATGCTCTATGACAGTACCCAAAACCGGAGAATGAGGAATAGCCACAACCTGTTTCCTTGGGTGTTTAAAAAGGGCAATCACAGGACTGCAGAAACAGATGCACCAATTCAAAGTGCCAGGGGAAATGTCAAAATACACTGACATCACTCTGAAAGTGTTCACACTCCACCGGAGGGACTGTGGGATGTTCCTGCTGTCAACTTCCAATGAGTTAACTGTAGTGCGATGGCAGATGGGCTAATTCCTCAAGAGAATAAAGTCTTAGTGACAATCCGATTTCCAACTTGTAAAACATAAACGTATCTGTCAGGGCTCTGGGAAGTAGCCGTGATTTCAGCTCTTATCAATTGTGACTTCTCCAACACTTTCAGCGAGTTTTCTTCCCAAGTGCCGACCGCGCTACACGACGCAGTGGAATCAGTAGTCATGTCAAGTCACACGATTCAACACTATAAATCACCACAGGCAATGTTCTCGCTATGACACCCTTTCAAAAGGTCATGGGAAATGTCAATAGGGGCAAATGGAGCCTGAGGCCATGATTTCACATGAGGCTCTTTAAAAGATTTTGGGTAGCAGCATTTGTCTCCTCAATATGCATCTTAAAGATAATTCCCTCTTTTACAGCAACATTGGACCATGAGTTTAGCAATCATGGTCCAAGCAGAGGGTACAGTAATCAATCCTAATGAGACACATTGCTACAATGACATACAATGGTGTTTTCAGTCTGACAACTTTATATGGTTTGAAACGTGTATATTGCAGCAGTATAGTTTGGTGTCTGAGCCTACAGGTGGATGCTGATGTGTGGATGTTGGGCTGAAAGAAAGATGCAGTCTCTACTGAGTATAGAGTAGATCTGGGAAGGAGAGAGACGTGGAAATCCTGCAGCTCAAACAGGCCGCCAATTGGGAGGAGGTGTTAGTCCGGGGATTGATGCACATCTAAAGTGTAATCAGCACAGCTCAAGTCGTCTGCCTCAACTATTGTAGCTTGTTGGCATTGCATGTTGACAGAGCTCTGCATTTACATTTCTATAATGTATTATAACCCAATCCAAAAAATATAAACAGTGAGGATAAGTGGCTGTATCACCATTTTCTACTCTAAACTGTCATTTGAACATGTGCACTTAAAGGTTTATTCTCAAAGGTTCATTTTAAATGGCTGTAATGTCTCATTGCAAACCACAAGTCAAGATGTAGCTGCCAAGCGTAGTGCACATCTGTGTGGATGTGATGTATTTAGATGAAGTCTTTTACTGGATATGGATCGTGGCGACCCTTGTCGATGCAGCAGGACCATTTTGTTAGAATATTATAACTGGAAAAATACAGTAGACTTTTAGACGAGGAGAAAAATCAATCAGAAAGACTTTTGTTTGTTGGGTGGTCTGACAGACACGTAGATGAGTTTATTTAGTCACCATGGCCTCTTAAGAACTTGAATCTATTGACAATAACATTAACTGTGTCTTAAGCTAATTAACTGATATTAAGATAAACCCCTTTGTCAAGGGTTTCATGTGAGAAGGGTTAACAGAGATAATTAGTTGGTGAACTTTGCCCACCTACTTGCGTCTTGGGTTTGGCGGCTGGTACATGATATCCTGTGTTGCCTGCTGCTTTTGTTAGAAAAGTAAACATTACATTGTCTTTTAAGTCCAATAACGAATGAACAGTCTCGTTCTCAGGAGTAAAGTCTTCATTACAGTGGTGGTAGATGGTCATTTTCTGAACCCAGGAGAGGTTGGGGTCTTACGTTTAAGGCCTCTGCTGAAGCCTAGTAGTGAAGTCTGGTTAGGTTGGATGAAGTGGAACAATATTTTTAGTTGGGGAAAAAAAGCCAACCATTGGTACTTCCCAGTGCATCCGAACCCTGACATGCCCCTGTTGTGCTTTTCACCATCCAACAGAAGTGGAGGAGAGCACATGTGATTGTACACTGGTGTAAGAATCTGCTGGGCATGCAGCCTCAGCAGATCATGTCACAATGAAATAAAGTTTTAAGTAATGCATTTACCTTAATGAAAAAAAAAGAAAAGAAATAAAATCTACAATAATGAAAAATGGGCTAACCCAATCAGCAGCGAGGTGCAGTTTGACTCCAAAGATGTGGGACATCAATACTATCATACAGTGTCTGTATTAAATGGCAGAGAATATTGGCTCAATGGAAAACAAATCAAGCAGCATCGGGTGGATGCTTCAGAAAGTGTAATATTTTCATTCTGTATTCTCTGGAGCATCACAACAGCTGGGTGATGAGAACCGGGCTAATGTCTTCAAAACGACGATGTACTGACACTTTCATCGTACTTTGGAAGGCACACTGACAAGAAAAAATGTTCTTTACTTGATTAACATAATTCACCTCAAACTGACTTTTATAGAATCAACACCATGTGCCATGTTTAATGTGGCAAAGAGTCTCTAAAAACAATCCTATTCATTACTGTTGTTGCATCCACAACATCTTTGTAAATCTGGCTTTAAAGTTCTGTGCTTGAGTCGCGCTGCAGCCCGAGGCTTTCAACTAAAGTGCGAGAGAGAGAGAAAATGTATCAGCACAGCCGACCGTGGCATTTCTCAGTACACTAATGAGAAACAGGTTACTTCTGCACAATATATACTGTGTGTATAACAAGATACTGTTATGGACCTGCTCACAGAAAAATGATTACATTGCACGACGAGCAAATTTGTTATTATGCATAGCCTCTGGTAAAACAAGTTGTATTTTCTCTTTAACCTATGCAGTGAAAGGGTTTCACAGAACGTGTTAGATTCTGGAGGGAAATGTCTTTTACTTGGTTGCAAACATTGGTTGACCTTTTTGATTTTGCTCTCTTTGTGGGACGCATGGAATGCAATCATGTCTTGATTTGACAGCCGAATAGAGTTTGTGTTATTCCTGGTCGTCAATTTCAATGTTTTGAACTTTCGTGTCACCTGTGATTGTGCACCTCGTGGTCTGTGCTTGTTCTCAGTTGGATTGAAATACTGACCGAAAAGACGAGAGCTGAAGTTTTTATTACACTTCTTTAAAGGACAAATGTGCGACATTTACACTGTACAGTGGAAATCAAGTATATCCCGTAAATGTCTCTCTGAGTCATGGCTGTCTACAATGAGTGAGAAGCTTGAGTCCAGCCAGCTGTATTGTTGTCTGCACCGTGTTTACATCATGTTTACATGGACGGGACGGCCTTTTATATAAAGCAGTTTTAGTTAAGGACTAAAGAAAAGAAGAATAACATAGTCTACTCAATGTTAATTTGGAAGTCACTCGTGTCTTTATCTATCTTGGTTATTCCGTGTCAATTTATGTGCAGTGTGACGTTATGCTAACATTAGCCTGCTAACACAACAATGCAGGCCACAGGCAACTGTATCTCGAGCAAAGGACTATTTTGTCGGCCGCGTATGTGTAATAGTGTGTTCCAATTCATAACTCCATCATGCAAACGCGAGTGGAGAGGGGGTGGAAGTGCGTCGCTGGAGAAGAGAGGTGGCTTCACAAAGTGTTTTGGTTTAATGCTGGTGCTTGAGCGTGTGACGTCTGCGATATCAAACCTTCCTTTAAAAGACGATGAAAATAAAGGTTCAGTCTGAAACATGAAGACTTGAAAAACCACCAAACCGTGCATGCCGACATCATTGCTGTCCATCTCATCTGGATGGACAGCAGTGATCTCTGGGTGCACGTAAAAACTGTGGAGCATATTGCTGAGGAGAGCCCGGGCCAACAATAAACAGGTACTGTTCAATGTCCAAACAACAAATGATACCTTTATCGATCACAGTCAATGTGTTATTGCCCTTTAATGTTTGTCAGGTGGTTACATGGAGCTGTATCAAAAGTCCCTCAACCCTACTTATAGTTAATGAGAAAGACAAGATGTTCTGAAGGAAGCGAACAGAGACCTTTTGTCCATCATAAATAGACAGAGCCAAAACATATAATCATGTACTGAAAGAACGAGCTCTCCATTTTTGAAAAGTTAATGCAGTCAGAAATGTTTTGAATCACAGTGGTTATCAGTGGATCTGAAAATGTCAACTGTTGCATTTACAGTATATAAAAAGTGAGAGGTTTGTGTTTTCTGTCCTCATGACCTTCTTCACATACAGGAAATACAGACAAGTGTGTTATCACTTGTTGAACACATCTGAAACACACTTTATTAATGTGTGGCACAAAAATAATTTAGTGCAAACACTTTCTGCAGGGATGACTTATACGCACAGACACCAGACATGTTAGAGTTTTTCATTGTGGATAACAAAATCATTCTCTGTGAAGATAAAGTAAGATATTGAGTAATTATAGAGAATCATTATTGTCCATTGAGTGCAGGAATATTTCATCCAAACACATTTCACCCATTAAGATCGATGGATCAAAATGTCCACCGCATTCTTTGTACTCACTCATGTACTCTGACCTTTCGATTAACACCTCATTTGATTATTCAGGACCTTCCATTTACTTTATATAGGTTACTACAGCCAATGGGAGCCTGCGTCAGTAATGCTGATGTGTGTGATTGGGCAGTTTGTAAGTCATCAGCTTTCTCCTAAACTTAATCGGCATCCCTGCTGCTGTTCAGAGTATGATGGCAACTTCTGTACTCACTGACTGCTGCCTCTCTATGAGAATTTTATAGGCTTCACTTTCACACCAACTTACTACTTACACGTCTCATTTGGTTGTATTTGAGGAATAGTCACTTCAATTCTCAGTTATGAGATTTTTTTTTTTGAGTTATAGTTTTAGTCGAATAGAAAAGCTTGTATAGTACTTTCCTGGTCTTCAGACTACTATAAGCGCTAACACCACAAGTCAAACCTACCCATACTCACTTTCAGTTTTAACCAATCCATTCATTCATATTCATACCCCACAGAAGAAGCAGCAGGAGCAACTTGGGGTTAAGTGTCTTGCCAGAGGACACACTGGACAGCTCCCGATGTGCTGATCATCTCTTCCACTCCGCTGTCGAAGTTATTCGCTAAAGGTTGGGAGCTGCCAGGCCAAAAAGCTTCAAAATTAATGCAGGCTTTTTTCTTTTTTTTTTCCTTTTTTTTTGACATTAAGGTGGTATTTAACCTCTAAGCACTCATGAATATGCTTTGACTTGCTGGAGCTCAGAGACGTGGTGACAATTATCACTATGAATTTGAATTATTGATTCAAATAAAGATTCATCAACCACCTCCAATGGAGGCACCAATTATCATCCCCGAGGTTGTCTTTATCCTCATTATTATGAACCACGTTGAGTGGCTCATGCAAAGCTTGATGTGTCACCTACTTACCATTTTGGGTCGGTAACTGGGTTGTGAAATGAAAAACATGGATTCATCATTGGGTCGCTTTGACCTGAAGGCCTCCAGACTTGATGGTGTGTCTTGGAGAATTTGGCTGCTGGGGCTAATAGAATTGGGAACCATTTGTCCTTAAACCTTGCTCCTCCTTTTCTGCAAATCTTTGTCCGTTCTCCCTCTATCTGGCTTGCCCTTCTCTCTTTCTGTCAGGACATATCAAAGTGTTTGTGAGACATTTGATTACACATAATGAAAGACAAATACCTGCAAACGCTCTCTCTCTCTCTCTCACTCTTATTTTTGCCTCTTCATCCATCCGTCATCTCCTCCTCCCCGGTGGTTACCTCAGAACAGGATTGGCTTGTAGTGCTTCAGATGGATTTACTTGGCTCCATTGTTGTTCCCTTACTTTCCTTTAGAAATCACTTACTCGCCCTCTCTTGGTATCTTCATTTAGAAACTTCTTTCTTTCATGGCTTTCACACAACACTCTAGATAATTTGTCTTACCGTTACTTCTCGCCCCCAAGTCCTGCTCATTCTCCCTCTTTCCTTTGTATTCTCAATCTATTCCTCCCAATTTCCTCTTCCCTTGTAATTGGTCTTTAAGCGTACTATAACACTCAGTGCACTGTCCTCTCCTTCACACAGAATGATCATTACTCTTTCTCTGATTTCGTTCCACTTTGTCCCATCTTCTCTGAATCGCTCTTCCTTTAGAGTGGAAAGGACAAGAGAAGGAAGAATGAGAGGGACAACTTGGATGAACCATGCCACCGATAAAGAGCTTTTTTTTCTGTTGAATCTTCACTGAAACAAGTAACCTGTAGCAGAAACCTTTTCTCAATCATTTCTTTTTTTTCAAAGCTGAACAATTCTCCTGTCTACAGGTCAGAAAAGGGGCTCTATTAGCACCCCTAATGTTACACCAAATGTCCACTTACTCTGTGCGCACTGCTGTCCCTAAGCGCCACTCACAACAATGCTCCAACAATGATTGTGTTTTTAACAGGGGTAGCCGCGAGCCGTCTTCAAAGTGTGCAAGCGGCGCCACTATGCTCTGCTCCATTTCAAATACGCTGAGTGTCTGTTCTTTGATTGAGCGCGCGGCAGGCACGTGTCGAGCTGGAAATAATAGAACAACCCCGTACAGGAAGTCAGGCAAAGAGTGGTCGATCATTTTCAAAATAAAAAAACAGTATAAAACTGGATACTAAACAACAAATCGTCCTCAGAAAGTAAAATGTTGTTTGCATGTTTCTCTTTATTTCCTGAGTAATCTCGTAGTTCTCCTGTGATGTGTTCAGCTGCTCATGGCTGCGCTCACTTTTCACAAACAGATCCAGCGGGGCAGGCTGGACGCAGTCTGTTGGAAATAAACAAAAAAAACAAACCTGGACCTGATGGACTGCAGTGAATATGGACTCTGTGGAAAATGGGGGTTACTTTGGGAGGGAGGATGCTGGGGCCTTTAGGAGTCTCACTGTGTCTTCATCTCTGCAAACATGTTGTGTCTATGTGTCCTCCTTATGCCATTCCACCGTCTTAACTGTCTCCTCACTTTTCTCCTTGTAAATGTATGCCAGTCACACATTAAAATGACTTTCTGCAGGCTATCTGAATGTGCTGTGGGCTTCACAGGAAGCTACTACGCTGTCTCTGTGAGCTACTGATACACAATTCTCATGCAGATAGGAAGCGTGTGTTCAGAGAAAGAGAAAAGTGGCACAGGCAGAGCGGAGGGAGAAGAATGAGAGAATTTGCCCTCTAAACAAAATGAATCGCCACTTTAAATTTCTGCATACTGTATAGGCCTTTTTTTTATCTCGGTTTTTATGTGCTTTGCTTCGAGGCTCATGAATAATGTGATGGAGTCAATATTCTGCCAGCAATATGAAAAGCTGCAGAAATGAAATAAAGGGTTTAAAGTCACCGACACGAGTTGCCAAGCCTTATGGATATACCGCGTTTGTAATGAGCTGTTCAAAAATCTTTGCTGATGTGAGAGCCACAAAGAAGCCTGCACTTAATCATACACGTGAAGGAAGCAGACATGCTTTAATTCTTTATCATGAGACCAATCCTCTGCCAAAGCACAGGTTCTGGCAAAACAAAGAAAATGAGACAGAGGCTTATGTGAGGCCCGTGTTCTGTCATGTTTGTGGACACTAGGCACACCCCCCCCCCCCCCCCACCCCCCCCCCCCTCACATATTATTTTAACGTTTTTTTTTGTCAGTTGTTAAGTCTTACTGTTAAATATATCTGCACAAAGGCACTGGGATATTTTGGGTGGGTATATTTGTGGATTGAAGAAGTACGAAGTGTAACACAGGCACTTTTGGGGCAGCTCAGGGGGTCTTTGATGCCATGCGTAGCTCAGTCGACCCAGACGTCTGAGAGTGTGCAGCCACGCTAAGTTGATGTGTTTGTGTCTCTGTGTTTCAGAGCAAATTAAAGAATCATAAAAATCCCATGCACGCTTGGTCATTCGTGTATAAGTGTGCAACACTAAACTTTACACACAATGGATCACAACCAAACCTCAAGTGTTGGAAAAGGCAAAAAAGAAAAAAAAATGCAGTTCCTCAAGTGTCCACTTGAGGTTGGCTTGGTGTTCCCCATGAGATGCGATATTAAAATGTTCATTTTGACAAGAAGAATAAACATGCTTACAGCCTGGTTCAAAAAAACGTCTTTGGCATCAGAAGCTTAATCCTTCATCAGGAAACACTACATGTGTCATGGTTTGGTTTTGTCTCTGTGTTTCGTCTTGTTTTAGTTTTTCTTAGTGTTCTGTTTCGTTTCCCAGGTGTGTTTTAATGTTTCATAGTCTTGTGTTTTCATTTGTCTTAAGTGTGTTTCTATGTTACCTGTAAGTTAATTTCCGGTTTTGTGTTTTAAGTCTAGTCTTTAGTGTTTCCTGTTTTATTTTGTATTATCTGGTTTAGGTTGTGTTTTTGGTGTCAGGTTTTACTTTGTCGTTGTCCTCAGTGTTCTGGTCTTCTGTTCTCTGCTCTGTTTCCCTCCTGTCTTGATTACCCTGATTGTCCTTACCTGTCTTACTAGTCTCACTAGCGTCTGATTACCCCATGTCTATATAGTCTCTGTGTTTTCCCTCAGTCTCTCGTTGGTTTGTTGTCTATGTCTTTTGTCTCCTGTCGTCAGTTTGGTGTTTTGCTCCTCTCGGATATTTTGGATTTAGTTTTGAGTAAGTTTTTGTTTTGGTGTTTTTGCCTTTTTTGTTCAAATAAATAATTGAAGTTTTTTTTCTGCACTTGGGTCCTCCTCCCTGTTTTCCGCCTTGTGAGCGTGACATGAGGTCATTTTATCTTCAACCAATCCGTTTTGATTCTATTTAGCCAAAGAGTTATTCATAAATATACAGTATATAATTAGCGGCTGAGTTGACCCACCATCAAAAGTCAGCTCCATGTCCCCATCCATTCTGGATTAAAAGTTCGGCTGAGGTCCTCCAACATGGAGAGCCATCATTGGGCTTCTTAACGCCTCTTCAGACAGTTTCAAATCAGTTTCTACCCCAAAGCCATCACTGAACTGAACTCCACTCCATACACCACCCTGCACCCCCACCCTGCAGACCCACTCCAGAACTTACACATGACACGATGCACATGATTCATAATATTTACACACAGAAGGATTTTACTTGTGGTGCATTAAACTAATCATGCAGCAAAACATGCAAAAAACAGGCATCCTATTTGATTTACTGCTGTTTCACACAGTGTCTTCAGAAAACTGTCCATGGCATTTGTGTAAGTACAGATTGGTTGAACTCTGTCTTCCATCATGGCAACAAGAAATAGTTCAAAGACTGTGCTCCAACTGGATCCTTGACCCATGCACTGTGTGTCCGAGGGCTTTGAGGTAAAGGTAGAGGTTGGTGCTCTTTGGCTTACGTGGGAGGGGTGCAGCACCTTGTTGCTCCCAGCTACAGATACAATAAGGACTGCTGTTATAGCTCTCTAGAGCTGTATTATGTAAATATATATATATATGGTAATAATCAGGCTGCTCTTAAAACCAAATCATTTTAGTCAAACAAGATCTCATTGAACTCTCATAACTGTGTTCTGAAGACTTGAAACAACAAAGCCATGCTAGGCGGATAGTGTTGAGCTGTTTAATCACAGAGCCGATTCTTCTTACTCCGAGGACTGACATGTTGAAAGCCTTTTTACCTTTATTTACTTATTTGACTTTATTATGTTCTTTATTGTCTTTACAGGAGGATGTGTTGAGAACTCCTAAACCCTGCTTTTACAATAACAACACTGAGAGATTTGAAAGGCGCCTTATTGTCAATGAATGGCAGGTGTCAGGGTGAATGGTTTCAGTGTTAAATAAGGAAGAAGGTGTGCAGATTTAGGTAGCTGTGTTGCAAGGACTCAAAAATATTACTTTTTGAAAGATTTATTTGTTTATTATTTCTACACTCTTGTGTATTCATTCATCATATTTTGGGGCTTTTTATGCCTTTATTGTGGAGACAGGAGAGCGGAGCGATGAGGGAGAAAGGAGAATAGATTTCTTTTTTTAACTCCATAATTGTTCATCTTTCTTTTATTCTTTTCTCTTAATATATCAACTGATTTATTTGTGTTCAGCCTTTATTTAAACTGGTAATAAACCCACTGAGATCAGGGTTAAGGGCGACCTGGTCATTATAAACGTGACAAGATTAAGAAACAGTTCTCAAACAATAAGCTCAGAGGAACAACTATTAAAATATGACAATCAGTTTGCAGAAAAAGTACGGAGTCGTGATCACCGATTACAATTCAAAAACACGTTCTGTTTAATGGCCTCTTTGTTTTTTTTGTCTTCTCAGATCGAGTCAGAGACTTTACGTGACCTGAGATCTGCCAGTTTTAAGTCATTCTGCAGAAAGTTCCCTGAAGTGAGCGCAGCAAAACTGAACTCTTTTTAGCCCGAGCTCAGTGCGGACATGAGGACCCTTCAAAATGTCACTCCTCTGTTTGATTGATTTCTCAGTTCGAATTCAGGGACCTTATTTTGTTTTGGTCATGACTAACTATACTGTCATAGGCAGCACTGTTATTATTATCACTTCATATTTCTGTCCTCCTGGAAGAAAGAGAAGAGGCTATTTAGAGTCGAGCAAAGTGTATATTGATCACGTCCGAGAAAAAAGAAAGACATATTAGTTTGTTCTGTAGAAGATTGGATCAAAGAAAGGAGCAGATCCCTCTGTGTGCCACGCAGCATCGATGGACGCAATAGTTTAATCACTAAGTGGAAATGGATCAGACTGAGGGGGAAAGAGAGCGATGAGGACCTTCTTTGTCTCCGAGTGGATCACGACCCGAGAGGAAACCTTTCGAAGTTCTCATTTTGTTCCTTTTCTCACACTGATCGGATCTTTTCCTGCAGTCGCTCCTCCATGACTCCAGTCTCATTATTGTTTCAGTTCAGTGCAAACAATTCAGAAAGCAACAACCATCATGTTCACTTTGTAATAATGAGGTAACAGCAGTGCTTCACAACAGACAAGCAGAAATAATCATAATAATAATAAAAGCTTTGACCCTGTGATTTCCTTTGAGTCTTTAGAGAAAGGAAATGAGCTTCTGACTCTGCAGGTCTGATCTCATCTGACTGAGAGAATCCCCGCCCCCTTAAGTTTTCAGCCTGGACCCTGGAACAGCCAGGGAAGCTCTCCTGGAGGATCTCAGACTGTGTCCTGGTTCATAGGAGATAACAGGCTAACCCATG
The DNA here is from genome assembly GCF_947650265.1 of Symphodus melops. Classification (NCBI taxonomy): domain Eukaryota; kingdom Metazoa; phylum Chordata; class Actinopteri; order Labriformes; family Labridae; genus Symphodus; species Symphodus melops. The sequence goes on from NC_136699.1 coordinate 23,799,596, forward strand.
TTTTTTTTAAATAGTTAAGATAATCACTTCTAAAATCAACAGGTAGGCAGCGATGAGCTGCATCAACCGGACAGATATGGACACATTTATTTGTTGGCTTGAAAGTGTGGCGTCGGCATTTTGGATTGTGAGGATTGCTGTTGTTGTTGTTTATACAGAGGAAGGCGTAAAGTGACTGACAGTAATCAAGGCGGGAGGCAACAAGCGGGTGTGCAAGAATTTGATTTATTTATGATGGGGGCTGATGACAAACACTTTGTGTTTTTTTGTACTTTATTCAGTATTTAGCCAGCTCTATGGATTCAAGTAAGGATAGTGTAGACCTGGACCCAACAACTCGACTCAGACAGGAAGGGGAAGGGAAAAGGAATTTATTAATGTGCAAACAGGAGACGTAGTGTGGAGTCCTAGGATCCTAGAAGTCTGAAGTGGTGCACAGGCGGGTGAGCAGCAGGCAGAGAGCACAGGTGTTAGCTTCACAAGCTACAATAACAGGAAGTTAATCACACAGAGGAGCCAGAGTTGAAGCAATACACCCGAGCTGACGGAACAATGTGGCCTGGAGTAGAGGGGCAGAGAGGAGTGTTGATGAGGAGAAGACCACACCCACCACACTCACACAGACGGGAGAGCCCGATAGCTTACTTGGATACATTTTTACTCGGCTGGAGCCAAGAAGAAACCATCTCTTCCCCCTCATGGGTTATCTTGAAATAACTGGAATATTCTGAGCTCTTCAGACTTGAGCAGGCCTGATTGAACTTTCTCCTCCCTGAACACAAAACAGTCTGCCTCTTCCAAACGTTTGTTTGTTTGTGCTCAGTTGTGAAGCATTTGCCCTGATGTCATGTGCCACCACTTCATACAACATGTCTGTTTTCATCCATCTTAACTCAAGGTAAAGAGCTGAAGTGATTCTAATGTTTTTTTCATTAATTCTTAAATATTTCTGTAAAAGCAGTGTGTAGATTCAGCTGCCAGGTGGCTACAGTAAAGTGAGTCGGCTGAGGACTGTTAAGTAAATACTTGTTGCTGCTTTTTTATTCTGCACTATAACGAGCCAAAGCAACGAAATTTCGTTTTTATCTGAACTGTAAAGTTCAAATTGAATGAAAATAAAGGTAGTCTAAGTCGAAGTAAGTCTAACAGGCTGTTTCTGTGTCTGTAGCTTTAAATGTGTAAATGAGCTGTGTCTAACCACGCCCCTCTCTGGAAGGACTCAGGTGGCTCTGGCTTTCTTGCACTATAGGCCAGAGTTTATCTGCACAAATTATCAAACACTTTTAGTTCATCCAACAACACACTGGTATTTATGACTGTAATGAGCACGGCAACCTGGAAGGGTCACCCGCAGTCCTAAGCTGTGAGGCTTGTAGTTACAGTTGTTGGAACCATTTAATCATGTTGCCAATCAATTGCATCCCCAGCCCCTCTCCCTTCCTCGTTGCCTCTGTCCTCATTTGTGTTTCACTCTTTTTCACACACACACACACACCTACACACACACACACACACACACACACACTGTCCTTTGTCGCAGTCCATCTAGAGGATCAGGGCGTAATAACAGAGGTGACATGCCTGACTTGTTTCAAGTAATTAACCTGGTGCTCATTATTGGCAGTTAGGTATTGCAGTGTGTGTGTGTGTGTGTGTGTGTGTGTGTGTAGATGCTCTTTGGTAAAGTGTGGGCTGCAAATGTAAATGTAATGGCATGTGTGCTAAATTAAGCCAGTATGCAGGTTAGCACATGCAGATGTCAACACAAGCACATGTTTGTGTACGTTTGTGTACGTTTGTGTGTGTGTGTGTGTGTGTGTGTGTGTCTGTGTGTGTCTGTGGATGAACCTGAAAAGGCAAATGGTAATTAGCAGCATTAATGGTATTAGCCAATTAGCCAATGTGCCCTTAAGAGCACTGAGCATCGAAGCAAAGGGCAGGGGAGCTATTTGTCTTCCCAAGGCTAACCTAGCTGGGAAGGAGTGTAATTCAAAGAACATGTTCAGCATAGAACATGAGTGGGTATGTTGCTGTTACACATACTAATGATACCAGCAGTACATGACCACACAGGGATGTACTGTACAGACACTCGTAGGTACATAAACATCCACAAGTTCTCAGGCTTTCTTCCAAGGTTGGCTCAGCCTAAAAGGATGAATTTTGTCTTCATCATAACACATGGAACTGTTTGTTTACTGACAAAATCTGGTCAATTACATTGGTAAGATGTCCCATAAAATTTGCTCAAACTGAATAAAACTCTAGTCAATTGCCATGAAAAACGTGTTATGGACTATGGAAAGAATTATGCTTGTTTTCTATATGGTGTCCGATATGACAGTGGGATTATCATCTGACTGTGCAGACACTCACTCACATTTGTGACGGAGCCTCAGGCTGGGGGAAACTTTGTATTTGTCTGATTTGCAGTTTGAGGTCAGATTTTAGTCGCTCATAAGAGAACTGATTACTCGGTGGCCCTGACCACGACAGCAGTGTGCTTCACACGTTCTCCATATTAGGGGCAGTACCTAACTATGAGCTTTAATAAAAGGAAAGTCTTAAGCCCACTCTAGGTAGAGAGGGTCCCAGACCACCCCGCCCACACAGCTGAATTACACTGGGCCTTTGATTGGGGTAGTCTGCTTCCAGAGATGAGGCTGCAGCTCTTAAAGCCTACTGTATACTGTGGCTGAGGGATGAAACCCTCTTAAAGTTCCCATAGCATGCCCTTTTAAGGGTTTATGTATCTATTGTACGTCTAATGTTTGAAAAAAGTGTCTGCGTTCATTTACTGCCGCTCCATGCAGGCTCTCTCATCTGCTTGTATTTCTAACGCTCAGAATCGCCCACAAAGAGAAAAAACTGACTGTTGCTCTGAGCAGAGCAGCATGAGCTCGGGCTGGCTACAACGAGCCAATGGGCTCGGATCAGTGACATCACATTGACATGATGTCACACTGAAAATGTTTTAACGAGGAGGGGGGGGGGGGGGGCTAGGTTGACCGCATTACATGCAGACGTAGGAGAAGAAGTGTTTCCTCGGACTTTGAGTTTTTGCACATAGATGAGATGAGATGAGATGAGATGAGATTCAACTTTATTGTCATTACACATATACAAGTATAGTGCAACGAAATGAGGTTTGGCATCTCACCAGAAGTGCAAATAAGCAGAAAGTGCAAGAGTTCGTGCTAAATATGTACAGTGATTATAACATTTACAGATGTGGTTAAAGAAAAGTGAATTATTAAGTATAGATGTGCCTAAACATTCACAAGACACCTGAAAACACACTAAAGAGCAAATAAAACCAGAACAAGAAGACTATGGGACCTTTTAATGGCCAATTAAAGCATTGATGAGAATGATTTATTTGGACCCCAAAAAATTATACAAGTAAATATGGTCCAACTTTAAAATATGCGTCTTCCCCTCTCAGTTGTCATGGTACTGAAGTGAAGGATAATATTTTCTGCTAATACTTCAGATAGAGGGGGGAAGAGTCAAAACCGTAAGAATCTGGAAGGGAGGACACATTGACGACGATTTGGGGACAAGATGAAAAACTGCAGAAAACTTGAATGGGGAGAGATGAAGTGAGAGGTGACGAGAACAATAGACATCAAAGAGAGAAAAGTGTGATAGTGAAACTATTGTGTATCACTTTGTGTATGTGCTGTTTATGCCATGTTGTATACATCCATCATCCAATCATTTAAATGACAGTATTATCAGTCACAGGCAGGGCTTTGTCTGTGAGGGTATAATTATGTATTGCCGGGTTTGTGTGTAATTATACAGTGTGTGTGTGTGTGTGTGTGTGTGTGTGTGTGTGTGTGTGTGTGTGTGTGTGTGTGTGTGTGTGTGTGTGTGTGTGTGTGTGTGTGTGTGTGTGTGTGTGTGTGTGTGTGTGTGTGTGTGTGTGTGTGTGTGTGTGTGTGTGTGTGTGTGTGTGTGTAAAGGCCGTTTCATAAGTGGCCTTGTCCTGTGAGAACTAACCTTTGTTTGAAGACAGAAATTCACTCCGACAGCCTGAGGTAGAACTCTCTGGAAACACACGCACACACACACACACACACACACACACACACACACACACACACACACCTACACACACACACTGACACATATGCTGATGAAAATATACTGTCGCTGGCAATGGGGGTCACAGACAAAAACATCTTCACAAGCAAAATAACAGTTCCTGTCAAAACACACACACACACACACACACACACACACACACACACACACACACAGAGTAAAAGCCTGATCACTTAAACAGGAAATAGGAAATGTTGCATCCAGTGACTCACTCGTGATAGAAGTACTCAGAGTATGAACCACTAAATAAAATTATTTATTTAATCTTTGAATTCCTATTTATTCACGTTTTTTATGATTTACCTTTTGTATTTTAGTCAACAACAACTGTCAATTATTAATTAACGCATAACAAATGATATTCAACTGTGAACAGTAAGACATTTGTTTTACACTACAAACAGATGAAACACATTCATATTATTTATTTTTTAAATATCCATGTGGCCTTGACAGTGAGATTAAATTGTATTGTCTTCATCTAAACATTTACACTGGGGTTGGGGTCGGCGCCCACCTGGGCAACTCGGAAAATATAGTAGAATACAAACCAACTATTTCCCCATCACATGTTAGGATGAGTCCAAAGTGCATGGGCTCGATACCATCAATAGTGACATGTGCAAGGCCTGACATGAGGCCTAAAACTGAAACTGAGGAGAAGGTCAATAGGGTCCAGCATCATGCGCTGCACATCGTTGAATTTGTACCTGGCAATATTTCTGTGCTCTCATCTCAGCCGACATTTATATTCATCTGTATCCGCTTGTATTCACAAGATGCCTGACTAAGATCTGGTCACCATGTAACCCTAACAAAGCTCCTCCAGAGTTCAGGCCTACATTTCACAAGTCTGTCTGCACTGTTCTCTGTAGGGTTGTGAGGAAAAATCCATTATTGATAGAAGTGCAATAACTAATTTGGGCAATTCTGAATAAATTGAAAACATAAAGAGAATATTTTTGAACATACTTTCTTTCATCCTGTGTACATTTTTCTTTGAGAACGGCAAACCCCCTGCTGGCTTTTTCATCCTCGCTCCCTCTCTCCCTGCCCTGATAAACCGAAGCAGCAGGGGGCGTGTCGGTCCTGGATAGTCATAATGTCTGTAATGTTTGACTGTGTCCGACATACGAACAAGCTGCCTGTATGGGCATTCAGCGAGTCACTTTTTCAAAGACCTGCGCACATACAGCCTCATAAATAATAGAGACTTAATGTTTATAATTGTGACATTTTTCACAACTCAATGCATTCAGGTCCTTGATTTTAAAGTCTTTTCAGCATAACTCAATGCTATCTTTGACTTAGCTTTTCCTTTGAGTATTTATACGACTGCAATCAGCTGATAAAAACGACACATAAAACTGCATTATCATGAACACAGTTTGTTGGTGTGTTTTATTGAAAGTCAAATAATCATCTGTAGCGTTTTATTGCACAGCAGACTGGACTAGATCCTGAAATAAGCACCTGTTTGTACCAAATAGGGAATATATTGTGAATCAAAAACTGACCCCAATAATTTGCACCTTTTCAAGTCACGTGTCGTTGAAAGAGTCACACCCCAACTTCTCCCTGCACCTGCTCTTCGATATTCCTTCTGTCACATGCCAGATACAGATTGCACATTAATCAAGCTTGTTCAGCAGTTTTGTTGTCGTGTTGTGTAGTTTAAATAGATTTTTCTGTCATATGATATTAAATAGAGATTAATGAGGCTGGTACCGGCTTGAATGCAGGAAACGAAGCAAAAGAAACATGGACAGTAGCTTCCCCACAAATGTAAATCGGACAGATTGATCTTGGTGATGAATTAGCTCTCCAAAAGAAGTACAACAGTTTTCCAAGTTTGCTCAAATTCAATCAACTGAAACTACAACATGTATAAAATAGTTAGAAAATAATTTTTAGACAATAATATGCTATAACTCTTTGTTATGGTTTATAGATCGATAAAAACATAGAAAGAATGACAAGATAGAGGTTACCAAATCGAACATAAATCTTTAAAATGAATCATTCATTGGCATGTCAGACCTCTAAATCTCAGAACATACTGTACATAAATACAAACAGACACCTTTTTAATTGAAGGAGAATAAATATAAATATTCCAACATCCTAAATATTTAAAGGTCACATATTCTCCTCCTTTTCATCCAGTGTTAATATTTCTCAGAGCTCCTCTAACCATGTTTGTGAAGTTTTTTTGTTCTCAATCCACTCTGATCCTGTATTTGATCATGTCTATAAACCCCTCTATTTCAGTCCTGCTCAGAACAGGCTGTTTCTGTGTCTGTAGCTTTAAATATGTAAATGAGCTGTGTCTGACCACGACTTTCTTGCACCATGTCCTATTGTTTACAGGAAGAAGGCAGAATAAACACCGAGCTGTGGGAGTGTCATCAACCTGGGGGAGGGTGCATACTGCCCTTTGTGATGTCATGAAGGGAAACTCTCCAAATGGCCCGTTTCAGCACTCATTTTCTATAAGAAGAGCAGACAAAAGACAGAGAGGATGGACTTTTTTTTTCATTTTTAGACAGCCTATAGATAAACATATTAGCGTTAAAGAAACATGGTCACGGTACATTTTGCATTACGTGTGACCTTTAAATAGCGTTGACGTCTCTTTTTTAAACTAGGTTTAAAATAAAGTCAAATTGAAGATGATCATTATGCGTCAGTAACTATTCAAGAAAACTCACAGCCTGCTTATGAAAGTACATCAAATCTGTGCAAAACATGTATGTACTTAATGCATTCCCTCAAACACACACACACACACACACACACACACACACACACACACACACACACACACACACACACATACACACACACACACACACACACACACACACACATGCACACACACGGACACAGCCAAACCTCGATGGGTACACACTACTTGCAGGTGATAAGCTATTGGATACAGTACATACTCGTGCAGGGCTTTGCATAGCATCATACAATTTAAAATGCACACACAAATGAGCCACACAATCACATCCATACACACACACACACACACACACACACACACACACACACACACACACACACACACTTGTGGTTCCTGCCAGAGTGTGACTGATTGAATTTCAACCTCTCCATGTCTGCAGGCCAAAGGCAGCAGCAACCGCTGAGCAACGCACATTTTACTGCTTCCTCTGCCTGCACGTGTATGAGTATATTTCACTGATATATGCCTGTGTGCGAATCATTTGTTTGTGTGCCTGGACAGGCATACCATTTCTGCATTTACAGTGCACTAGCGCTGTAGCATGTTGTGCAGAGCTTAAACCTCAATCATTTGAACTGTCCTGTAAGAGCCAAAATGCCTATTGTTGATTTGATTATAAATATTTAGTTAAAAATGATTGAAATTTGATTTTCAGTACGTTCATGTTAATTCATAATGTTTAAAATGGTTTGTAAAGTCATAATTTAGTCAATATAAATTATTTTTTATGTTTCTGAATGTTTTTGGTCATGACATCACTGCATATTTAAATGTGACGCATGTAACGTAGGTAGTTGGAGTCAAGTGTTGATGGAAGCAACACAGTTTTTTGACCGTGCTTTCGACCTTTGTTGTACTTTTATTTTACTTTGAAATTTTTACAGTAAACTTTTTAAAACGAAGAAAGGTTGTCGTTTTTTCGCTCGCGTTGCAAATGCTGTGAGTTGACTCCAATAAGTGGTACAAAGGACAAAGAAAGAGACGAAGTGCCACTACATGTCCCTATGCGAAGGTCACAGAAATATTCGGGAGGAGGTGAACGGCTCTCTGAAAGCTGGTAATGCTTCCTCCATTTTCACTCAACTCTCTCACCCTTTCATTCAACCTTCATCATTTATTGTAACGCCTTCAGATTGTTTTGGTGTATGTAAATGACACTTTTGATTTAAACCTGAAGATTGTCGGTTCACGAGTTGATGAGTAATCATGAGTGCGTGCTCAAGAGGCCCAAACATGATGGAAGCGCCTTAAAAACAGCATTTAAATAATCAGGCACTATACTACATTAATCAAATCAAATCACACATTCAAATTCATTTCCATGATTTACCAGCAAGCAAACAAGTTGTGTCCGTGTTCAGAAGTGTTTTACATTTCAGCACATTTAACAGCTGCTGTGTGGAGCCGCTAAATTGCAGAGAACCTTTTATAAGTCCTCTGACTTCTTTACCAAAAACACTATAACATCCTACATCTCCATAAAGTGAAGTCTGCAGGTGCTGTTTAAGGAAGCATCTTTATCAAAGTGTAAACCAGAAGTTCCCTCAGAGATGAAGAAAGTATGGAAAGAAATGTTTAAAATTTCTAATTCAAATTTCGGGGTTCGTAATGGTTTAGTTTTCTCTGCCTTGCAAAGTTGTCACTTGTTGTCACGTTGAGCAGCTCTCTAAAAACGGTTCATCTGCAATCACTTCATGATACAAGTGAAGTTATAAGTATGATCTGACTCTGGACTGGACAGGACAAGCTGACCCCGACCCTTACATGGTGACCTGACACAAGACTTCATTACGTCATAGGGCTGATTAATTACATTTTAATTAAATGTCCACATTTTAAAAACTACTTCTTTTTTTTCTGACTGTAATGTTATATATGTGATATGAGTGACTCAGGCAGAGAAAGGAAAAGAGTTAAAGAGAGAGACAGATAATGTGTGTATGAATGGATTAGTTACTTCTGATGCACACTTCACATCGCTGCCTGAACCATCAGTGTGTGAACGTGTAGCTTTGAGCTGCAGTGCAAAAGTGCTTTGAGTTGTCAGAAGTCGGGATGTAACGATTCACTCGACTCTCGATACGATTCTCTCACGATTTATTTTACAAAATGAGAAAAATTATGAGATGACTGAAAGATTCCTCAGTGTTTTCATGACACCAAAGCACCTTGTAATCTCTTTGGCTCTTACACTCATTTGGGCAAGCAGCGCGACACACCTGCTTGTTAGTATGGTTTGGCTTCACAGCTGCCATGAAACAACCAACCGCCTCCGCTCTACAGCTGCTGACGCTCACTGTATTACTGCTCTTCGTTTTTTAGAGTACCGATGTGAACAACTTTGAATTGATTTTAACTGCCTCACAATAAATGTTTACATCCCTTGTCAGAAAACTAGAAACGCTTAGGCTCAAGTCACAATAGTTTCCTATTTATGGTCCCATCATTGCTCTCCACACACACACACACAGCTTTTTAATGTATGGCTATTTGTCATCATGTGGGGTCGCTCACATTTTCAAAATCTCTCAAAGTTTTAAATTTTGTTTACTGTGGGTGACACATAATCAGATGTTCTCATTTCAAAAAGTAATTCCTGCATATGCATTAGAGGGGATTGGAACTTCAGCCAAATAAAGGTAAAGGACAACAAAGACATTCATCAGCTATAGTCCCTGTGGTGCGTCCTCATTCACAGGAAGATTATCAAGGTTATCGACCTTTATTTTCTGCGATGCATCACGGGCCTGATGGGCTTCAGTAATTCACAAAACAGCCACTGAATGAATGAATCTCCCTCATCATGACCTCGAGCTTGTTTCCAGCTTCAATCCATTACAGATTATGTTTGGGCTCATTTACCAATCCCCATTCCCGCTGAAAGCAATACTGACCACTGACCACTTCAGCTGTGGATTGATTTGCTGGACGCCTGGGGGACAGAAAAGACACAAGAAGACTGATGACTCAATCTCTATAATAACCCAGACCCCATTTCATTTGCCTTCAACTCAATCAGCGTATTCACTTCAATGTCGATCGGCATTTCCCCAAAAAGTCTGAGAAATTTGACTCTTGAGCACATTGTCACATAGCAGACGATTACGAGATGACGGTGAATGAATGCCATGTCAAACTCAAGTACATTTTAGTGTCAAACCAAATAATTTACATGTATGGAGATGGCATTACTGCTTTTCATTTGAGAGAAACCCTGTCAGTCAGCTCGCTTTTTGTTTTATAGGCCATCTTCGCAAGGCTGATTGGCGTTGAGAGGACCAGTCCATCATCAGCTGAGCTTCCAAACAGCTGATTTGTAGGACGCCTGAGGGACAGAAAGGGCAGTAATTCACCACAGAGCCAGTGAGGGGACCTTTTCCTTTTGTGCTGGCTTTAAGGTGTTTGGACATATAATCTTACAACCCATTCATATACAAACAAGTTTCCTGCCTAAGACAGCGACCCTCTTTGACTCCTTCAGAGCTTAATGAAACAAGGCTGGTTTTTGTTGTCATATTTCTCATTATGTTTCTCTTCAATACTGGAAAAAAATGGTAACAATATAAATATTTGTTATTGTGAATCAGAAGAGTTTTATTTTCCAAGATGATTTCACCCCATTACCTCCTGCTTTATGTTTTAGATATTGTGGAGCCCTTTTAGGTTTATTAAACCGTATGATTGCATTCATCATATTACTGCATGTTGCTCTCTGTAAATCTTACTAACCACATATTTGTATTGGAGCTCCTGAGCTCCATGTCTTGTAGGTTCTTTGTGATTGTTAGAAGCCCAGAAGGCTTTGTCCTGGCATCAGAGACCCTGCTCTGCAGAATACGAAGCTCCCCTGACCTTAAGACAGCTGATGTGACAACACTACCACCCGACGTCCCGACGCCCAGCCACCACCGTTGGACTGTATCGTCGCTGTCCTCATCCATGCACCTCAGCAGCAGGGAGGTGTGGAAAGCAGGGAGGAGGAAGGAACCCTTCCTGGATTTTATCCCATGCTCTTTTGTAAAGCGTCTCGAGATAACACTTGTTATGAATTGGTGCTATACAGCGGATTTTTTTGAGGCGCCCTCTTTGGACAGACGGCGTCTCTTACCCCTTAATGATGTTGTCCTGGTCAGGAGAAGGTCATGTTTATGTTTGTTTTCTTTTTTTTTCTTTTGAAAAATATATCTCATCCTGCTTACTTTATATAGAATCAGAATCAGTTTCTATTGCCAAGTACACTTATGTAAATATAAATGTATTCTTCATGATAGTCTGTCTAGTTTTCATACTTTAATCTCATTTGCTTTTATAGCGCTCAAGGAAGCAAAATATTCAGTCTGTTTTACAAAATGAGCTTTAAAATACAATGTATGAAGGTGAAGACAGGATGTGTGTTCTGATTCTTTAACAAGTTGGTGATGCAGTGGCTGTAATCTAGGATGTTCTGTGATCATAGTGTATTTCCTGTTTCCCTGTTTCGCTTGTTTCTCATTCCACGTCCCTCTTTATCCTTGAGTGTGTGTGTGTGTGTGTGTGTGTGTGTGTGTGTGTGTGTGTGTGTGTGTGTGTGTGTGTGTGTGCGTCTATGGAGGGTGTGGCTTGTGCAATCAAACACCTGGCTGGACCACACACCTGCTATTCATCAACTCATCTGCTTCAGTATAAGAATCCTGGGTTCTGCTCCCCTCACTGCCAGATGAGTCCATCTTCTCAGCGGTGGTGTTTAGTGGACATTTTGTACAGTTTAGTCAGAGTTTATTAGCTTTTCCAGCGTCTCCTAACGTTTAAACTTGAGTTCAGCTTCGACTTCACCTGCAATTAACACGACTGTGAAGAAACACACGTTGGTCTACTGTCTCTATATTCTTCAGACTGCTTCACTCAGCCCAAACCAGCCAGTCAGCCTTCTGCCAGCCCGGAAATAGATTTCCTTCAAACCTTCCAATAGCCTCTGTGTCTGCTTCTGGCTCCCTAACTAACAACAAGACTTAACAGTAATTGACAGCATAAGCAGTTCATGTAAGCAAAAATGTCCGTTTCCAGCCCCACAAAGGGATCAGTGGTGCTGTACAGACACAGCAGTGATTAGATTAATGCTAACATCAGCACGCTCACAGTGGTGGAGTCAACATGCTAATTTTTAACAGGTCTTTGTACTGAATGCATGCTGATGGTTTAAAGGTGGAAGGATTGCATACAAAAGAAACGTGAACAATAAACTGATATTTAAATGTTTTATGGCTAAAATGGAATCAAGTGGTTCAATAGAAAAGAGTCAGCATGTTTTTGTCCGATGTCACAAAGGACGTTTCCTCATCGGCCCTTTGAAAAGAAAGTAGCAGATTTTATTTACAAGCAAACATAAAATGTGGCCTTAAATAAGGGCTTTGCACTTCACCCACGTTATATAGTAGCAACCTTGTAAATCAGCTCTGAACATAGCTTACAAATTAAGCTAATATTAATATATGGTCATAAGATCAACTTCAAATGATGGCACTAACAGATTGCCAGTTCATATTTACAACTGTGATGTGTTGTTCACAATGTGTCACACACTCAATGATGGTGTGAAGTTGGCCCGCCCCTGATCAGACGGTAGTAACGTTGGGAAAACCGCCGTAAGATGGTGACCACACAACCAGTCAGTAGACGGTCCCTACTCTCCGTGCTGTATAAATACCTTCTGTTCTGCAGATATCTGTTCCTACTCTGTTTGGTTCATTCAGTCTGGAAGTGGCCTCATTTGAAAAGGTGCTTTACCCGAACCCGCCACATACGATCAAGTTTGATTTATCAAGAAGAGGAACACATATATACAGTCAGGTAAATAAAAATAAAAATCACCATGTAAATGAAGTAAAAGATAAAATAATAAAATAACATACAGTACATACAAGAAAGGTCAAATGAAAGACAGGAATAGACTGCATATACGGTCAAATAAACCAATGAAGAGGCAAATCATTATTTAATAAATACAGGGGGAAAGGTTTTATCATGATGCAGACATTTGTTGTTAAAAGGAGCGATTTCAGGAGGGACTTTATTCTACATTAAAATGAAATCAATGAATCCATGCTCGTTTGTTTGGATTTGGAGGCCCACGTGAAGTGACCTTTTACCTTTAATTTCACACAGCATTGTGGGTCGTTGTATTTTATTTCCTGAAAGGATGCATCCAAACCCTTGCTGCTACTGTCTACTGAGGTGGACCCAAACAAAGCCCACTGAACGACCACGATGGTTCAGTCACTGAAAAGTCTGCACTGCATACTGAACTTTGGCTGTTCAGAAAGAGCCAGTGTGTGTGTGTGTGTGTGTGTGTGTGTGTGTGTGTGTGTGTGTGTGTGTGTGTGTGTGTGTGTGTGTGTGTGTGTGTGTGTGTGTGTGTGTGTGTGTGTGTGTGTGTGTGTGTGTGTGTGTGTGTGTGTGTGTGTGTGTGTGTGTGTGTGTGCGTGTGTGTGTGTGTGCGAAGCTCCTGCTGTGTGTTCACAACCTGTTCCTCTTGCTCTTCCGCAGCATCATGAGTGAAACCACACGCTGGGGCTCCATTAATAAGCCGTCATGCTGTATCCACAGAAAGCGTGATAGCTTGTGTTGATTTAAAAAAAAAATATATATATATATTTTGAAGACAAAAAGCAACTCAAGAATATCTGAAACCAAAATTCATACATCTAATATCTGTTGATACAATTACATCAGCCAACATTACCAATACCACAGGTGTCCACTTTTAGACATGTTGATGCCATATCTGCAATGTGAGGTTGAGCCCCCAGTAAGCTTCCTCACATTTCAACATGACTGCAGTTTGTGTTGTAAAAACTATCACAGGTTGTGCAGTTATGTGATCCAAGTATTTGTCATGTACACAGGGATATCAATGACCAACGTCACATGGCCTATATTTTGTAGCTAAAGGGTTTCTCAGTTTTGTGGGCGAATAGTTGGGATATGAAAAAACCAATGGAGTGAAAAATTCACTGATCTTCAGCAATGCCCTTTAGCTGTAGCAGTGAGCTCACATGAGTCAAACCCTACCTGAAAAATAGAGTCAGTGAAGACCGAGACCAGATCAGGTCTCGATCACAATGACCTGAAGGGTCGAACCAATGACCCCGGCAGAGATTAAAAGGTGGTCCCATTGTTCATTTTAATGGATTTAGTCAGAATCTCTTTGCTTTGAGTCTTAAGTCAAGAAAAAAAACAAAAAAAACATTGGAAGTGTGTGACTGCAGGCTGATCACTAACCTCCCAGCTATTGATTTTTATGCAGCCTGGGGGACAGAGAAGGCAGTAATTGAAGACTTGCTTGACAAAAGGCCTTTTTCAATCAACTGGACCTGATGGGTCAAACCACAGAGCCTGAAGGGACAACCAATTCCTATTACTCTCAGTTGAAAGTGCACAGTTAGAGCTGGCTTTATGCAAATCAAATACCACTTGACAATATTGGATTCATTAGTCAACAAAAGGTTTTACGATTGCCATGGCAACAATCTCTCTGAAACACCCTGAAGAATCATCTATCCGTGGAAATCTGTTTGAGAAATGAGCAGCAGGATGAATAATCTCTGCCGACAGCAATCTCTCTGCTTGATGATTGAAACTCGTATCTTACAACCTCAATCTGTAATAAAAGGGAGAGTTAGTGGCCGTATTCATCCCTGTGTGGTGCTACAAAAAGAAGAGGGAAAATACGACCTTTCAACGACTTTATCTGTCCTTTGTTAAAATCATTCTCCAACATTACACAACAAGACATTTGAAATGTTCTATTCTTAATTTGCTTGAATATATCAAACAGGAAGAACTGCAAAAATCTTAATTAATTGAAATTGTAAAGGTGGAGTCGGTAGCATTGTTTATAGCAGGATGTAAACATTCAGGCCCCGCCTCCATCGTACACTCACTGCAGCACGTAGTGTGCTCGTTCACAGCAAGCTAATACATGCTAACACAAGCTAAGCACCGGTTAGAGCAGAGCCACAGGCAGATTCCTGAACTCCATTTTCCTGACAATGCCTGCACCATGGCAACCTGTTTGATACGTCAGAACATGACTCTCATGACAAACAGATACAACTGTTATCACTCATAAAACTGTGAATGAATCACTTTATCAAAGTCGTTCAGTGCCAGGTTGTCAGGGTGTTCCTTTGGTCAAGCGGACATTAAGCATGATGGCTTTAAGCCAAGGTGTCTAATGGACCGGCAGCTGGCCCAGCTTCACTTACCTTTGACAACTTAGACCATTTTCATTCAGCTAAATGAACATCATGAACAGAGTGAAAAAGTGTTCAGTGTGACGGAGCTCTTCTGAAGTGTTTGACCATGTAAATCTCTGTCAAATTGGGTTAACAAAGTATGAGATGATCATATTTATCCCTGACAATACGAGTGGCTCACTCTCACCACGGCTCATTATATCATCATTATGTGTCTGTATAGGAGGTACTGTGTGTGTGTGGCGTGACACCTATGTATCCTTTCTGTGAAAAAAAACCCAATAACTCTAAAGAGCACAAAACTTCTGACTGACTCCTCCAGTTGATATATTCTGTGTACGCAGTGGTCCGTCAGCACCACCGCTTTGCCGAGTTAATGTCACTTAAGCTCAGTTAAAATGAAACATTTTAAATTCAAGTTGATGGTATTCATTTATGGTGAATGGACTTGAGTTTATACAGCACTTTTACACCTCAGGTCTCACCTACACATCGACACCCTGATGTCACAGGCTGCTTAACTCAGGGTTAAGTGTCTTTCCAAAAGAAAGATCAGACATGTACCTCAGGGGGATTGAACCCCTAACCTTTAAGTCAAGAGACTGCTGACTAGACCACTGAACCACAGCCACCCACTTATCACTTTAACATTGTCTACCTGCCAGGTGTCAACCAACTACGTCAGCATCCTCATAGAGCCAAAACGACTGTGCATGTGTAGTCTCCTTTCTGCTTCCTCTCTGGGGATTTATAAGGCAACCTTTCCTAACTCTCTGAACCGTCACGTCACCATCACACAACCTTAATAGCAACTTTTTTTTAGAAATGAATAAAAATGTGATCAAATAATAACATGCTGCTTTGAGTGCATTTCGGCACTATTGCAACGTTTTGATGCCAACTTCCTGCACAGGAGCAGCCTCAGCCAAGTGACGCATAAATGCAAAACCAACATGGCTGCAGCAACAAGGCAGTCTTCCTTCTGAACACTGTTCTGTCTTTCCCATTGCTGGAAATATAAATGTCATATTTGCAAGGCATTGTTCACAATACACCACAGTGGTCTCATACATGTATACAGTGATATAAAGAACCAGGATTCTCTTTGTGCATGTAAACATAACTCATGACTGGGATGCTCAAGTCCACGCACGTGAACTCAGTGTTGGAATCCCGCTTTGTGCCCACTGAATCTCAATCCTGAACTTCTACAGGGGTGAAGAGAGTTAACCAAATAATCTAACTTTTATTACAAAAACCAAAAGAATGAATTAAAAAATCAATACATCAAAATATGTTCCACTCTTATATGTATTCAGAATCACCCACTGATTTCATGGACTTTGCCTTTTTCAGTGATGTAAGACATAATGAACGTTGGGCATGTAGAAACATGAATACATTGTCTTCAGCTTTTTACCCTTCGACATACACTTCCATCCTGTTCTCTATTCTTTCTTTCAGTCTGAATGTGATTATGGACCAGGTGAAATTACCCTCTGATGTCACCCTGACATTAACAATTAAACTGCTCTCGGAGTAGCACTTTGTATGCGTCCCTGTCTGTATGCCTCTACACCTACAAGCGCTTCTCAGATGACAGCTGATACAGACAGCTCCTCTGTTCCCACGTGCATTTCCACCTTTCCTTCTTTAACCCCAATCCAGCTCGGGGCCTGTAAGCAACGATCTCGGCATTGTGGAAAAAGACAGAGGCCAACCAATAAGCTGCCTCTGCTCTCCCAGCATTATAAAAGGACAGAACCCCAGCACTAATTGGTTTTCATTTTGATCTCGGCAGCCTTTGAATAAGTGTCCCGCCCCTCGGGCAATGGACTGGTCCTAACCACTTTAATTACCCGCCACTGTGGAGGGAGAGCACAAGACGGAGGGAGAGAGAGCAAGATGTGGAATAAAAGAGATGACTGCCTGACGGAAGAAAAAGCCAGTAGCCAGAGGCTGAGTGAGTGATGGGGAAAAAAGGATTAAAATCATTGGATTCATGTAGGTGAAGCAATTTGACCGGTGTGCGAGACAATGACTGCATCCGTGCTTTTCAGTGTGAGACATGTTATGATGACAGGCTCATCATTTGACAGGGTTTAAGGCTAGTACAAAAGAGATTTATAAAAAGAAAGAGGTGAACCCTGCAGATGTGCGAGTTCTTACAGGTTGCTTTCACACTTCACAGGAGAACAGTCCCTAAACAGGCGCTGTTTCTATCCTCGGCCCGGGTCATGTGGGCAAACATGAACACAGAACACATTGAGAACAGACAATAGAAACAAAAGAAAACACTTTTTTGAAAAGGTGGACAGAGCTTTTTCACATTTTAGGACAATCGAGCCATTACTGTAGTTACATCCTCAGGGGACAATGAAAACCTCTAAACCACAATATTAAACATAAGTTGAGACATTTTGATATGTCAGTCGCCAAATTGGGAAAAAAACAAAAACAAAACACTGTTGGGTCCAGCCAGGATGACAAAGTTCAGGCTGTGTCCCTTTGGAGAACCATGACAAAAGACTCTTTATCCCAGCATGCCTTGCAGGTACTCCCAGAAGGCTTTGCCACACCTAACACATAGGTGTGAAGTTTGGGAGGGATAAAACCGGTCGTGCCCCAGTGTTCTGTCTCTTTCACACGTCACATGTCTGGCGACGTCCGAGGACACCCCTCTGCTTCCTATTTCACAACACGCTTCTCTTTGTTCAAAAGTTTTGGCGCGCAGCTAACCCATGGCCTTGAAGCATACCGACATCCTGAATTCCGAGTTCAGATCATCCATTTGAACGCATCTCCAAGAAGAGCGTCTTATTTCTCCCGTATTACAAACGGTATTGAGAGAGATCGTAAGAATTACGTCTCGTTCCGTCCTGTAAAGAAAGGACATCCACGGAGATCACCTCGCTCGACGGAGGACACCACGGCCCTGCTCAACCCCTTGGACGCGCCGCCATCACCATACAACTGTGCCATGCTTGTTTGTTTATGTTTGTTACCTGTAGTTTAGCTTATAATAGTTGTTTGTTTGATTGAGTTTCATTGATTAACTTGATGTTGCTTTGTTAATTAAATTCTGTTATAATTTAAAGAGCAGTTTTTTGTGATTACTGTGGATTTGCTTTGTGACTTAGGCTGGGTGAAAGGGCTTTGTGTTCGGATTTCACACCTTCAATTCAATACAGACTATTAATTATTGATGATGTTAGTATTTAATTAAGTAATTTGAGACTGATATTTGTAATATTTTGGTTGTTCCCTGTTTACAGGGTGGTTCTCCGAGGTTTAATTTATTATATTCATAATTAAGTAAACATAATTATTACATTTAATTTGACAACTAAATTCTACATCATAAAACCCCAACATAATGTTGCCGCCGTGGGAGGTCCCTACAACACTATCCATAATTTTTGCATTTGATTGGCTTCAGATGTTTCAATCAAATAGATATAAAATCAAATTTGAAGAGTAAAAAAAATATTGAATGCGAGGTCATTTGAGCCTGTTCCAACCCTGGGTGTGTATTGTTGTTTATTTCTATGCTTTGTGGAGATTGTCTATTTTTCTGTTTGAGTGAGTGCTCTGTCAGTACAGTAAATCTTTGATTGTCCATCGGTCCATGTCGTGGTGTGAGAGGTAGATCTTTGCTGTTGGTCTACAGGTGGCGCTCCGTCGGGGAAGAAGGAGGTCACATCATGAACGGTCTGGTTTGTTGACTGAGGATGAAGTGCTTCTGTTGGACTTTATCTTCCACACCTACCCCCCGTGATGGGCGCGTAACACACCCTCTATGTGTGTCTGACCTACAACCCAACAAACTGTTGCTGCTTTCTCATCACAAACTCTTTGTCTTTTAATAACACTGATGTGTACAGATGTGTATTGAATCTTTTGGTTGGAGGTAATCATACGCTCATTCAGACTGAATATATTGCCATTGAACCCCAGCTCTTCTCATTAGGAACATGGCCTTGTGTGCCTAATGTTTGCAGGTTCATTATCTCCAACTTTGTGTGTTGGATGTATGGCTTAGTGGCAAGGTCAATGAGCATACTCTCTTGTTCTGAAACCAATAGATCACTTCAGGGAGTGAAGCTCCGAGCCTGCTGGAGAGTGCGGAGGAGGAATATCACGTTTGGATGGTGAGGGTCAAGAGGGTGCTAGATAGGGGAGCTGTTTTCCTATCCTGAGCTCCACAGCAAACACAGGAAGACACATCTGCGTCGTCGTGGAAGAACCGATTAGTTATATTCAAGACTGTGAAGGACTACTTCCAGTTCCAAGTCACGCAAACGGATTTCCAGCAACTGACTCAATGTCAAATGAAATGTTAAAATGATGCGTGATGCTGTGCACTGTAGATCTCCTTGAGCCATTTTTCCAACAGCAGATTTCATTTTCTCTCAGCTTGTTGGCTTTTGAAGTGTCATTTACCCGTTGAATGGACACTAAGATTGGGATGCTAAATGACACTTCAAAGATGGGCTAACTCCAGCCTGCCTTGTGGATTGTCCAAAATTAAAAAAAAAAAAAAAAGATTGGCTGTACCACGACACAGCAACCCGAAAACCTTCAAAAACTTTGATTCTGAATGTTTAGCTCTGAATTTGAAAGGTTCTTTTTTGCCTAAAGCAACTTGAGCATGTTTTGTCTTTTGGTTCAAGTACAAACAAATCACAAGATTTGTAGTTACAGTCACATCATTTGCATTTTTGCAGCCTCATGTGTCAATCAGCCTGAAGAAGGCAGAGAAAAGCCAGTCTAATCAGTTCTGCAACACGCTGCTGTCATCTCCAATCTACCCCATGGAGGTGTAAAGAAGAAAACTAAACGCACATTTTGTTTGCTAATCTGTTGAGACTGCAGCACCACCGAGTTTCAAGTTGCTCCAATTTAACACAGTCACACCTACTTGTCTCTGAAGAGATACTGAGTGGGTGAATCGAGGTAAACGCTACAATCTCCTTGATTTATTTTCATCTTGAATCAGGACTGGGAGTTGTGGTGAATACGTTGGACGAAGGTTTCTTTAAATAGGTGGCCATTCTGAAAGGGACGGCTAAAAAAAGAAGCCCTTCCCTTATAAAGAACACAGTGGCCTGTATGACAGCATCCCACTTCCTGGATAGATATGTAGATATTGAATAATATGAAAATGGCGCTTGGACTCTATGGGGTGGCGATGTGTTTGGAGAATGGAATAATGAGCATCATTAGAATAAATCCCACCATGGAGCCAGCCGCTCACTCTGTAGCTGATCTCGCTCGCTCCACTCAATGCATGCAGCACGGTCCATCTCCAGCACGTGTGCAGCTGCACCGCTCCCCTCTGTTCTGCTCCAAACACGCACAGCTTTGATGGAGCCTGCTGCAGCCATGCAACCAGCAGAAGTCAGGAGCATCAGGTACACTTCACAATAAAACACAAAATGTGCAGACTCATCTACACTTTATCACCATTACTTCAAACGAGGCACCGAATGAACAACAAATCCACTTTGGGAAGCTTAGGTCACCTTTATTCCTGTGTGATCTTGTAGTCCTCCTGCTCATTGCTGCGCTTACATTTCAGAAGCAGACCCACTGGGTTAGAGTTAGTAACGTTAGATTGAGCAAAACCACATATATTTATAAATGTAACTCCTGCATCACCATTAACAATTCCAAAGTATTTAGTTTTGATATTAACACACTGCATACTGTAGGTCTGAATGACTTGTTTTGAGCGACGGCACACTGTCCCCGGAGAAAAGTCCTGACCATTTCTCATGGGAGGTAGAAAAAAACCCATTTATTTTGTAGGATCACCTGCTGTGTTCCTCCTTTCCTTTTCCACTCCTGACACTTGCTTCCTCTCCTTCCCCTGCATCCATTCAGCGTCTCTGCTCCTCTGCCACCACTTCCTCTCACTTCCTCGTCCTCTCCTCCTCTCTCCTGTGTGTCCTATTTGTGGGGGTCTGCTGGATTCAACTGCCTCAGAGGCGTTGGAGGTTTTATGTGTGTTTATGTGTGTGTGTGTGTGTGTGTGTGTGTGTTCTCAGAGGGATGTCTTTGGGTCTGAAGTGAAATATTTCTACAAGGCTTGTGACCTTAGAATCTCAATTGCACTCACAGCAGGTCCACACACACACGCACTCTCTGCTCTGTCAAACTAATTCAGTGTCCCGTTTTCGTGCCTGTGCATTACTCCTCCTCGTACTTTGTGTGCTGGTTTTGTTTATGCCAGCAGCACTTTCCACCGAGGAGTAGACCTCTGTGTGTTTGTTTGTGCATGTGCTTTTTTATCTTTTCATGTGTGTCTTCCTGTGTCGGTGTGTGAATGAGTTCTTTTGTGACTGTGTGAACCGGCTGCATCTGTTCCTGTGGGTGGAAGTTTGTGTTTTTTTTTGTTTCCTCTGTGTGTGTGTGTGTGTGTGTGTGTGTGTGTGTTTGTGTGTGTGTGTGTGTGTGTGTGTGTGTGTGTGTGTGTGTGTGTATCATACGTGTCTGTGTTACCGCATCAGCTGTGACACATTTAAAACTAGTTTTACCAAATCATCACAACTCTGGTGAAATACATCCATTCTGTTTATTTATTTATTTTTAATATTTTATTTATTCATTTGGGACAGTGCATATTAATGAACAGCTGTAACAATTACAGTTGTAAAGATGGCAGAAGTGCTCGTTCTCCTGGAGCTGTTGCCAGGACGCTTAAGCTCTTTGGTTTGGTTTCAAACCAGCTGGGTCCGGCTCCGTGTACGCTTGACCCTAAAGTCCAGATCAGGGGTGCTCAATACGTCGATCTCGAAGGCAGTGTGGGTAGGCCGCACAGCATTATAAAGTAGATGTCAGCCTATCGTCTGTCCTCACTATGAACAAAAAAAACGGCTCAGCGCTATGCTCCTCCGTATTTTCCTCTTAAGTTTCGTTTCATTAAAACCGAAAGTAAAGACGGTCGCGATGTGACTGTATTTGCTGAATGAATATTAAAATATGTAACGTAGTGTTAAAAGGCTGCATCAATCAAGTTATCATTTGTTGCAGCAAGAAAGGCAGAGGATGATCAGGCAAAGAGGAGGAAAGGTGAGAACTGTAATAAGCTAAGAGAATGAGAAACATAGTGAAGGAGCCGACAGATGAAACAGAGATGTAAATGTAGCCGAGGCTGGAAAAGGAAAGGACATGCAATGAATCAGAATATTTCAAGGCCATGTTCAGTCACAGTATGAATTATCCATCAATAATATTATTTGGATGGATAAGTAATAATGTGACTAAACATGGTAATACAGTTAAAGTAATCAGTAATCATGACTCAGTAGTATACTTGGACTTTTGATTTTAAACATTCAACAGAGGATGAGACAGGAGAGAGACATGAAGACCAGGACCCAGTTACATACAAAGACCAGGACCCAGTTACAGACAAAGACCAGGACCCAGTTACAGACAAAGACCAGGATCCAGTTACAGACAAAGACCAGGACCAAGTTACAGACAAAGACCAGGACCCAGTTATAGACAAAGACCAGGACCAAGTTACAGACAAAGACCAGAACCCAGTTACAGACAAAGACCAGAACCCAGTTACAGACAAAGACCAGGACCCAGTTATAGACAAAGACCAGGACCAAGTTACAGACAAAGACCAGGACCAAGTTACAGACAAAGACCAGGACCAGGACTCTCTCTCTCTCTCTCTCTCTCTTACCATAACCTATACCAAACACTTAATATAACACTTAAAGCCCCCCTGGTCCATATCATTTGATCAGCTTGAACACGTAGTACAGCACCTTACTCCATGAGTCTATTTAAAGAGGCTTGATTCATGTGTACTCGGCGGAGCAGAAAATGTGAACACAGCCGTGCTCAAACGAGGAAGTGGACCGCTAATTGACATAATTCCAAACATGTCATGATTTGGTGTTTTTACAGAGTTCAGATTTTTAGTCCTTGTTTGAGTTCTTTTTCCCCAGTGCTGTTTGTTTCTCCGTGTCTTACTGAAGCTTGGTCTGGAGTGTTTCCGGTTTTATTTACTCCTCATGTTTCTCTCTTCGAGTGTGTCTCGTTGCGTTCTGGGTGCCTTCAGTGTTTAGTTGTTCTCAGTGTCGTCACGCTCTGTGTTTCCCTCCAGGTTCATTACCTCATTGTCTTCACCTGTGTCTGATCAGTGTCTGTGTTTCTTTTCCTCTGCTTCAGTTCATTGTCGTATTGTTGCTCTTGTCAGCTGTCTTAATTTTTTGGTTAAAATAAATAGTTTTCATTGTATCTGCGATCGGATCCAGTTCCTGTTTTTTCCACCACTCGTGACTTTAATGTCCGCGCAGCTCGGGCCTGTTCATCTACCTCTGCAATGTGGAAGAAGGAAGGGGGGGGGTAACTGCAGGAACGTAGTGTTCTGAGGACATTGCTTCGAGCCACCGTCCCTGGACGGACAGCATCTCAAGGGGGGGGGTTTCCAGTTTGGGGGCTTCCCAATAATTCCACTGTCACTGCCTTTCTTACTACATGTCAAATTGTTTACGGTGAGAAGGCAGACTCAGAGGGCAGAACAAACACCTGGCTGTGGGAGTGTCACCCACCTGGGGGAGGGGCTACTGCCCTTTGTGATGTCATGAAGGGGAAACCTCCAAATGGCCTGTTTAAGCCCAGATTTAGTGAAAAGTAGAGCAGAAAAAAGAGAGGATGGACTTCTCTCATAATTTGTAGACGGACCAGGAACACACATTAGTATTTGTGAAGCACTTTGGGCTGCATGTTTTATGCATGAAAGGTCCTTTATAAATAAAGCTGAAACAAATGGTTAAGTGTATTTTGCATAATATGTGACCTTTAAAGAAAACATGGAAAGGTCGTCTTCGCCATATTTAATTTTAGTTTGTTTTTTTCCCCCTGTCAACCCTCTGGACTGTTTTTTTGTTTTTTTAAGTGTTGTGGAAAAGTACAAATAAGACTCAGGTTGAGAAAATAAGGTTGAGAAAAAGGTGAAAAGAAGAATCCATTAAATGTCATACCTCTGAGATGTTTACCTTAAAGAAGGATGAACTTTACAGAGTTACCAAACACTGCTATCACATTGACCAAATGACCTCATTTCACAGGTGTCGTCCATCCATAACGCTGGCAATCCATTTAATGATTTATTTATTTTTTAACATTTGCCCTTGTTGTGACAAAACAACTCCAACACACACTCTTGCCCTTTTATTCAGAATACATTGGCTTTATTCAGGTAGCAGTATTCAGTCAGTGTGAATGGCAGGTAAATGGACATTGATTGTTGATAATTGTCACAGCGCTCTATGGATTCCTGCCGGCCTCGAGAAAGGGCAGATGCTATCTTGGCGTGGACCATGGCTGAAGCTAAATGGAGAGATGCCGATATCTCACTCAGCAAGATTCAGAACGGGACGGTTGGATGGCTGTCTCGTCTTTGTGTGTGCTGGTGGATGTATCCACCACTTTTCTTCTCCTTCTTTTTACTGTATCCGTTTCTTTGTTCCTCACAGTCTCTCTGTTTCTCTTCCTTGCTATCTCTTCTAATGTCCACCTGGTTTTTGCTTTCTTTTGATATAGCATCACAAAACCTTTCCTGTCTGCTGCCAATTGTTATTGTTGGAGTGGCATGTAGCACCACGGATACATTCAACACACACACATATATATATATATATATATATATATATATATATATATATATAGGACTTTTAGGGCAACAGTGAGCCACTATTCAAGGAGCATTTGAAAATAATGCATGCCAACCATGTCAATGAAAAAAGCTAAATACTGAAAATAAGCCGTGAATAGACACACGATGTGCATCTATAGCCTCGCAGTTTAGTTTGTAAAACACAGTCAGACTAAAAAATGAGGTTGTTGAGTCAATTTCTGAAAATGAGAAAACACCACAGAGAACATGACAGCAGCTTTACTGACTTTTCGAGTCATTTTGGTGGGACACAGCCATGACACTCCAAGATCTCTTGACAATGGTAGGCTGGGATCGATTACACTTCGTGCCTGTGTGTACGTGCATGAGCAGCTGTGCCATCTTCCAACCATGCCAGGGCCAAGGAAGTGTACCGTGGCTGAGCATGAAACAGAACAATCACATTGCAGGGCTTTAGGGTCGAACGTGCTTAGGCATGGTACAGATGTCCTCGTGTGAGTGCACCTTTAGAGTCACGTTTAAAGCACAAGAAAAATAATCGAGATCGAGCTGAGAGCAGCTGAAATGAGTGAGTCGTCAATGTAATCCTAAAACCAGGACAGACGGGCAAAAAAAAAAAATGCAATTGTTATTCGTCAGCAGCACCTGCACAATGATCCTCAAGTGCACTTCCTCCCCTATTACTGTGCCCATTATGATGCCTCATGCACGCTGTCAAAACACCAAACTTTATGTGTCAGAAAAGAAAGTAAGTTTGGGTGCAAAAATGTAATTGCTGGTGTAAATGAAGGGAAAGAGTGCAACAATGCTGAAAGAATGACACTGAATGTAGATAATCGGGACATAATTGATGGCCATTGTTCTGCAGCGAGTGTAATTCAGTCTGTCACATTCTGCTATGGACAGCAGCGTCACAATAACAACGATGCACCAACTGAACTGAGCTGAACTTAATTATTTCAGCCTCGACTGAGAGACAAACACAAAGCAGGATGGCAACTGTAAACTATGAATATGTCACTGAAGCAAATAACATATCTGCGTGGCCAATATGCAGATAAATGCCACAGCCCGAGGGAAAATGCGTGACTATGACACTCATAGACACTTTTTGTCCATGTGTTTCAGCATCGACGTGACTACAAACTCCAAAATGTTGTCAGATTTTGAAATGTAGTCTTTTTATATAACGCCCTGTTTCTTTGTACGGCTCTCTCTCTCTGTTGTATTGAAAGTGAAGAGAGTGACAGAGTCAGAGAATGAACCGAACTCAGATATTCTGAGAGCGGCCTAGACCTCGAGATTGATTTTGCTGTTCTCTCGCCGTGTGAAATAGGAAGAGGTAGAAAGGCCGAGAGAAAAAATAGTGTGATGTGGACGGACAAGGAAATGGAAGACAGCTAGAATGATAGAGATATGAAGTGACAGAGAGGGAGGGGGGGGGGGAAAGACTTTCACTCTGATAGAAAAAGTGGGATGATGTGATGATAACTGCAATGAGTTACAAAGTACAGAGTATAGAAAAGGAGGAATGACGGAAAAAATGGAAGGGGGACAGCCAAGAAACCCACGAGGAAAGAATGAGCAATGAAAGAAAGTTAGAGATTAAAACATACAGGGTCGAGAGTTTAAAACACAGCAGGAATATGTCATACAAATGGAAGCAGTGTAGAAATGTGATGCCAATGCCAAAGTGCAGAAAGATGCATTTCCTCTAACGCCCACTTGAGGTGTACAGCCTGGTACGAAAAACGTTTTTGGGACGGGCGCTGTAGTGTGTGGCGACGGTTTTCGTGCTCCATTCTGGTCTCCATACAAATAAACAAGAAATAAAAGCTTTTGATTTTGACAAAGATAAGAGTCATACACAAAAAGGGGCGTGGCTGATCTGAGTGACAGGAGGCTCCGGCTCTCTCCCTGCAAAGAGGATGACCAAAAGGTCACATTTATAGGGACCCCATTTGAATTCCATGGGACCCCCTTTGTGGTTGGGATCCTGCTAAACCTTAAAACTGTTATTTTTTCTTTCTGACACAACTTTTTACATCTGTAGACCCACAAAAAGGTTTTTATCCCGCACACTGAGGCTTTAACAGCCCTCTGCGTGGAATAGGTGTTTGCTGATGTCTTTGTTGTTACCCAACAATTTACAGTTATTGTATATACATGATTCATCATGAGCGGCTCACTGAGCCTTGACATTCAGTGCTCCAGTGTGTACTGACATATGCATGATGATGCTGACATACTGCAGCGCTGTCTGCTCACTCGGGTTTCAAGCCTGCGATATGCTGTCTGTTTTACATAAGTAAATGATAAATGCAGCGGTTCTCTACCTCCAAACAGTCCCTGAGGCACCGAGCTTTAGATTTAAGTGCAGGCCAAAGCAGAGTCCTGTGGATGTTGATTAATAAAGGCTGCCTTTAGAGTGTGTTGTCTCTCCGTGATCTAGATGTCTTCAGAGGATGGCAGCAAATTAAAAAGCATCCAAACTCACAATTATTCTTGTCAATCTTTGCAGTCCACAGTACATCCTGCTTGTTGCTTGACTATATATGTCTGTAGGATATTATGAGCACCCAGCTTTCCCATTCTCTCTGGGGGTAATAATCATCCCCCCCCCCCCCCCCCCCCCCCGGCCTTGGTGCAGATTTGCAGATAAAAATGGAGTCACACAACCGGTATAACAACCAGTAAATCGTGCATTTGTACGTTTTTATTCCAGGTTAGGGGTTTGGGAGAGGACCTGAGATGGGATAAAGATGACAGATGTCATTTGTCATGTGTTCCCTGTGCTCACATTACCTGTCCTCCTCCTATCACTTACATCGTAGGTGAAGCAGTGTACACCTCCGAGACCTTGTCGGTCTATCACAGAGCAAACAAAAAGATTCAAACGACCATTCATCCTTTGCAACTCTCACTTCTCTGTTGAACACATGTTTGGGAGGGCACTCTGGGAAAGATCAGTTAAACGCCATCGCCATCAACAAGCAGGGTTAGGTTGGCCTGCATTGTGTAGACAAACTCGTTGGCCCGTCCTTATTTATAAGTCTATACATCACCTGCTTCCCTCATACTTGGTGTGATTGTATTCATGTAAAAAGTCTTGTAGCCCAGTCACAAATCACAATGTTGTTATCTGTTGCCAAAGTGCATCTCGACTTGGGGGGGGAAAGGAGTTTCAGGTACGCTGTGCCGGCTGCCTGGTGGATCTGTTTACGGGATAGCTGGTCCCTTGAAATCTTTTTTTAAAGTAGATCGAAGTTGTTGGAGGATGATGCTTCGGGTTGTCGATGCTTTGACTGATGGCTTTCTGCTCTGTGACTCATGTTGATCTATGTCTGTAATTACTCAGTTTTATGTCCTTAACTTGTTTTTTGTGCTGCTGCCTCTTCTTGGCCAGGACACTCTTGTAAATAAGATTCTTAAAGATTTAATATTTTTTGGGCCTCTATTGTGAAATGAGCCCCCCCCCCCCCCCCCCCCCCCCATATGTCACAAACTGAGAACAATTGAAATGGAGCATTTTTTGGAGCATTTTTCTGTGTGTGGTAAAAATCACGCAGACCACAAACAAACGACTGGATTTTTTTATTATAGTATGTCCCCTTTAGGACCCCAAGTCTCCTTTAAAGAGTTTACATTTCCAATCTCAGATCAACAAGTCAAGTCCCCAACAGACACAGAAGGTCAGAGTCTTACATTGAGGTAATGTCAAACAAACATGCTATTTAATACAGTCTTAAACACAGCTCAGGTCATACAGGGTTCACCTGCAGGGCCCATCACTATATGATATTAAAGTCTTTCATTTTAAAAACTAATGTTATGTGCATTTATTTCCGTGCTTGAAATGAAAATGAGATGAGGTGTGTTTCAGCTTTTTAATCCATCATTATCCGTTTATACATTTCCATTCTTATACAAACTTCCTCTGGTTGCATGTGCAGGTATTCCCCTGAGGGGAGATTTCCTCAGACATCTCTTGTGTTTTACGTGCATTAATATTTTAATCCACACGCACGCACAAGCGCGCACACACACACACACACACAGACTGTTGGAAGTAACTCATCTTTAAAACATGATTTTTTTTTCCTGCTCACCTGAAACAAGCTTTCTGCTGGTCACAAGGAATTACAGCGTTTCCACAATTAACATATTGTGAGCACACGGGCAAGTGCATAAGCTCATACACACAAACCACATGCAAACACACACACCTACAACACACACAAACCCCACCTCGTTTGTTTCCAACTCACCCAGGAAATGTTGTATTTAACTTATGCATTAAACATGGTGTTAAGGCCACCGGAGACAGAATCTCAGAGGACACTTTAGCTGCTTTACTTCTTCGTTCTGTTTAGGCCAAAACAATAGAGAGAGGCACAAAGATATCTGCAGTACAACAGAAGAATCTTTTGATTTGAAATAAATTGTCCACTTTATCAGCAGTTAATAAACCCTGACATCTTAAAGGGGACTTCACTGAAAAGACAGGAGATTCATGGCCTTGCATTCGCCACATTAGAATACCATCAAATCATAAAGTAGTGCAAATCATTACATTTTTAGGAGCTGTCAAATTATTAAGGTCTGTCTAACGATAACTTGCACCGACTTCGAGCGGCTCGAGAGGCAGACAGACGGATTGGTGCAGCGTCAACAGTATAGTGGCCGTTGTGCCAGACCATTGTGGTGGAGAAGGAGTTGAGCCAAAAGGCAAAGCTTCTGATAATCCAAATAATCAACGTTCCAACCTTCAAATACGGTCACGGGCTTTGAGAAGTGATTGCACTTTCCTCCAAAGCGGGGCCCAGCCTTAGAGAGAGGGTGAGGAGCGAGGACATCCGGACGAAACTTGAAGTAGAGCTGTCGCTCCTTTATATCGAAAGGATATTGATCATTCAAATCAGATCATCATTGATCTGATTTGAATGGTCACCTCGCTCTGGACGTCTCGAGTCAGAGATCGATTGTCTCTGAACATCCTACTGGGAGTAAACTGTGGGTTAGACCTAAAGCCCCATTTCCACCTAGTGTTTCAGTTCGGAAGAAATCAGCAGAAGAAAAAGACCGATAGTATGGATCACCCACTTTTGTGAAAGACTAAAATATTCAGCTTTTGAACTGTGAGTCGATTGATTCATCAATAATGTTCCGACTAACTCCGAGATCTATACACGTTCTCCATCATCAAACAATAAATCAAAACTTAATCCTCTTAGATGGAGGTAAGGCATCATACTTTTATGTTTCTATCTCCAGAATAACA
Source organism: Symphodus melops (assembly GCF_947650265.1). NCBI lineage: Eukaryota > Metazoa > Chordata > Actinopteri > Labriformes > Labridae > Symphodus > Symphodus melops. Next base: position 23,829,634 of record NC_136699.1, read on the forward strand.
ATCCTGCAATATGTTCTATTTACTATTAATTCATGAACACAAACCCCTTGAAATGAACCACTTGAGGTTGACTGCAAAAGATACATCATCTTTTTAAAAGCCCATTTTGACTGCAGAAAGAGAGGCTATAAAATCTCACATTAAAAAATGTATTTCAGTCCTAGTTGGCGGTGTTTACTCAGAGGAGGGCGTCTGAATCTTGGACTCTATCAGACAACCTTATGAACTGAGGCCTTATAACACAATTCCTGTCGACTTTGCCGATCAACTGGAGAAAGATACTTATTTGTTAAGTAGGACTACAGTAAGACCACCTTTTGAACCTGACTTGGATGATGTATGTTAGCCAATGAAACGTTCAATCAGGGAGACAATGTCCGAAGAAGACACTCTGCCAAGCACTGGAGCAGTACGACATTATTATTTCAGCAATATGGTGTTCACAAAGAAAGTCTGATGTCAAGGGCATGAGCCGGAGACAGAACAGTAATGAACCAAATGAGTGAAGGACTCCCAAGTGCATAAGTAATAAAGAGCAAGGTTATTCCCCAAGTCAATGATGCTTTGATGAAGCTTGCCACCATAATGGTGATAAAGACCAAAATAAATCTGCTCCGAATGAACTGTCTGCAACTGATAGAATCCAGAGTGAGCATAGTGAGACTGTAAGACTAAGAGCATTCGATAACCTTTGCAGCACATGGTTCCAACTCTGCTTTGGTTTCTGTCCCAGTTCGTCGAGTAATAATTACTCCTAAACCACAGGGACTAAAGCACGAGAAAAAAACAAGGAAGTGACACATTGTAAGGAAAGGAAAGATGGCAGTAACTGTTGTAATGAAGTACTAAGAGCTTAAGTCGGTCGTGATTGGATGAAGATGTGAACTTTGTTGTAAATAGTTGCAACAATTGGTCAAGGACATCAATAATTAGCCTGTTTTATTAGCATTCTACTTTTAAATCACCTCGTTCATTATTTCAGTCATGATCGGAGGCCTAGATATATTCTGTCCCGGGTTCCTAAGTGGCAAACAAAAATCTCCTCTGCTAAGTTGGGAAACCTGTGGATAAATAGAATTCACTGATCAGGTTGACGCTCTGCACAACTCATACAGGTTTTTTAATGCGATTGCTGGTATATACACTGAATTAAATGGTAAATTGACTTGAACTGGTGTCATGCTTGTCTGTTCTTCTGACTACTCGAAGCCCTTTGACAGCGCAGGTCCACACACTAATGGGAGAGGCTGCTGTGTAAAGCCTCCATCAGTATCAAATGTGTCCATTCAAACACGTGCGTACCTCGCTGACAAACTTGGGGTTTAATTGTCTTGCTCAAGGACACACAGGACGTGGCTGCCGGAGCTGGGGATCGAACCCCCTGACCTCCCGGTAAGCAGAACACATCCCTGTGCTATTCTGAGGAAAAGGCAACTACCTCTACCAACCGAGCCACATCTACCAACCTTATAGATAAGAATTAGAAATATATTCCAGTAGCAAAGGATAGCTTTAACTCGCTTAGGCCCACTTTATAAATATAACATTTAACAGGCTGTAATAAACAAGTAGGATTACTCCCACACACTTGTCTTGTATCCGTTGTGCTTTGGTGCAGCGTCCTACCTTCACATCTCTTTAGCCTTCACTCAATTCACACTTCTTTCTCTTGCTCAACCAACATGTTCCTTTTCTCCTTGACTAGCCGCTGCACGGAGGGGGGGGGGGGGGAGTGGCAGGAACAATGTGGGTGAGAGGTAGGCGGCGGTGCAAGACAAGCAGCAAAGGTAAACCTCCAGACATGATCTCCCAACGTCAGGTACACACAGCAAGCTCTGTGGGCCCGGTACGCTGCCAGAGGAACACCTTCCTGACGGATTCTGCCTCAGGGTGTTTTAATTATGCTCTCAGCCATCATAATACTCTCCCTCTGTGTGTGTGTGTGTGTGTGTGTGTGTGTGTGTGTGTGTGTGTGTTGGTGCATGGATTTAAAATAGTCCCTGTTGTCTGCTATTGTCTCTCGTGCTTTGATGTTCCTGGTAGTGAGTAGTTAGTAATTAGCACGCCTACATAATTTGGCACAGTTTGTCCTCTTATTCCTTCCTTCCTTCACTTTCTTGTCTTTTTTCCAGATGAACAGGCAGTACACGCCTTCCTTTCCTGTTCTCCCTCTCTTCCTACATTCGACTTTTCAGCATTCTCATCATTACAGGTAGCGTATGCTGCTTTCCCTTTCTCCAACTCCTGTTTTGCATTCAAGCGTTCAACCTATTATTTTCTGGTTTCCCAGACCAATAATTAACCCTGCAATCTCCCATTTCTCTTTTTTTAACCTGGGCCCCTCTTCCAAACCTCTAAGTCTTTCATGCTTTTTTTCCATGTAGAATTTGCCTTTTTTTTTCCCATAATAGCACAGGGATGTGTTCTGCTTACCGAGGGAGCTGTATAATTTATCAACACATGGGAAATTACCACCTATTGTTGTTGGGGAATGAACAGGGGCGGTGGTGTATAATAGGCTTAAGCACTTAAATGAATCATCAAGCCAAACCTTCTTCCTCTCCTCTTTTTGAACATTTCATTTGCTCTCTCTCTTCCTCCAGTCTCTGCTGCTGCCTTTGAACCTCTCTCACTTCTCTCTCTAATTCTTCCACTCTCAGGCCTGATCTCTATTTCAGTCTTGGCTTGTTCCATTTCATGCGGGAGGGAGCTGCAGCTCTGACCTTTCACAGCTTCTTTTTTTTGTTGTTTTTGTTTAATGTTGGTGGTTATGTTGGCAATCCAGGAAGCATACTGTTAATTTTTTTTTCTAAATTGTAGCAGTGAACCTGTACAGTATTTAATACAGGCTCACAGAAGATGCTGTAGTTTTAAATCGCTGTGGAGCGAAATCTTTGTCTCTGGCTACAATTTGAAAAGAAAAACAGCAGCAACACTTTCACTTTTCCTTTTTCTTTTTCATCTTCTGGTTTTTAATTACCAGCTGTTGCCACTAGAACTCACTGCTCCTTATTTATAAGGAGAAAAAAAAGCTCTGTCACTGGAGTACTGTTATGTGCATCCCTGTTTGTACTCTCTGTTTCTCCCTCTACCTGCTGCACACCTCCATGATTCTCCTCAGGATGGAGGAGGTGTGTTTAACAGGGACTTGGGCACACACACACTTTGGGCAGCGATGTGTTGAGGAGCTTTTGTTCCCAGTTCTCACTCATCCCCACCTAAGTTTCAGTTTCTCCCAGGGAGTGTCAGGATGGTTTTGTAATGTCAGATAGCACTGAGAAGAAAAGACTGGTAGTCCTGCTTTCAGTCTTTTGGTTGGTTTCCTTAGCCAGTCCTTTTCTTTTCGGGAGTTCTGGAGGAGGTGCCTCAAGTGTCGTCCAATTATTGTTGGCTCACCTTCACCTCTTCTGTTGTTTCTTGGCCGGGGTCTCCAGCCTCGTTTGTTTCTTTAGTCTCTCTCTATCCTTGACCACTTTGGGGGACACATTTACAGTGAATAATGCTCAGGTTTTAAAACCTCGTATCTATGACGCCTACACATGTTTTCAGTCTCCATGTGTAGTGCCTTGATTTATGTTGGTTGAGGAGGCTGTAACAAGTCCAACTATGTAAGTTTCAACTTTAATTTGATGTGAGTTTTAAAACATGTGTCGACTAAAGTGCTGACTCCGTGTGGAGCTCAAACTCTAACATCATAAATGATACGTGCTTTAGAGGGAGGGGCTTCCAGCTCCTCTGGGTTTTATAATACACCCTCAATAATCCAGACAGATCTTTTTTTTCTTGTCATTGTGGGTCATCTCTGAGAAGCAGCCTCTCTCCCAAATCTTTCAAAAGCACATCAGCTCGTGGTGGGAGAAATCATCGACCGCCATGCTTTATTGAAAGATTCTGCATCGATTCAGGAAAGTCCATAATCGATTATTAACGCCATGGACCAGCCCACTTCCTGTTCCGGAGTTACTGCTACAAAGGTGCGTGCGCAGTGTTTATTCGAAATCGAAAATGGGATAGCAGCTGCAGCTGAGAAAGTATTTTTTGTTTGGAGCACGCCATGATTTTTGTTTTACTAAAGAACAGGTACCGTTCACAAATCAGACTGCCTTGTTGTAGCTAATGATGACCTGTGTCAGTCTTATGTTGGAGGTTCGATGTTGGGTTTACCCGACGCGAAGAAGAGCGAGCGTCTGCCAAATGTCCAACTTCAAACTAACTTCCTGTCGAGGTAAAAAGCACTCAAGTCCACAATGAGTTGCCATAGAGACGTGTTGGGACACAAAATTGGAATATTGAAAAAATTGGGTCCAGATCCGGACCGGAATCCACCAATTGAGGACCACTGGCTTAAAACTTAGTGCTGCTCACTTTACCACATCTGACGAGTTGTGAAATAAAACTGTGAGGGTGAAGAGTTACCCTTCAAGTTATATATGTGACAGCTTTCAGTTATTTCAAATAGACAGTCCAGCTTATTCTGCAAAAGATACAATCAAATATACCCCATGACCAGAGTCAAAATAGATGCTCCTTGTGCAATATTTGGATTCACAGTGATTTATTCTTTACATCTTCAGAAAGCTTTTAAATAAGACGATGAAAGGAATTGTTATAAAGAAACCTCTGGGCTGAGTGCTGCATCAGTATGATACTCTCCCTGCCTTTTTCTGAGCTTCAGCCTCTATTCATGGTGGCTATCAGTTTAAATGGAGTCAATAAAAGAATCATATTTGACAATTGCTCGCTTTTCTTTCCTTGTCTTTTTTTTTTAGATCACATCATCAGCTCAGGGTATTAAATATAATGGGTTTTTTTGGGCGAGCCTCTCTGAGGGCTGATTAAATTTAAATGTGAGGTTCAAATGTGCCTCAGCGAAATAAAATACTAATATGCCATATGCAGCAAGAGCAGCAGATAATCAGTTCCAGTAAGGGACCAATAAAACGTGTTGTTTCAAAAGCATTATCAATATTTAATCATCTCTCCAGTTCATATTCTTTCTTGTTTCTCTTTCTTATTACATCACAGGTAATTGTGCCTCTCTCTCTTTCACCTTTTCTTTCCTCCAGTCTCAGTGTCTATTTTAGAACAAAAGACGTCACCTGTGACACACAGAAAAAGAGTAGGTTCTTACAACTTCTCTCTGAACTCTGCACAAACTGTCTCCCTCTTCACCATCCGTCCCCCTGTCCCCCCCCCCCCATCGCTCCTCCTCGTGATAGCTGCTAGGAACGATCTTTATCAGAGGAGACAGAATTCAGACTTCACAGTTAGTCTTTCTTTAATCTTCTCAACCCTCTGCCATCTCTGAGATTACTGAAGTGGTGTGTGTCTGTCTGTGTGTGTGTGTTTGAGGGATAATTTATTTATTGTCTGCTTGCATCACACACCTCACAATCATCCAGGTAATGTTGTGTTGTGTGCGTTTTGTTTGCACATGAGTCCTGGCTCAGCTTCTGTGTCAGATAAGAGGTTTTGATCTGTTTATTGTATTATTATTGTTCTCTTGAAAAAGGCTGAAACTGCATCCATCCATTGATAATACCGGGGGGGGGGGGGGGACACGTGGGGTACACCCTGGACTGGACTCTGGCCGATCACAGGGTTGAGATATCAAAGTCAAAATTTAAAGTCATCTTTATCGTCCATTTATGGTGAATTTTTCAAGATGTGCTGGACATAAAAAAGAAGTGAAAACATGTTTCTCTCTGAAACCACGGTGTTAACTAACTGTAAAAAAACATGTTAAAAAATTTATCAAAATATAAAAAAATACAGATACACACATTTCAAGATAATGGTCATTTAAGGTGTGTATTTTGAAAAAAAACAAAAAAAAACAAAACAGCAGCAACATCAAACGTGTGTGGATCTGTATGAACTACAAATAAATATAATGCACTAACTAAGTGAATACAATAATAAATGTTGTTTTTGAATTTCAAAAGTCTTTTTGTTTTTTAAAGTGAATATAATACCACTTCATAAAGAATGTTCCTCCTCAGCGACACAGTAGCATCAGTGTAAAAGTGTCCGAAGGCAGAGAGAGGACTGCTTCAGGAGGAGTGGTGAGGATAGAGACAGACACACTCAGTAAACCCTACGGACAATTTCAGAGCCACAAACTGACCTAACGATCATGTTCAGAACCAGGAACCTCCTCGCTGTGAGGCGTCAGGGCTGACCGCTGCAGCACGGTGCGTCCCTGAAAGACAAAATAACAGCACAAAAAGTTTGTGATCATCCACCACAGATCCAAAAGAACACGCAGGAACAAATCCGTTAAAAATGCTTAATATCATGACGTCACATTGCACAGTTTCCTTTGAGCCAGTTGATGCCTGAAAGTCCAACACTGGTTCATATTTTGAAAAGATGAAGGGACATTTCATGCTTCTTGATGCATTATGCAACCTTTTTCTTAAAAATGCAAATTATCACAAGAATTGCCAGAAAATCAGCAAAGGAAAACTCGGAGGGTGTTGTGATGAAAAGCATTGCCGCTTGCCAAAAAAGAAAAAAAAAATGTGCAAACAGTATTTTTGTCTTGCTCCAAAGCACGGCCCAGCCTCAAAACAGCTGCTCTCCGTGCAGTTAGTAAAGGTCACGGGAAACAATGCTAAAGTCTGATTTTCTTCAGCACATATAGGTGCTGGAAAGAGTTCGAAAGAGGATACATACAAAACTGTTAACACCTCAGTTTAGCATCAGAGAGATGTCAAAGAACAACTCGGCTTTAGAAAGTCTACTTCACACAGAGAGCTGCTGAAGAGGTGGGGAGTGAGAACTTTTTCTGCACAGTCAAGGCTGAAGACTGTATTACCACCCACGATATGCTGCATGTTTATGCTGTACATAACAGACTCTGCTGCTTGCTGTAAATGAAGTCTTGATTCCTCACATCCAGGTATACGCTCCTCTGCAGCTTTAGATTAGGATGTGATGCAACACGTGTGTGAGGGAATCATTAATGCTTTGTATGTCTTTAATATCAGTAATAACCATGGTTGTCTAACCTTTCCATGCACCAGTGAAGCAAATACAGTATTGACTCATGGAATCACATTTTGACACAAGCTTGTGTGTGTGTGTGTGTGTGTGTGTGTGTGTGTGTGTGTTGGCGTGTAACACAAATTGATCCCGTCCTTTAACTGAATGCATCCTGACCCCGAGCTGCCGTCGTGTGAACAGGCCCCGAGATAAATGATTCCTGACAATACTGAAAAGGTATGATGCTTACATCGGTGCTAAGATCCTGAAGTCATACGGGCCCCTTTTTTTTTTCGGAGTTGTTCCAAGCGGTGCAGCAAAGAGATTTCTGTGAGCCGCAGGGTGCAAAGAGATTTGAATAGGTCGCGAGATGTACAAGTGCAATTTGGGCAGATCATTAATCAAACCAATCATTGCTGAGTACCATCACCAACAACAGGTGATTTTTGTCCGATGTAATATACCCAATAAAAATCACTATTAGTTTTCCAACTGTGCTCTATATTGACTAATGTTCTGTGTGGGTCCACTGTAAACACCCATTTACTTCTACTCTCTGCTTGTATCTCTTATGTGAGCATAAGAGACGCTGATGTGGGCTTGAATGTCGGCAGCACTCGTAGTGAAATAAAAGTATTATTTTAAATCTGACTCAGTTCCATGACAGTGACTAGTTGTTAGCGTCTGTAGGCTTCAGTGTGTTTTAGACAGAATGATGTGAGATCGTGTTGGTCGCCGTCGCTCAGCCTTCGCAGACCTTTCATCAGCAGAATGATACTACGATACAGAATTTAGATTTTAGACCAGGTTTATATCGCGTTCCAAAAACTGAGCCAGCTGGGTATGGCGCACGCCGTCCAACAGAGTAAAACTGGGTGGCTGACGGAACGCGGCGTGCACAGACTATGTGGAGTATTTGAAGTAAGGAGCAGTCGTTTTCTGCATCCTCAAGATAGGAATGTGCCACTTTAACACCGGACCACACGGCATTTCAGGACAAACACACTCGTGGGCGCAAACGCTTAAAAAAAGAAAAGACACATGCTGCGTGTTAAAACACTCGGCACCTAATAGGACCGTGTCTGTTCATGGGGTGAGTCACTCACGTCATACTTGTGTAATTAAAGTTAAAAATGATCAAATTTCACTTTAATCACTTTGGTCTGTTATTAAACAGAAATATGATTCATCATATAGGATTTCAATAAACCTGTTTCTGGTAACACGGTCATTTATCACCGCCTACACAAGAACCAAGATTCATTAATCAGTTAATCTAATACACATGCACTGTACAATGGTGCAAACAGGCGTACACGTTGTGAAACTTGTCACTATATTGAATCACTGATGTTCACTAGAATAAAATGAAACTACAGTGTTAAAGGTATCCTGAGGAGTTGTAGTGTTGCTGTGTGTGGGCGGCTCCTTTGTTTGTACGTCGTGGACAAGGATGTGTAAGACACGTGTAGGAGTTAGCTGGAAATACACTACGCACTCCTGACTTACAGTCTGCGGCTCTAATGCACTGAGAAACACTACAACGTGTCGCCTTGATTGGTTCCCAAGAGAAAAGAAATGCCCTCAACATGTAGCTTAATGCTAATGGTGCCTATATGACACCTCATTGAATATGTTCTAAAACCAGGAAGCTAGTTAGCATTTTAGCACCACAGGGTCCTCAAACTCACTGTTTTTCTCAATGGTGATGTCTAAAATAAGATGTGATGTTAACACAAAGCCTAAGAGATGTTCATGTTTATTTGTACAACATTTTCCCTGTCGTGAATTTTGAAGTTTTAATGCTTCCTTAAAAGGTGGCTGCTAACAAGTGGCTAACTGAAGCTACAGTGCGGTTGTTGGGAACATTAAAAGTCATCATCTCTGTATACAGTTTATAATTAGATTAGATTAATAAACCATACATTAGGCTGCAGTTTCGCTAGCTAGTCAAAAACTGTGTGTTAGCTTGTCGGAGACATCCTGAGGCATAGTTGTGTCCCTTTTTTTTTTTACTAAGCTGTGATCTTTGAGCTTCTTTGTTCTGGTTGATGCATCAGAAGAGGTTTTTTTCTCCACCTCTGCAGTGAAGGAGAAGTTCTGTGCTGAGTCTGTCTTCACAGAGACCAACTATTTCACTGTCCTGATGCATGTGTTTTAAACTGAGATTTGCAGATGCAGGAAAGGATTCCCTTTGTATTCCTTTTGTTCCCGTTGTTCACACATGAGCCCCATTTCCACCAAGCGGTCCAATATGGATCAGCACAGTTTGGTACGGTTTGGTTTGATAAAGCCTGTTTGCTTTACTTTCCAGGGATGAGGCGGCGGTCTGATCAGAACTCAGATGAATGACGACAGCGTTGGTCTCGACGTCACCACCCCCTCCCACATGCTCGAGTTGAATTCTCCTTATGACATCCTGATGTGATAGAACATCTATCCTGCCAGTCCCCCTTAAAAGTCTGTTTGTGTTCAGCTCCCCTCAAAAGCTTCAGGAGTTTTGTGTGAATGTGTGGGCGGCTGCGGTCTCATAAACGGACGTTCAGGGGTTCGATCCCCAGCTCCTGCAGAAGTTGCTCCTGCTGCTTTGTCAGCAGTGTATGAATGGGATTAGGTATTTCTGATGGACACTTTACACAACAACCACTGGCATCATTGTGTGAATGTGGAGGTGTGACATGCGGTTTGAGGAGTTAGAAGAATAGAAAATCACACCACTGTTTACCACTTAGCAAGGCTATAGACTTACTGTACATCCAATCACGTCGCCTCCCGATTTTTCAGTAAACAATGTCACAGCTCTTGTTGATCAGATTTTTAATATGTGAGTCTCAAACACAGCAGTGTGGTGAGGCCGTGTGCAGCGGTATCAGAATCTAGAGACCTCTTGTTTGTGTTTCTGTTTCAATCACAAGGTTTCTTAACTTCTTCGGGGAAAACTTCCTACACTCATCACTCCTTCCTGAGTTGAAACAAATTTGAGTGGAGTCAAGTTGACGCAGTTGACTGCAAGAAAGCTCTGTAAAAGATAATATTAGTGAATATGAAAACATGATGCTTGTTCTTTGATCAGTCGCACTGACAAACTGTTCCTTTAGGTGCTAATGTAGTTGTTTGTCTGTGTGACACACGTGTACATACGTAGATTAAAGACACTGCACATGGGGACTTTGTGTGTTTACTTCATGAAATGCACAGCCACTGCTGCACAGTGCCTGCAGGCACAATAATATCTCCATCAACTGAGCGGGTGAGTGACAGAGAGAGAGAGAGAGAGAATAGGACGTGATTCGAGGGCTTACCTCTATAGAAGTTGATTCTGTGTTTGCACGTGGCTCACTCAATGACTCGATGTCCTTGTGTTTCAATGAGGGGGCGATAAATTCATTTATTTCAGCGACGTCAGTGGCGACTGGCTTATGAGAGGGAAATTAAAAAGTCGCAGGTAAACACCGAGAGTGTCTCTTTATGTTCAAGACGGCTGTGACTTTGAGTGGATGTCACTCTTTGTTTATGTGCTCGTGTGTGTCCGTGTCCCAGAAAAATGAACGAAGCAGATTAAAAAGGAGCAGAAGTAATTAGTATTTTCAGCACCAAAACAATACAAATACAAACATAAATCTCTACTGCTTGGGAGAATATTACACGGAGATTAGTAATTCTGGGACAGCGTAAGAATTTACATAAAAAGTAATTATTCAAAGGTAATGCGTGCGTTTCTCGAGGCTTCTTTTCATTTGATGCATTTGGAGATGTGCTATGTTTAAAAACTGACTAAGAGTCTCCTGAAGGAGCTGGGCTCTTTACTATTTAAGGATGTGTCCAAGTGAATGGTTAATGGACATGAGCTTGTTCACTTCTTGTTTTAGTCTTTGAATCCTCAAAGTGCTTTTACGCAGAAGGTCACACCTACACGTTCACACACTGGTGCTACAGGTAAAGGAGGAGAGCTGACTCAACAACATGCACAGCGACTTTACTCAAATGACAAACTGACTGATTCTTCCAGATGCGTGATCCGCCCGTCTCCGCCCCGTTCAGCCGACAGCTTCTATTTTTGCCAGATGCCGACGCGTCAGCCTTCCACAGAGCAGATCGAGCAGGACACTGAGTCCAACCAACATTAAAACATCTGGTTTGTTTTCAGATTAAACTATGAGTGTTGATGTGTTTGAAATGGTTTTATATGGTTTAATTGCACAAACGTGGTATCGTCTCAGTGAGGGAGAGTGTGGGAGTAATCATCTGTCAGTGCAGAGGCAGGTGTGTGTGGGACTGATTGGTCCTGATTTGGACCAGCTGTGTCAAACTTATATGTGCCCTGAAGTTGCAGCGCTCTGTGCTGACTCATTATCTCACCTTCAGAGGTAGTGAGAGCGTCTCTCTGTGTTGTCTCTTGTTGTCCGTGTGTTCATAAACATGAACAAATAGATTTCTGGGAATTTAGCTCCATAGTGTCTTTCTGTGCGTGTTAAAACACTGTGGGAAATTAAGTTTAAGTTGTTTTTTTTATTCATTTTCAGGGGATTATTTATGTCAAGGGTGCAATGAAACACAGGGAGGAGGAACCAATCACAGAAATCAAAACGGCAATTTATTTTCTTCAACCAAAAGGGGAAAAAAAAAATGTACTAAATAATAAATCCAGAATGTCCAAAACAGGGAGCCACGAGGAAACACTGAGCAGGAACATACGAAAAACTTCCCCTAAAGACCACAATGAACTGACACAGAGGGGAAGAATCACTGAGACTGATTAGATGTGGGCTAATCAGACCCAGGTGAGAGTAATGAGACAGGAGGCAGGAAACTACATCATACTGAGAACTACAAAGTAAAACCAGGAACACTGAGGAGGCAAAGGGGGAAGACATTACAAAATAAAACAGGAAACACTAAAGACTAAACGCAATAACACTAAACATGAAAACATTCACACAGAAAAACCAAATGAGACCTAAATGTAAACTCAGGAATACAACATTAATCGAATCGAATCCATCGCTTGTTTTTTTTGAAGTTACCCGTCTTAAATAACTTCAATAAACCCCTGGGTCCACTCCTGTGAGCGGATACACTGCACACGTTCTGGGTTAGCTGAATAAAGGGGGAAAAAAGAAATCAACGTTGGAGAGAAACACTCTTCCTGCTCAGGGGCGGATGTGTAGGTCGAGGGTTCGATCCCCAGGTCCTGTGGTTTAAATGTCCAATGTTTCCTTGGGCAAGACGCTGCTCCCACTCTTTCATCAGCGGCACATGAATACGTAAGGAGGGGATTAGTTTCTTCTGACAGTCACTTTACATGGTGTGGTCGAGCATCAGGGTGTGAATATGTAGGTGCGACATGCTGTGTGTCATTTTATTTATCGATATTCTTAAAGTGGAGATGCTTTTTGTTTTACTTTTCAAACAGGAAAATAAACACTCCATGCTAACATCAGATATATAATGCTCAATTATGGAGATTTGCAAAATCAGAAATCAACCCCACACAAGAATCAGACATCTAATTACTCTACCACTTTTATGTGAGAATGGAAGTTTGCTCCTCCTGATAATTCACTCATCTGCTCGTCTGTCGACTTTGTAAAACCGTGAGTTTTGCAAAGAACATCTATTATATTGATCACATTTGCATATTTGAATATTTATAGGTTTAGAATCGCAGTATGGAAGAGTCGATCTTCCAGCCCCTATTTTTAATGTGGGGAAACAATGTTAATCAAATAATGAGTCATGCAGAGGGGTTGACTGTGTTTAAACAGTGTAGTCGTCTCTGAGCTGTGTGTTGTCTGCGTTCATCCCGTCCAGACGGCCACACAGGTGATCATTACCCCGAGCTCAGCCCACACGGTGCTGATGGATAGTCAGCGGAGAGGCGTGTGAAATGCTGCTCGCTTACTGGAGACAGAAGTGTTAGTCATCAGTCAGAGCTTAGTGAACACATGAACGCCAGAGTGATGCGTTTTATCACACCCGTCACAAATACAAAGCCTGTGTGTGTGTGTGTGTGTGTGTGACCTGTGATACCTGAAGAGTGTGTGAAAAGCTTGTGTGTTTGGCACAAATGATTGTCAGTGCTTGTCTAAAAGTGTACTTTTCACTAAACTGGACTCAAATGTTTGTTTTTGTTTGTTTGTTACTTAACAAACCACCGTTTAAGACATGATGGGATTTGATTCAGTGCACACACAAACTGCCGAGCAGGATAAATGGGAAGTACTTAAGGTGTGTGTGTGTGTGTGTGTGCCCCCTGCTGAATTAAGTAGAGGTTATTATGTGAGAATTATCCATCTGCTGGCATGAAAACCAAATGTTATGGCCACCTGAGTCCAATTTCTGTACACCTACCGTCAGCTTCCCATATGACCACACACGCACACACACACACTTCCAGAAGAGATGTTTATACATTCAGTAAGCAGGGATGTGATACTTCAGGATAAATTCACAAATCCTACATAAAAACATGTTTTCAGAGAAGGGGGGGGGGGGGTACTAAACTGTTGGGTTGACGTTTATATCCTCTGACTGCATAGATGGTGTATATACAGCACTACGGTCCCTGTGCACGAAATTAAACCCCTACATTACGTTTTCTGTTTGATGATGATCTCCGCTCTTTTAGATAGTATCATTCAGTTTGACTAATATGAAGTCAAATATTCTCATTATTGCATCGTACAGCGGACACTGTTGCGTCCTCCTCTACTTCCCCATCGTTGTTCTACATCCTGTCTCACTTCAGGAGACCCCGCCCCTCCCTCTCCCATCTGACCGCCGCTCTTCATTGGCTGATGTCACTCAGGCTTCGGACATCAATATTTACACTCCTTTGGTTTACACACTTAAAGGGTAGTTAAAGTAATACATCCTGGCCTTCATGCTGAACATTCAAAGCAAATGTGTCCCAAACCCAAGATTTAGATTATATCATAAATGAACTATAAAAACTGCAGATTTGTGCCGAACAAGCGGTCTAATAGTTAATTAGGCACCGTTAGCTAATATTTGAATATTTGAGATTTAATATCTGTTAGTCCTCTAATCTCAGGAAACTCCTGAAACTCCCCCCCCCCCCCCCCCCCCCCCCCCACACACACACACACACACACACACACACACACACACACACACACACACACACACACACACACACACACACACACACACACACGAAGTGAGCTGATGTGAGAACACAGCAGGATTTTGGGAGGGAGGGAGGTGACATTAATATCCTGTGATCCTGCTCGCTGCCTAGACTATAAACACCTAGAGACCCATGTGTGGGTGTTGATGTTGTGATTCTGTTGAACTATACATCATTGATGTGAAGTCAAGTTTTCTAAATGAAAGCATCTGCACATGTGAAGACGTGTGAGCCTGCGGACACTCTTCTTTGCATAAAGTGTGAAATACATCGTCACAGCTGCTTAAAGAGCATTGTTTTTGTTTTTGTACTCTCCTGATTTTCTGTCGATTGGTCATTTTAGAGGTTGTCGATTCCTGCGCCTGTCTTCCCCTTCTTTGTTGTCTTCTCTGCTACAAAGTTATTGCTACTTCATTGTTTGTGTTAGGAAGACAAACTTTCTGTGGGAGGTAAAACATTGCCATTTGAACAGTGTGTGTGTGAGTTTTCATGCATGTGTGAGTGCATGTGTGTGGGAGTGCTGGCACGACTCTGTGCACGCAGCAGCGCCTGGCACGGTATGTTACGAGGGCACACAGCCTCAGAGAAGTGAAGATCTTTTTTTGTAAAATATGCAAAGTTGTGTGCGTACTCCGAATCTTTGTTCAGTCTTTTGGGTTGGGAGCGGCACAGAGAGACTCATTAGAAAACATTCATTTTCCCTTCCAAGAATTAATTTTCACGAGTCAAAAAAAAGTCATTGCCCACCTTAAAGAAAAGACACCGAGGAGAAGGAGCTACATGAAACATTCTTCTTACTGTCCGCTGTATTCTGCACACTTTGCTTGGCCAGCATCGTGTCATGGAGCTAACATTCGGCCGAGTGTCACTCAGACACCAGGAGTCTAATGATTTGTCAGCATGTGAACAAAGTTGCTGTTTATAGAGTGAGAGATAATAAAAATATCTAAAGATAGCTGACAGGATCTCTGTCAACACTGACCGCTCAATAAAAATGGGTCCATCACATCCCTTTAGGGTCCCTGGGTACCGTGAAGAAGCCATATGATTAACTATCTGAGGGAGACGTTTAGACTTTTTTTTTTTTTTTTTTCTCAGAATAACACAAGAAAATGGACTTGAGCTTGTATAGCAGCAGGGGGAGCAATTTGGGGTTAAGTGTCTTGCCCAAGGACACATCGGACATGTTGCTCGCAGGAGCTGGAGATCGAACCCTCAACCTTCCGATTTGAGGGACGACAACTCTACCAACTGAGCCACAGCCGCCCAAGAAGAACAACAGCACTCTTATTTTCCAAATGGAAACTTGCTGACTGTGCCGAGGTGTTGGGTTGTTTCATAATTTCCTTATGTGTTCAGTTTTGTTAGTTTGGACAGTTTTCTGACTGGTCTGCAGTCGTCGATGGCGTCCATGAGGTCAAACCATCTCCATGTCTTCCACATGGACACCACTCCGACTGTTGCAGTCCTCAATTTTTCGGTATTCCCCGCGGAGTTTCTTGGATTTGGGCCTGCATTGTTCTGGTGATCCCCTCTGCAGCCATTCTCTCTGCTGCGAGTTTAAACACCTTCTCGTTCCTGACAGCACCGTTCTGTTGCCTCCACACTTCCTCCTCTCCGATAATGCCGAGGAAGGTCTGCACCTCTGCGGTAGTCCATGGAACATTATTCTTTCCTGCCATTCTCCTTAAAAACACTTTGATTTGTTAAATCGACTGGGTGTGTAAACATGACGGGGTTGTTTGTGTTTTTATGCCGCTGTCACACGGGAAGTGACGAATCTTTCGACCAATCAACGGACTGCAGTGTTCAGCTCCACCTTTTCGGGTCGGCTTGATATTCTTGGCACCTCAATGGAAAGGTCCAAAAAAGTAGGATGATGCGGATTGGTTATTTGGGAATCTTTCCCGGGATTAGTTTATGGAAAAAATGCAAAATGCGCGCCATACCGAACCGCTCGATGGAAACTGGGCTTTAGAAACTGGAAACTGGGCCCGCTAACAATATTAAAATTACAAAAGAAAAAGGTTCATGACATATTTAGTAGTGGGGGTTTGCATTTTGAAACTGGCTACAGTTTACTGAGTAACATAAATAAAATGTCTGGTTTTGTTACTTTGAGAGGTCAAAGTGATGGATAGTAATTGAACATTCTCAGCATAATCCTGCTGATGTTAAAGGGATACTTCATCATATCTGTAGTAGAAATGGAGGGGGGGGGGGGGGGGGGGAATTGTGCCTTCTTGACTGAGAAAAGGCAGAAAATGCCTTTTTTTAGCACTTGTGATTGAAATACACAAACTCCCAGAATGCACTGCAGCGCAGGCATGCACACTCATCGACATAACTCCGCCCACCAGAGCAAGCGCTAATAGGTAAAACTATTTCTCGACTATATTTCTAATCACACACAATCACCGTCATCATCAGTAAAGCAGCAAAGTTAGCAATGAAAGTCTGTTTACATCTTTAGTCTTGTCACTTTCCACCTTACACCTTCTGCTTACATGTGTTCACTGCATGTCTGTTTAAAGTCCAATCGCTGTCCTTTGTATCTAACTTTGTAATGTTGTATTTTTACTTGCATCTTGACACTCTATTCTTTGTTGACACTTTATCTTTGGCTATTTTTTTTTGTATAGCTTCACTGTCATTCATTAACTGCTGTGTGCCCTTGAATTGCCCCCAGGGACAATTAAAGTTAATGGTGCATTTGTTCATTTCTTTCTATAAGTATGTTTTTAATTGCACAGGTTTGATTTGTTTATTCTGAATCATATAGGGGGCTTCTAAGTCTTGTTTTGGATTTATTATATACAGAAGGGAGGGGGGGAGGACAGCGGAGCAACACTAAACAGCACAAAATATAGTACAACCAATGTGAATTTGACCGTTTAATTAAAAGATAGTTATAGTTGCAATACAAATAAACGTCAATAAAACAAATTACAGTTCCTCCTGAGCATCCACAGTCTATTGGTACCCGCTGTACTGGCCGCCTGAAACTGGATATCGTAGTCGGATGACCTGCACGACACGGGCAGGCAGAACAACACGACGGTCTCTCTCCTGTCATCCATATCATTTTGAAGTTCAGACATCCTTTTTAACGTTTTCGTTCTCGGTTCTTGTGAGCTGTATCCAAAGAGCCGGTTAGCATATAGTAGCTTCCAACCTAGCATTATGTCCGACGTTAAGTTTCGATTCTGGCCATGAGGTCCCGCCCACTGATCTGTGATTGGTCTGTAGCTTCAGTGAATGAAAACATGAGAACTAGACATGTAGTTCTTCCCTGCCAGCCTAGCAGTTTGCCAGTGATGTAATATGACGATTTTTACATCACTGGCGAGTTTGTTTCAGGCAAAGAAAATCATGTTTTTCTCGTCTCAGGGCAAAATGAGGGCTGGATTCACGACCATTCAACAATACTACCTTGTTTCTAATGATTAAAAGCTTAATGCAAATGGGTGACGCATCCCTTGTAAAGGACCTCAGCCTCCTCAGGAAGTAGAGGCTGCTTCTTAGACCAGTCCAGTTTAAATGTAAACAGGATCAGGTCTTACCAAACTGTACTGATCTATACCGGCCCGCTTGGTGGAAACGGGGCTTTAGAAGAAAACGGCTCAGCTTTCATCAGGAAGTGTTGTTTTATTCTTCTGAAGTCAAACGCATGAAGGGAACAAACACTGTCTTTAAATCATTAAAATATGAAGCTTTGAGTTTGGAAGCTCAGTAATAACATCTTTGTTTAACAAACTTGTAACGGTTGTGATTATGGAATGTACCTTTAACAATGTGTATACTGTGTCGCTTAGTGGCGACGTCATCAAGCAGTGCTTTTGCTACCTGCTCCTCGTGGAACGATGCGCACACTACGCTGGTCGGACGTATTATTTTTCGCTCCTGTTTTCTTTATTTTATAGAACAACAATGATGGTCAAATATGGCACTATTTTGTTCATGTATGAAACGATAGTAGCCGTACAACCGGGCTTGATAAGGTTGGAGTGTTTATTTAAATAAACGACGAGCATTGAAATCCCCGTATAGTGTGGACGTGAGTTTTTGCCTGTCGTTTTCCTCCACTCTCCACGGCCTTAACAGAGCAATGGACCCAAAACCATCACAAATGGCGCCCGAACAACTTTTCCTTGGACCTTTCATCAACGACCAGTGCAAGTATTCGAAGTGAACATTTTTTTCACCATTCTTTTTTCGCCGTTTTGGACTGTGTTAAGCTTGGCCGCGCTTTTCGGCGACATCAAAGTCACAAGCGGGTACGCGCGCGGGAGTGTCGCAGCGCGTACGGACAGAGAGTCGGCTTCAGACGGAACGCTCCACGTTTCCCGGACTTTTGGAGTTTCGGTGTACAGAGTTTCCCTCCGGCAGCTACGGTAGGCGACCCGGTGGACGCGGCGACGGCTCCCGGTTTGCTGTTACTGAGTGCTTCGTCCCTGGCTGTACGTGAAGGCTCCTCGGATCCCCAAAGACGTGTTTTTCTCCTCCCCAGCGCCTGCCACTCTCCTGCTCTTTTCCCCCCCGTGGATTTCCGTCACTCATGCCCGGACTGTTTCTGTGGAGCTGACGTGATCGGTTGGGTAAAGTATACTAACTGGAATAATTACTAACAAATAAAGGAGAAAAGAAAGAAGAAACACAGCATTGATAGACTGAAACTGTAGTTATCGCCTCTTACAAGTGTGTGAAAATAACTATTCAGACTGTGGTTGGCATAACTTATTTGTGAATAACACTTTATTCATAATCTATATTTCAGTGATTTCATTCAGTATTTACAAGAGAAGTGTTTTCCTGCTGTTTATGCCATTTCTAATTTTTCTCTTGTATTTCTGGTGTGTTTTCAGTGAAAAATATTTTCTCTACGAGTGATTTAAAGGAGTACACTGTCTAATGTCTATACCTTATCGCAGTATTTGCTACACTGTGTGGTTTAGTAGACCCGAGCTACATTTATAATTATATGAATCACTTTTGGAAGTTAACTAATATTTGTCTCTAAAAAAAAAAAAAAAAAAAAAAAAAAAAAAACATACAATGGCGACCCATCCTGACTTAACTGACTGCGACGTTCACGTTGACTTTATGCCCCTCCCACCTCGAGCCACTCGGAGTCTGCCCACTGCTGACCTTGAGCTGGAGGTGAAGAGTCTGCAAGCCGAGGTGGAGATGCTTCAGATGTGTCTGCATGATTCTCTTGAGCTACAGAAAAGTATCTTACGGCAATGGGACCAAAGCAACAAGGCAGGCCTCAAAGCCCCCTCTGCTCAGCCCGCTAATCTTGTCCCAATGTCCGCTTCAACCCCACATGCACCTGATTCTTCCTACATAAGACCTCAGTATTCTGACATGATGGCTCCCGATCGCACTCCAGCTGTTACACCTGCTTCACGCCTTCAGTCAAATTCTCTTGAAATCAACAATACTACAAGAGTTCTTGCAGCCGCGCTGCATCAGGCAAAAATTGAGCCTCCTGTGTTCACTGGTGATGGTGTAATTCATCCGGAAGACTGGCTACAATCTGTCAATACATACAGGTCTTCCCTCGACTTAACAGATATTCAGATCCTCAGGGAACTACCACGCTTCCTAGCTAAAGAGCCGAAGAAGTGGTTCAGCGTGCTCAAAACTCATGTTTGTACTTGGAACGACTTCTGTGAACTGTTCAGGATGGTCTTCCTACCCGCTGACAATCAGGAGCGTATCTTGAGAGGTATCCTGGATCGCATCCAAAGGCCTGAGGAACCCCTCCCCACGTTCATTGCCCATATGCTCAGCGAGTTTAAGAAACTTAGGAGTCCACCATCAGAGCTCGAACAAATTGAACTGATCTGTAAACACACTCTCGAAAAGTACAGAGTCGCGCTTTATGGCGCATCTGTCAAATCAGGCATTGAGCTAATGCTGCGAGCACATGAACTTCACTCTGTCCTCGGCCCTAACCCTCCTCAGCCATCCCGTGCTAAAGTGAAAAATATGCCCGATAGAGAAACTTATTGCTTCAAATGTTCCATGCCGGGTTTTACTTCCCGCACCTGCCCTAACTGTTCCACAGGCCCCCAGAGACCCCCACAGTCACCTAGGTCCACAGTTGAGCTATCACAAAACCCACCTCTAGACTCTAGTCCCCACTTGGATGCTGTGAGAGCTGAAAACGGATATGCTGTGGCAGAGGCAAGGCCATTCACTAGGAAGCAGGAAAACTTCCAGGGGGGGAGGACATTTCGCAGAGGCAACCCTCCCCCCAGTCGCTAACCCCGCCTCCCCCTCCATCGCCCGCCCCAAATGATCAACCTGTGCTCGGTCACGTGGAAGATGAAACTTCAGAGTCATTATGGAACACCCCACTTAAGGCGAAGGTGTGTTTTAAAGGGGCAGCGATAGAAGCCACTTTCGACACAGGTGCCTCACTCTCAGCTGTGAGAGCAGACTTAGTCCACGAAAATATTCAGAACGGATCCTACACTAACACATGGTCAGGCCCGCCAATCCGGCTCGCAAACAGCGCACCCTGCAACCCATCAGGGGTCACCTGGCTAACAATCGGGTTTATGGGCAAACGTTTCTATCAGCGGTTTGTTATAATCCCTGGACTCTCCTCTCCCCTAGTTATGGGAATGGACTTTATGAAACGTGCATCAATCACCATACATGTACCTACTAGAACTGTGCTCAGGGGTGACGACTCACTCTGCCTTGATGACTTTGTTGAAGATGGACTAGATGCAACATGTCTGTCAAATGAAATCATGATGTGTCTCGATTCTCCACAACCTGCCCTTCGTGATAAGGTAGACCAAGCAAACTTAGTGGAGAACGAGAAAACAGAGCTGTTAAAGCTGCTTGAAGACTACAGTGATCTGTTCGATGGTCGCCTCGGCCGCACCTCCCTCACTGAACATGTCATTGTCACCGGAGATGCAAAGCCTGTCAACCTTCCCCCTTATCGCACCTCTCCTGCTAAGAAACGGATAATTGAGGAACAAGTTCAAATGATGCTACAGGAAGGCATCATCGAGCCAGCATCAGGGCCCTGGGCCGCTCCTGTGGTCATAGTGAACAGGCCCCCTCGCGACCCACGGTTCTGTGTAGACTTTCGGGGTCTCAACCAACTGACAGTAAAGGACTCATATCCTTTACCACGAGTTGATGAGTCTCTTGACTTCCTGTCCAGAGGAAAATTTCTCACCACCCTGGACCTTACTCGAGGTTATTGGCAAGTGGCTGTCGCCGAGAAATCCAGACCAAAAACTGCTTTCATCTCACACTGTGGCCTGTTTCAGTTCAGAGTCCTCCCCTTTGGTCTTTGTAACGCGCCTGCCACCTTTCAGAGGCTCATGAACTCAGTCCTTGCTGGCCTCATATACAAGTCATGTGCTGTGTACCTCGACGACATTGTTGTTGCCTCGCCCACCTTTGAACAACATCTGGCGGACCTGGAAGAAGTCCTCGCCAGACTGAAGTCGGCCGGTCTTTCCTTAAAACTAATCAAATGTCAGTTCTGCCTCAGTGAGCTGACCTTCCTCGGCTACCGTGTCACCCCATCTGGCGTTCACCCTGACCCAGACAAAGTGAAAGCTGTGATGGAATTCAAGGTGCCGTCTACTGTAAAGGACGTGCGACAGTTTCTTGGCCTAACAGGTTATTACCGTCGCTTTGTGCAAGATTATGCCAAGCATGCTGAGCCGCTCTTTGCCCTCACAAAGAAAGATGCCCCGTTCAACTGGGACAGCAACTGCCAAAAAGCTGTGGATTTCCTGAAGAGTAGCATAACTTCGGCACCTGTATTGAGATTCCCAGACTTTTCACGTCCTTTCTTCATTCATACAGACGCATGTGATGCTGGCCTTGGAGCAGCGCTGATGCAAAGAGACACCGAAGGCAGAGATGTTGCAGTGGCATATGCTAGCCGCGCTCTGCACAAGGCTGAAAAACCATACTCGACGCCGGAGAAGGAGTGTTTGGCCGTCATATGGGCTTTGGAGCACTTCAGGCCGTATGTCGAAGGCCTCCATGTGACTGTTTTCACAGACCATAGCAGCCTCAGGTGGCTGATGTCTCGTCCCAATCCTTCTGGCAGACTGGCTCGATGGTCTCTCCGACTCCAGGACTTCGACTTCGATATAGTCCATAAACCTGGTGAACGTAACAAAGTACCTGACGCCTTGTCCAGAAACCCTCTACCCGCAACTGACTCTCCCATGGATCTCTTGCCTGCATATGCTACGATAGGGAGCTTGGATCTCCGTACACTGCCCCCAGTGATGCTGACAGACCGCCTAAACGTGCGACAGCTTCAGCTGGAGGATCCAGTAACTGGCGAGTTACTCCGTCAGTTGGACGATGACCGACAAAATGTGGATGAAAGCCACGTCCCTCTTCAGTATGCGGTGCAAGATGGTCTCCTCTACTTCCTTGACCCAAAAACCAAATGTGGTCTACACCCACTAAAACAAATGAAACTGTACGCCCCTACTGCCATACGGGGTTGTCTACTGAAGCATTATCATGACCATCCCACAGCTGGTCATCTGGGCATTACAAAGACTCTGGCACGCCTTCGGCTCAGGTTCTTTTGGCCGACAATGGCCTCTGATGTCAAGAACTATGTGGTCTCGTGCGCTGTATGTCAGATCACCAAGCCAAATCAAAGAAAACCAGCTGGTCTTATGGTCCCGATTCGCCCACAAAGGCCTTGGGAATACACGGGTGTGGACTATGTCGGCCCACTGCCTCGCACACAAAATGGAAATGCTTACATCCTCGTCTTCGTGGATTACTTTTCAAAATGGATTGAGGTGAGCGCAGTGAAAGAAGCAAATGCTCAGGTCGCAGCTAACAAGTTTATCACCGACATCTTTGCCCGACACGGTGCTCCAACATACCTCATATCAGACAGAGGGACACCATTCGTAAGCGACCTCTTTGAGCACGTTGTATCTACACTTGGGACTGAGCACAGGCTCACTACGGCGTATCATCCACAGACAAATGCAACAGAGCGCGTCAATCGTACTCTAAAAACAGCCATCCGTGCATATGTGGGAGACAAGCACACGTCATGGGACAAATTCATCCCTCAGATCTGTTTTGCATTACGCACAGCACCCCACGAGAGCACAGGCCTTAGTCCCTCTATGATGTTGTATGGCCGAGAGCTAGAGACTCCACTTGACCTCGTCACTCAGCCCACACCCGATGGGATGGATGACCCCGGAATCCCCTATCCGGAATGCCTGAAAGCATCTCTTCAAGAAGCACATGATCACGCCCGAGCGGTGCTTTCTGAGAGTCACGATCGCCAGAAACGTTACTATGACCTGAGACGTCGTCAAGTCTCCTACAAGATTGGGGATCTTGTCAGAGTAAAGACCCATCCAAGGTCTGACGCGCTGACTAACTTCACAGCCAAGCTGGCCCCACTATTTGCTGGCCCATACCGCATCTCCCAGAGACTCTCTGATGTGAACTATAGTCTCACGAAAGCTGACACTGGTGAGGAAGCTGGAGTTTTTCATGTAGTGAACATACAGCCGTTCCACACGTGGACCTCAGCTTCAGCCAACAAACGTAAGAGTCATGTGAACCCTGATGAACGATGTCCTGACTTACCAGAAAACGAACCTGGGCCTGCTGACAACGTCGCTGACGCTGACTGTGACCCCTTTGACCCTGCTCAGAACTCTGTTCGAGAGACTGACGATATGACTCTAGACTCTGGCCCACAAGATGTTGACCCGCCTCTGTCTGACTCCGTCACTGACCGTGCTAGACACTACAACCTAAGACCTAGACTAAATCCCAGAGTGACCTCTGGATGGTCAGACATTAGGTGGACGAACCCGTATCATGCTACCAGATTGGATTTAGAATGAACACTTTCTGGTTGTTGTTCATATGTGTTTTAAAAAAAAAAAAAAAGCACAATTGTTTTATTTGTCAGTGGTGTACGTTTATTATGCATCCTACCAGAGCGGTAGTGTTTTGTTTATTCTGTACACAACAAGAAGAAGAATAAGTTTTGGTTTTATATTTGTACTTGATATGGTTAAGATGTTGTTTTTCATGCATGAAAAGGGATTTCATGCTGTGTTTGTATTAGGAGCCTAAACTTGTGTTTTGTTTATTTTTGATGTTTGAGGACTTCCATTTACCTGGTACTGACATGTATGCCGGTTACCTGATTAATCCACTGTATATTATCCTACTTGGTCCTGACAGCTTAACTGCTTACTCATGTGTGAGGGTATGTTGAGTATAGACTGTATCTCTGTGTACGGCTGGGGACAGCCTTTGTCTCACCGGGGGGAATATGTAACGGTTGTGATTATGGAATGTACCTTTAACAATGTGTATACTGTGTCGCTTAGTGGCGACGTCATCAAGCAGTGCTTTTGCTACCTGCTCCTCGTGGAACGATGCGCACACTACGCTGGTCGGACGTATTATTTTTCGCTCCTGTTTTCTTTATTTTATAGAACAACAATGATGGTCAAATATGGCACTATTTTGTTCATGTAT
This sequence comes from Symphodus melops, assembly GCF_947650265.1. Classification (NCBI taxonomy): domain Eukaryota; kingdom Metazoa; phylum Chordata; class Actinopteri; order Labriformes; family Labridae; genus Symphodus; species Symphodus melops. The sequence continues at coordinate 23,854,310 of NC_136699.1, forward strand.
GAAACGATAGTAGCCGTACAACCGGGCTTGATAAGGTTGGAGTGTTTATTTAAATAAACGACGAGCATTGAAATCCCCGTATAGTGTGGACGTGAGTTTTTGCCTGTCGTTTTCCTCCACTCTCCACGGCCTTAACAGAGCAATGGACCCAAAACCATCACAAACTACAGCAAATGATGAAAAGAACGTGTCCTATTTCCATACAGACAAAAGGCTCAGATCTGTGGCGTTATGAAAGACGCCAGATTTCATTGATGTAAGACAGTCCAAGTGCCAGATGACGACTCCTACACGCTCTGCATTGGCATCAATGACTGTTGATAATTTCATGGTGACATTGTAATTTATGAAGAATTTTAAGTGAGGTTTGTGCTATGTGATAGACTGGTGACCTGTCCAGAGTGTACCCTGCCTCACGCCCAATGCATGCTGGGATAGACTCCAGCCAAACGCCAACCTTAGCAGCATAATGAGTGTCTGAATGGAGAAAGATGCACAGGTTGTTTCTTTCTTCTGCCTATGTATCATTTCTCTCCCTGTAACCATGAAAACATGCAGTATTTTAATGCTATCTATGTCAAAGTTACCCTACATACTTGACTGTCCTGTATTCATGATGTGTAAAAAACAAACAGGACGGGGACTAAAAGGACTGAAGAAGCACAGGGGTGAAAAATGAGGAATCCTTTCAGACCAGAGGAAATACTTTTGCAGACTGAGTCAATCTGGCTCCACCTCGGTGCCTTTGCTCTAAATTGCTCATTTCTTGTTTTGGCTGTCACGCTGACCTGGCCACTGAGGTCAACCATCAGGCCAGAGCATCAGGGAGTCTCCCAGGACCTCTGATGGCTATTTGGAAACAGCCTGTAAACAAACCACAGCTGTGCCTGAAAGCACTCCCTCATAGTCTCTCATCAGCTCTCCACGGTGATGACGCTGAAGCTAACATTTGCCTCAACGCTGACAGGTGCACTGCTGCTTAACCGTAATTTACACGTGTATTTACTGCAAAACTGCTGTGCATTTTTTAAATGTAGCTAAATGCAAAGAATGAGTTTCACACTTACAAGTTTAACTTTCAGAATCATAATTTGTCTGCACAGTATTTTTACAGATACAAAGAATATGTCAGTTTGTTACTTATTAATGTTACTTTCTGTTACTTATTTTAATTACCTATCCTGGTCATTTTAATTTAGATTTGTATGGACCAGGATATCTTTTAGATTTTTGTTCCTGCGGTAGGCGGAGGTCAGCCAGCAGTCGCCCAGCACGTCACAGCCCTCCCTTGCCCCCTCAAAGTTTGTTTTCAGAGTTGATGAAAATGTCTTTCAGTCCTTTTGAATAGGTTGTTACCATGGGGACGAGGGTAGGACCGGACGGCCGGGCACTGGGGTTGTTGTAGCGGTCGTTAAAGGTCCGGCCGACCTCTGCCTTGATGGTTCTCAGGAAGCGCCTCGAGTAACCCCTGGTCCTGCAGATTCTGTAATTAGACCTCTGTACGTGTGCTTGGGGTGATAACTGGACTTGTGAATGAGTGCGTGTGAAGTGTACTTTAGTGGCCAGTGTTTCGGACTGGTCACCAAAGGCACGGAAGAAGACGCAAGTGTCCAAGAACTCAACTGCAGATGTGTGAATGTTGTGTTTTGAGTTTTGTTTTCGGGTGGTGTGTCTTGAGTGTCCAGAAAAGTCATGAAGTCCATTTAGTTAGTTTGTTAATTTAGCTGGGGTGCAGTTTGGCTAGCGGATTAATGAAGTGGTCTATGTATTCAGTGATGGTGTTGTCACGGGCAATGTCATGAACAGAGGAAGAGACCCAAACGCAACGAGTCCAGGGCAAATGCAGTTCAAAAATCCATTTAATTGTAGGCAGGGTTCGGTACACGGTAATCAATGCAAAAAGGCAGAGGTACAAAAAACGGCAGGCAGAAATCAGAATCCAAAAAACACACAAGGTCAGAACAAGAAGGCTATACAGAAAAATGCTGGGACTGTTACGTTTCGGAGAAGACCCAATCGCAGAATAAACGAGCAGAGGCAGGAGTAAGGCAAAAAACTGAAACTTTACTCAATCTTTCAGGCAGAGTACCATAAGTCCATTAACAAAAACAAGAACAAGAAAAAATCAAGCAAACCAGTCCCAAGTCATCCGGGGAGATATCCAACTGGCAATATCGAGCTGGCTGGAGGCTATGCAGGCAGTAACACACATGACGATCAGACAAATAAGAGGGGAGATTGACCAAGCTTATATATAGAGGGTAATGAGCAGATGAGCAACAGGTGAGTGGCAGGATCCAGGAGGCTGACAGATGATTGGCTGAGACGGCACAGGAAATGGGCGGAGACCAAAAACAGGGGGGAAGGCTGGCAGGTGCAGAATGGACAGTGAGCAGAGGAGTGAGTGCAGGAAGGCGGGGTATCAGGAGCAGGAAGCTCCAGCAGAATCCATGACAGTACCCCCCTCTTAAGGGACAGCTCCCAGATGTCCCAAAAAACTCAAAAAAACCTCAGGGACGCTGCTACGAAGAGACGAGATGAACTGGCAAGGAGTGAGGGGAAAACACAGACAAGACAAGACACAGGTGAGACACATCAGGTAATCAGACAGGAGGGAAACACTGGGGAGAAGGACATGCATCCAACAGACCTGAAAACACAAAGGGAAAGAATCAAAGTAAAACACGAACACAATACATGATACACGAGGAATCAGGAACAAACTAAACCCTTAAACCGGGGATGTGACGGGTGTATGTTTCTGAGTGGCAGTCACTGACGATGGGGAGGCCGACCGGAACCACAGAGGGGACCGTCCAGGTGTTAGGAGGCTTATGGATCTTGGGGAGCAGGTAGAAGAGGCAGGGCCTGGGCTCACTGGGACCGTCCAGATATTGTTTCTGTTTAAAGTTGATGAATTTTTGTCTGTAGAGTGTTTCTGTAATCTTTCTAGTGTGGGAATGAAAGTGAGTCCTTTTTCTAATATCTCCACCTGTTCGGCTGTGAGGGCGAACATGGCACAGAGGTTGGTTATGTTGGACTGGTGGGGAGTTGTGGAATGACAGTTGTCCCCGGTTACAAGCTTAATTGTTGCTTCAAGGACTTGAACAACATCCTGGCCGTGTCAGAAGTCCAGTGGATGTGGTCTTTGTCGGTGTGGAAGAGGAGTGGGCTGATTTCCGGTATGGCGTTGTACTTGGAGGAAATGATGTCATTGAGTTTGGTGAGTAGTGTCCGTTTGTGTGTGTCCAGTCTGGTTGAAAAGTTTAGTACGGGGATGGTGATGGTGGCGTTGGGGAAAGTTACTTGGTCTGTAGCTGTGGTGGGGTCGTGTTCAGAGTATGACCTGTGTGGTGTTGTGACATGGGCTGAGTTTCTTTAAGACGGTGGCTATGTGATGGACGTTTGCTCCGGGGAAACTGTCAACCTGTATGTGTGGGTTTGTGAATGGAGGGATCCGGGACAGGTTGGAGTCACCTATAATGATTTTCTTCTCCCGGACTTCCAGGAACCAGTCCTGTATTTTTCTGTGTGTTTGGGTGGTTCTGGGCGACTCCGGGAGCCATGCGCTGCCACAGAGGCCCTGGTGGAATAAGAGATGGTTTCGGGTCCTCTTGGGGAAAGCGGGGAACATAGGACCCTTATTTAGAAAAAGGGTCCTATGTTCCCAAACACAGCGGGGAACATAGGACCTGGGTACGCTTCTGAATAGACAAAGCCTGAGTGACATCAGCCATTTGTTACTGCAGGAGGCTCATTGGCAGCCGCCGCCGTGCTGGAAATCGTGTTTCAGCACGGGGGCTTAAACACTGTATTTAATCCGCCTGTTTGTGCCGTCATGTTGCCAGTTTGTTGTGTTATCCTGAGTGTTACACAGTCCTTGTTAGTGTACGATTTATGCCTGTTGTTTGTGCCCTGCTCTTATGTGTTTGTTTACTCGGTGTGACTGGGCTTATTTGGGACAATACCTGACTATTCTACCCCTGTTGAGTCATGCTTTTGAATCAATTGTTGTGGCTTATATACATGTATAAATATATATATATATATATATGACACAATGCCAGCTAACGAATGGAGGCAGACGCAGAGAAGAGTTCAACAATCGGTCCTTTATTATGAGCAGTAATAGTAGTAGTCAGAATAGCAAACAAACCCAGAGGAGCAGGCTAAGGTCGGTAACAAGCGGTAGGCAGGAATCATACACGAGATCAGGATACAGAACAATGCTAGGACTAGGTTACACAAGGAAAACGCTACAAACTGGCAACTTGAAGGAGGAAACACAGGGCTTAAATAGCACAGACTATCAGGGACCAATGAGGCACAGGTAATCAGGGGCGGGACTTAACACACGCAGGAACGAGAGAAGGATCTGAAACACAGAGAAAAGGGTCAGTTACACAAACCAAAACCATAAAACTGAATAAATAAAAACATAAAACATGACCTTTAAACAGACTGAGTCCTCTCTCTCTGTATGTATGTATGTGATAGTCTTGAGAAAAGAAACAACAGCATTACATGTCAGTACAAAAATAAATACATGACGTATATAGAAAGTATACTTGAAGGTAAAGCGTCTGTTCTGCACAGATGTGAAAATGTGTTTCTGTTAGCTCATCCAGCAACTGAGAAGAGGGAGTATGAAGAAGACAGAAAAGAAGAAATAGAAGAGGGTGATGAAAGCAACCGAGCAGGCTGACTTTACAAAAGAATGCAAATTAATAATAAAAATAGAAATAAATAGTGGGCTTTAGTTTACTCTAATAGTGTTTGTTTGTGTTCTTCACCGTCTGCTTATGGTTTGAATTAAATGCTCAAGTACACACATCCTGCTTTTTGTTGATCCGCGTTTCCCTCCCTTAAATCTGTGTTTGTTAGCTTTTCCCATCGTGATTCAAAGAGATCACTTGAGTTCCTCATCCGATGTGATATTCTCTTCATATTGTAAACCTCCATCCATCCATCCATCCATTTTCTGCTGCTTATCCGGGGCCGGGTCGCGGGGGCAGCAGTCTAAGCAGAGACACCCAGACTTCCCTCACCCCAGACACCTCCTCCAGCTCTTCCGGTGGGACCCCGAGGCGTTCCCAGGCCAGCCGAGAGACATAGTCTCTCCAGCGTGTCCTGGGTCGACCCCGAGGCCTCCTCCCGGAGGGACATGCCCGGAATACCTCCCTAGGGAGGCGTCCAGGTGGCATCCGGACCAGATGCCCGAACCACCTCAACTGACTCCTCTCGATGTGGAGGAGTAACGGCTCTACTCCGAGCTCCTCCCTGGTGACCGAGCTCCTCACCCTATCTAAGGGTGCGCCCAGCCACCCTACGGAGGAAGCCCATTTCGGCCGCTTGTATCCGTATATTGTAAACCTCATTTACATATATACATACATTTGATCTCATTAATACAGTGTGTCCCCATTTTTGTCCTCTTCGGTGCACTGTAGTTAATCAGCCTCAGGATCTTCCTGCAGAGTAGTGTCAAATAAACATGGCCTTTAAATGGCTCACAGCTCAGTGGACGAGTCGCACATAATATTCAACATGTGACCTGAAAACATTTGTTACTTCTCCCTTTAGTCTATTTCATCATTCAACATGTTTATTCAAAGCGAGTCTTTGGTACCGTTAAGGTGATGCACCTTGTAATTTCAGACCAGAAACTCCTAATGTTCTTTCAAAATAAAGTTGTTTAAAAAAAATTTTTTAAATCAAAACAGGAAGTTAAAGTTGGCTGAAAATAGTTCAAAATAAATAAAAGAGAAAAAATTGCTTTGAAAGGCAAAATACCAACATTTCAAATGGTTCATTAATAAAGGGATGAATCACAATTTATTTTTGTTGTCTGTCTATCAAAGGTTGATGGTTCAAAGTGGGATCCTGCGATAGCGTGGGGGTCCGCAAAATCATTTACTGAAAATGTTAAGTCTGCTGTATCATTGTAGAAGCACATTGACAAACTTGGACCTCTTGCACCATTAATATTAGCTACTTTGTCCAATACTCCCGCCCACTTTAGTGTTGTGCTAATAGATCAACTCTGATGGGATCAATCATGACATGTCTATTACTTCATAGTCCTAATGATAAAAAAAAAAAAAAAATTCTCAGTTTAAAAAATGAATTACTTGGAAAGTATGGAAGTAGCCTAATTCTACCTTCACAAAGTACTCCATGAATACACACTATTAATGTTTATCAACGTTACAATAATGAGTGGGTCCTCACCTGAATGGGGTCCATGAGCTAAAAAAGTTGAAGAACCACAATCTTAAAAAAAAAAAAAAAAAAAAACACCCTGAGACTTGCTTCAATGTTGGCACGGCAAAGACAAAAGAAAGAGATGATTGTGTAGAAAGGGAGTGAGTATGAGTACAGTGAAGCGGAGAGAGTGTACGATGTGAGAGAAAGAGAGAGCCCTCACTATAAGGCGTTCACCTTTGCTCCAAGAAACCTCATTTTCCTCCACTGATGTCCGCCCCCATCCATCACTCTCCTCCTCCTCCTCTCCTCATCTCTTCCTCTGCTCCTTGTGTCTGTTCTCACACTGATTAATGAGCGGAGCCCTGGCTGAACCTATTAACAATGTGTAATACCGCTCAGTCTGCAAATAGCCTGCACAGTCCAGACCTACTTTACACTTCTCGAGGCAGAGGTGGCCTATTAGGCCGCTCTCTGACTGTGCCCGTGTTGTCTCTCTCTGGAAGTGTGCGTCTTTTACTCACTCTCTCCTTTTCTTTGCTCTCACTGTATCCATCCCTGCCCTCCTGCCTCGCATTATATCTTTCAGCGCCTCCTCCTCCCTAGTTGACTTCCTCATCCCTCCAGGTGTCAGTTATTTTTCTCTCTTTTTCTCAGGCTATCCTTGGCCCTATTAGAGTGGTCAAGCTGGGAGATTAATAGGCCTGAAAACCACATCAATCATTCAAATAAATAAAAAAACCTTCATGTACACGTGGAACTCAACCTACTTTTCTCCTCCTTCACTCTAAATGGAGTCGGGCAACACTCTTCATTTTATTATACTTATCAAGCTATCATATGCACTCGACTGTTTATTTCTCATTTCTCTTTAACAAATGTTTGTTGATGCTAACCAAGTTTTTTTGGGTAATCCAAACCATCAACACTAAAGTCTAGTTCTTGACTCGTGCGAGTGCTCTGATTATTTTTTTTTTAAATCCATTTCATTTTTGAGTCCGCCTGTCTTGTAAACTCAGTATGTTTTTATAATTATGTGTAGTCATTGATGTGTTGTATTAGGTAAGAGGTGGTCTTCATCATCAACGTCACCAGCAACCAATTTGTTTCATTGCTGCATCATTTCCTCAAATGTGTTTTCTGTTCACACGGAGACATTTACAAGCAGACTGAAATATGTGATACACAAGGATAATGCTCTCTGATTGGTCAGCCCTTTTTTTTTACGGGAAAAACCCTTGAAGTAAACAAAGACTAGTTGTCTCCTGACTGGCTGCTCCAAAGACGCTTTCCAATTTCAAGATTCAACCAACTAAGCTGATCAATCTCAGATTCTATAGTGTTAGCGTTCATCACTGTGGGCAAACGATACTGCTCGAATCTTTTCGAGTCTCGGCTCAAAAAAGTATGTGTTGATGTATTGGAGTCGCTGAGAGTGCTTCTCAAGAAGCCAACATTCATCCTCCTGAACCATGACCTGCTCTTCTGTGTCTGTAGATGTGTCTGTGGTCTTCACCGCACTAACTTGGCCAACAAGGCTAAGTATGAAAACACCCTAAAAGTCTGTTTGATATCACAGTGAGTAATCAGAGACCTGAGCACTGTGCATGCAGAATCTTTGTGTCCCCTGCTTCTGAAACGACTTCAACTAAAGCTGATTTAAGATAGTGAGCTCGTCGATTCCTGACATAGAATCAGACAAAAAACTCAGTAAGTGTATCAGCTGCACTATCTTCCACATATTGACAGTTTAAGATGTGTTACAGAAACATTAGAGGCTTCTGTCCTTGAAGTTGAATCAGCAGGAGGATGTGATGGATACAGAGTAGAACCAGTAAAGAGGGTGATGCTGAAGTGCAATGCAGTCTATGCAACACTCATTTACAAAAGCACGGCTTTACACAGCCCACAGACTCGGACACACACGCGCACACACACACACAGTGCTGTTCTCCCACACTGGTTCCACTGTCTTACAGTGATCCTGTCTCATCCATGTAACATCTCTTACTACCATTGAAGCTGACACAAAGATGGGATCCCTTTGTCTCCCCCCCACCATCACGCCTCCATGGCATTCATACTAAAGGCGATGCATCATAAAGGTGTAAATATTGAGCCATTAATTGGCTGTCGGTATAGCAGGCCAGAAGAAGACAATTCCTCAAGGTGTTGCATTAAATCCCCAGAGAGCCTGATGTGATGTTGGGAGGGCAGAGAAGAGCACCTGCAGCTTGTCAGTAGAAGAACAGGAAAAAGCTAAAGTACACCACAGAAGAAAATGTAGTGTCTTACAATGGACTCTTCCATATTTAAAGTTCAGCATGTTGTAACAACTCCCCTGAATATATTCCTTTGATTGTGGATGTGTGACGCCACATAAAAATGTAAAAGGGAGACTCGTATCTTCAATTTCCTCCTCCAAATGGTCCACTTCCTCACTTCTGGTCTTTATCATATTTTCATAGAAACTGGTTCAAAATCTGTCAAGACGCCAAGATGTTTTTACTTCATTCCACTGCAAATTAAATTAGACACCTTGAAGTAAAAAGATGTGTCTTTGTCATGCTGCTGTAATGGATGTATTCAGTTAAGCTTCAGGAGAGGAGTGACATTTCCTCACTGAAATGGTAAAATGTCTTTTTGCTGAATACAAAACTAAATGAGGACATTGTGTAAAGTGTGTTGTTGGGCTCTGCAGACACACAAATTACAGCACACAGGGAAGATAAAAAAAAAAGAAAAAAAGGCATGTTAGTTCTGTATGTCAGGACTTTAAAAGCAGTTCTCAACATGTCCTGGGGCCCAAACACTCTGTGCCTATGACTGCTCACATAACACCATGTGGGATCAGTTGCTGCCGAATGCTTTGCCCCTACCTTCTGGAAGAGTGCCGGGCTTACACCGCTCTTTGAAGCGACATGGAGGAATTTGGTTTGGTGCACCCCATCGAAGGTTTTTTCAAGTGAGACTATTGACAATAATAATATTAAAATTGTCATAATCTTTTAATAATATCTATCTTTTAATATCTAGTATGTTGGGGAGGGGGGGGGGTACAAAAGGAGGGCAGGGAATTTGTATTGAGGGGTACAGATGTACAAAATGACAGAAGTAAAAAATGCATTTCAAAGGCACACAGAGCAGCAAATGAACGACAGATCAGCTATACTAAACATATATACAAACATATACTAATACAAAATAAAAATTGCAAAGTAAAATATATCACAGAAGAGTGACAGGAGTCGGCCTGGTTAAGGTCATGTTGTTATTTATTTAGATTGATGTTACTTATGTGTGACTGAGCCTTGTCTCTGTGCTACAGATCCTCCTCCCGTCTCCACCTGTGTCTCGTTGCTCCCTGATTGTCTGTGTTACTTCAACCCTCATGTTGCACATTCGTTGCACACATTTCCCTTGTGTTTATTGTAATTTTGGCAGCAGGACACTCCTCTCTTGAGAAATTGGTATCATTTTACGTCTCTGGTGCTTACGACAGCCTTCAGCTGAAAATATGCAAGCTTGCCCGTCTGTACTGTTTGATACAATGGCTTAATGCTAACTGCTAATTTCCACATAGTCAGGCAGCGCCACAGTTTTGCTCTGTCGGATGGCGCCCGCTCTGTCCCATTGCATCTTGTTTCTGATGGGGGAGCGCAGCGTAATGTGGATTAAATGATGGGAAATGAGTCAGAGTCTGTATATTTGGTTTTCTTTTGTGAAGCTTGCCGAAAGTCAGTAATGGACAGCAGGTAGGAGTCATACATGAGATCAAGGGAAACACTAGGACTAGGTAACATAAGGTTGAAAGCAGGCAACCAAGGTGCTCTATGGAAATGGGAGAGATGCCATTTTCCTGGTTGAAAGTTATTGTGCGATTATAACAACTTTGAAACTCCCATTTCAAAGTGGAAAAGTAACCTATTGTTCTAATATTTCATTCAGTCAGCCGACTCCACAGGATGGAAAAAAGAAAACGGGGGTGAAGAGAACACAGTGGAGGGAAAGAAAAAAAAAACAGTGGCAACATAGTGGAGGCGGAGAAGCTCACAAAGAAATGAAAGAAAGCAAACGACAGTGGAAACCAAGAAAATAGGAAACGTAGAGAAAGAAGAGACAAAGATTCAGACAGACAGATAAAAAAAGGAGGTGGAGAAATGAACAGTGGAATGTCATGGTTTTGTTGGTAATCTCACTATAGAGATGCTTTGATTTGTGAAAATAGAGCTTTAGAAAATGTGACAATTTTGACAGTAGCCTGGGGCGAGCGGTTGGGTGGTCACACTTTTTTTTCCTTTTTTTTTTTTCCAACCCAAACCAAACCCAAAGCTTTTTCCTTTCTGGATCAAAAAAAAAGGGGAGGACCTGCTAACCTGTTATATAAGCCAACATTGCCAAGTGAAAGCCTGGCACAGAGGATGTCCACATTCACAAGAAAGGACAACATGAAGAGATGAAATTGAGGGAAATTGGCTACAGAAACTGTCAAGTACAATTCCTGTGATATTTTCCCCATCTCTTTGTGTCTCACTTGATATACTGGGTGAACTAAAAATAATGGAGCTTCCAATGGAATTGGGTTGCAGCCCATCATACTCCGAGTCTTTGTATATCTACAGCATATAATCCTCTAATTGGACTGCACTCGGGTGTATTTCTAACCTCTTACTTTTTCAATCTAACTGCCGACCCAAAAACACACTTTCCGCTCTGCAAGAGGACGTTTGAGAGTATATGCCACACATAGCAAATTGTAAGGTCAACAGCTAGAGGGGGAGTGTGCAATTCTAATCCAAGACACCGTTTGTCAAATCCACAGAATATCTGAGAACTGTTTAGTTAGCTCTCTGTTCTGTGTGTGCCCTGAAATCAAACCCAGAAGTGACACCACGCTGGCTCTGTGGACGGGTAGAGGGATCAGTAAGCATCAGCTCGTCTGTGCGCTGAACCTCAACCTCTTCTTGCTTCCTCGTCCAAATACTCAGTGGGGTCATAATAGGTGATTTAAAATATAACATTTGCAAGAAATCCACCCAGTCCTTTGTTTGTGGTCTGTTTAAGTCTTACCACACAGACATTTTGAAACAGCATTTTTCACTGTTTGTGACATCACTAGTTGGATTCTGGTAAGAAAATCCCCTCTCCTGGTATCTCCTCCCATAGACTCCACCTCCAGCCTAGAGTAAAACCTTTTCACAAATCTGCCATTTTTATTTTCTCCTCAGAGAGAGAATAAATTGCCCCCCGGGGACAAATACATTTTTTTTAATTGAATTGAATTTGAGATGAATGATGTCTATCGGGAAAATTCAAAGGGTGTCATTGCATTTAAAGAGACACCAAAACAGTGCATTCGTAGAGAGCTGGTTTCTACTGTGTCACAAACCTGCTCTGCTGCTTGATTCATGTTATATTTAGACCAAACCACAGCACAGATGTTTCTTTTCGAGCACAGGAGACTGTTTGAAAAGGTGGAGAAGGGGGATGATATGTCGTCTTTAAGACAAGCCTGCGTGGTAGACCCTGACAGTTCCTTGTAATTGTAAGTGTAAAGAAACCATTTTTCCTGTTTTTTTGTTTTTTTTCCAAACCGGGGTCACAACAACAGCTCCCACGCGATTCCTGTACACCACCTCCATACAAGTTGATCGTACCATCTCTCGGCTTTTGTTTCCATTAAAGGATCCAAGGTCCCTGGACCAGTGCCACTCTGCTTTGCTCTCCTCCAAAAGGGAAAACAAGTAGTTTTCCACATCACTCCAGCGTGACCAAGCATCAGGCTGTACGGAGTAGATCGACCCGAGTAGTGATAGCCCATCACTGTACATGTGTCAACACAGGCTCAATACGAACAGCTGGTCGACCCTCCAATGGTTTACATGTTCTTTTGTTTTTCATGTGATCTTGTGAGCTGCTCACGGCTGCACTCTGCTATGCATATGCATCAGAATCAGAATAGGTTCCAGCGGGTTTAGCGCGTTAGCTGGCTGTCAAAGAAAAAACCGAGGTGATTCATTAAAATTGTTTTCGTGTCTTGTTTTTCCCGCCACAAGGATCGTGATCAGGTTTTAATGTCGAACTTATTTGTTCAGCTTTTTTAATATTCTGATTTCATGAGCCTATTGAAAAAGTGGAGAAGAAATGACGTACTTTACTTATCCCTCCAGTCTATGTGATTTTTTTCTGTTCTTTTTTTTATGTACACCAAAAGGCTTGATAGCTTTGTTTTGTTCCCTGTTCTTGAGGCACAGAAACCAAGAGACCTCGCCTCACTCCTATCGACCTTCGACTCTTTACTTTTCTGAGCTTTCTACCTTCATTTGCCATCCCAACTCGTCCTGCTATTCCTCATCTGCTCATCTAACCGATTCTTGCTCCGGGCCAAGTGGCAACCTTTGGTGCTCAAACACAAAGCCAGCACTGTGGCGTGAAAATCGACAATCTTTTTATTTTTATTTCTTTCCTTTTAACTTCTAAAGACCACTCGAGGGCTGACTCAAAAAAAAACAAAAAAAAACATGTCAACCCCACCGCTCCACAATTGTACAGCAGAATGAAACACATTTAAGGTACTCTTCAGTGTGAGCTCATATCCCCATTCTTGGAAATTGTATCATGCTGAAAATGTTCTTAAAGGTGTAACCTGGAGACTATTTACATTAAAATATCAAAATAAATTTAAAAAAAATGGCAGAGAGAATCACTCCCATGATTCCCCATTGGACTCAACTTCATCTTTTGTAATTGTTTGGATTGAGAGCCCCCTGGTGTTGGAATTTACAAACTAAGCATTTGACTTACTTGAACAAAATGTAACCTTAAAATACTGAATCATTGAGAATATACCTCAAAGACCCACCTACAGTGGATCTTTAAACTTTTAGAAGGTCTGTACTTTTGTGACTTTGTAAAGTCTTTTATTCTTTTATTTTACCAAGAAAGCCTCATTTTCAAAAGTGACCTGCCCAAGACTCCTGCACGTTCAATCTCAGATCAACAGCTATTTTCATACTACACTCAAAGTGCACAGATATCCAATAATTCACCATTAATAATGCACCATTTTTTTAGCGACCTTGAAAACAAACAAATCAATGTTCAGATAGGACACGGTGGGCGCTTCACGCTGCTGCCAAGCCCGTTCATTATCTATTGTGTTGCTCCGAGTTGAGTGCAGCGCAGAAAAACATTTTCAACTTGGGGGCAGCACGCTATGATGTCACCTCCACACGTCCAATAGGAGGGGAGATCAGATCACATTCCTGAGCTCCAGTTTACAGACCTACCTGCACATCGGAGAGAAATCTAGTTTGGAAAGAAATGTCCAACAGTTTGGACGTATACCACAAATGTGTGTTGGACTTGTTATAAAGCTGCAGCTCCAGGACGAGCCTGAACTCGATGAACATCCTCTCCCTCTGTGCTGCTCGTCTCCAACTCCTCAGCTGTGGAACGATCAGAGCTTTCTGCTTATTAGTGGACAGAAACTGCACGTACAAAAAGTAGCTATTTTCAGTCACATAGAAACGGAGGCCGTTGCTTTTTTTCGGTCGTGCTTGCGCTCCCCTTCTGCTGTCTTAACTAACTTTGTACGGTTAAGGCGAGGGCGTTGTACAGGTAAAGATGAAGGTGAGACATGACTCATTTTTCTTCCATTGTTTTAGTGGTTGTGAAGTCTGGTGTAGATTTATTGTCTGGCCTCAAAGTCCTCTCACAAAAAAAGAGCTTGTGCAGTGCAAAACAGTGTGCATTGTTTTTATTGAACACAATCACTGTCTTGTCAGCAGATTTTTACTATTGCAGTGATTTTGATTTCCTGGCTCTTTTTTTAAAAAAGCATGTACTTGGGCGATGAGCTATTCCATTGACACCAGTTGATGCTGTTTCCTGTGGAATGAACCCAGCTGAGAACGGCGTGGCTTACTATTGTAAAAACAGGGTTTCCCCATCTGAAGTACTGAGTCCCGTTAAAGGATCCTGTGTCTACACTTTGTCATCAATGACTTCTCTGTTTCACAAACACACCGTACTGTGTCTCAGTCCCTGCCACTCAGTGAACACGTGACAGAGACGACATGGAAGTCATTAAGCTGGGACGCTTCAGATGAATGTTTCCATTTGAACGCTGCATACACACTGACGTCACGTTGGCAAAGCAACGCAAAAGATTTCATTAACATGCTAATGCATGATAAACATCTCCCCATTTGAATTAAGTATTGACGATTATACCCGCCTAACTGGAGGACATTTTTGACCCTTTAAACCCATGTAGTCACAATTAATTAAGAACGATTTGACATGGCAGAGACCGCATGAGTCCCGGTTATCAATGTCAAATGGTTTTTGCCTTTCATGTTTTAATTGAAAACGTGGAGTCTCCCGACTTTCTCAGTGTGGCTCTCACACTCCCATTACCAGCGTGCATTTCTTTGAGTGTGTATGTGTGCTGCCAGAGAGAGTGAAGGGTTTCTCAATAATATCATCTTAGCAGCATACAGTACATGGCCTCATTCACTAAAGCACAGAAAAACCCCCTCTAGATAGATCTCCTCATCCTCTTTTATTGAACCCTGTGTTTCTGCTTTTCAGCGGTGAGATGATTATTCTAGTTCACAAGCACAAATCTTATCGTGTGTGAGTCAGAAATGAAACTTCAGGGCCGAGTTTGGAGAATCCCACAATGTCCCCATGTCAGCATCTCCACCCAGCCTTTGAAGATATGTTTACACCTGATGAAATGGGTCACTTCATTAAGGACCAAACAAGCATCGCCCCTTAAAGTTCAGTCGTTTATCTGAGGTGCACTTCATACGTTTGTGCAGTGTGAACATCTGGCCTAAGACCCCGTCCTGTATAAACCTGGAGTCAACATGCATTTGTAGTGATCAGAAGGTAATGTTTGCAAGAGGTTGAACCATTATCTCTCCAACTTAACAAGTCTGGGTAACTGCACACTGCAAGTGACCTGATGGAATTAAAAATACATCAGTGCGAATTGACGGCTGAAACAGACCAGTCTGCCAGCGCTACCTTTTCACATAGTTTCCTCCACATGAGGTCATAATGATGCATTCACAGAAAACAGGGCCATATTTGTCCTGAAATAAACCTTGTTGAGTGTTCTTTTGATTGAAGGTGTATTAAAGTTAAAGAGTGACCAGCGGAGTCGGACAGCATGACTCACAAGCTTGGAGTCTGTACGTCACAACTTTCACTGCAGGCTGAGAGCTGAATTACCGTACTGTTGCTAGTAGGAGTGAAAACAGACGGAGCTAAAAGAGCGACATAGCTGAACAGAAACTGTGGCGTTGACAATCATCACACAGTTTGACTTCAGTGCAACTTTATTTTCTCTCTGAGAGATCTTTAATAACAAGGTGCGTCTTATATTCCACAGTTTACGGTAAACCTACATGTTTATATTATAGTATGACGGGGACAGTCTTCCATTGTGGTGCATCTGTGAACAACCAGAAATTCTCTAAAAAAAACAATCAGGAGTGCATGTGTGAAGACGGCTTTAATCTTTCTCAGAGTTTCTTTTTTTTTCCAGGCGGTGGAATTAAAAGTACGTGTAAACACCTCCTGCAAGTTCCTGTGAAGGTGAAGACAAGTCTGTCCAAACAGGGGAACAGGAGTAACACTGCGCACGACAAACACAGAGAAAGAAAGACAACTTGTTTAGAGGAACAAGCTGCTAATCTCTGTGGTCATGTCCTTGTTTGTTCTCAGGTTGTTCGCGATGCTGCTAATCATCTGTTGATGTTAATCTGTGATACTTAGCACCTTAGCGCCTCTGACAAACAGCTTAAAAACCTGTCTGACCACTTCACGGCGTCTCAACACATTATGCACGGCGTCCTCACTGGCTTCGCAGTCTGCTTTTAATCACTGTGTTTAGCACTATGTAAGAGAATGTTTCTTTTTTTAGTTTCACATTTTCCCTGCTCAGACTGTCAAGGACGTCGTGTTTGTTTGTGGTAAAACAGATGCCCCGAAGCCGGAGGTTCCATTCTCAGCTCAATTATTTGTTTCCATCTTCAAGTCTATTTTTCTCCCTTATTGTTTTTCTACCTCGAACTTTCTCTCGTCATTTCAACCGACTTTCTTTTGTCACTTCTTAAATTTGTGGCCAAGTTAGAGCTGCTCTGCTTAAAACTTAATATCTAAACTTTCTGCATAAGCCAGTGGCCTGAGAGCAGTGTTACTCTGAGAGAGCGAGGCTTACGAACCGACGAGAGAGAGAGAGAGAGAGACAGATCTAAAGTGGCAGAGCGGCTGTGAGAGCGAAACAGATGAGCGGGGAGAAACAAAGAAATGAGAAAGTTGAAGAGTCGTATTAGAGGAGATGAGAAGTGATTTACTGGTTCAGAGCGTGTTGTGGTCGCTGTTGGCTGGAAAATGGCTGTGTGCTGATAATTCTGTGTGTCACTTTAACAGTGTGTGTGTGTGTGTACCTACCCAAATGCATATGGTGTGCATGTGAGCGTGCATGTGTGTGTGTGTGTGTGCTCGTAGCACACCATGCTAATCAGTGCTGTTTGGGACTTGCAGTGAGATAAATTCATCTGGAAGTGGCTCTAATTATCTCCATGGTGATTTTCACCAAGTGGTTGGTTTCACTGTTTTGTGTGTGTGTGTGTGTGTGTGTGTGTGCGTGTGTGTGTGTGTGTGTTTGTGTGGGGAAAAGAAAGTAGAAGTTATTTTGCCTCATCTTTTTCTTCCTTTTATTTTTTGATTAATGAGATTCCAATCAACTGTGTCTGGACAACAAATCTCCTCCAAACAAAGATTTCTCAGGGGTCCGTGGCAATGAAACAAAAACATTAGAAAACTGATAAAGAAGAAGATATTTGGAAGAATAAAAAAAACAAACCATGAGCAAAGTGGATGTGACGATGAAACAACTCTCTGATGAAGCTGTCAGACGAGGGAAACAGCCGGCGCTCCAAAATGAAAAGTCCACCCATAATCCCTGGCACTTTTATAAAAGGCTTCACAAACAAACAGCAACATGCATGCTCACTCAGGCTCACTTTGTCAGAGGGAAAGTCTCTCATACAAGCTTTAATAGAACAGCTCACTGCTCTGTGCAGGGTGGGAAAGGGAGCAGTGCAGCATTGGTACGACAAGAGTGGAGCTAGAAACAGTGTGTGTGTGTGTGTGTGTGTGTGTGTGTGTGTGTGTGTGTGTGTGTGTGTGTGTGTGTGTGTGTGTGTGTGTGTGTGTGTGTGTGTGTGTGTGTGTGTGTGTGTGTGTGTGTGTGTGTGTGTGTGTGTGTGTGTGTGTGTGTGTGTGTGTGTGTGGGGCTCACGCTGTTGTTTACACGTCACGCCTCTTTTGCTCCCTTATCACAGGCATGCTGTGTAAAATCACACGGGTGAAGCAATGTGATGCTGTTGTTTGTCTCAGTATATATATAAAAAAAAGGATCCAGTAAACGGCTCCAAACAAACTGTGACACGGAGAAGATCACTTCATCCACCCCTCTCTGCTTTTTTAGAAGGACTCACATCATGAAATCATAGATGATTTCTTTCTCTTTGTATTTTAAAGCTGCCGTTGCTAATAAAGCAGCTACAAAGCGTCTGACTCTTCCGTGTGCGTCTGTGGTGAAGGTGAAACACTCCAACACTGTCACCATTGTGTCGGAGTGTTTCACTTCCTGTCATCTCCTGCGCCCTGAGACCCTCCAGTCCCCCTTCTGAAGGGACATGATCTGTGCATGTCAGGCACTCCGGAGCTGATGGCCTCCTCTCTGGTCGGTACTCGTGTTTCCACTGCACTCGTCAGGGTTACGTCTCCAGCTCGTGCCAGCAGCGCCACTCCAGGCGAGCCCACTGCAAGCAACCCGTGGAGCTGCACAAAGCACATCGACCCTGACAGACAAAGGAATGATCAGAACATCCAGTCAATGTTCAAATAATTGAGTCCTGATCTTACGTCTCTTCACTTTATTAACATAAGATCAAACTAAACTTTATCTACCTGCTTTTTATTTGTTTGTTTTTCCATATGCCTGCACCTTAACCCCCTGATGCTGTTTATTATGCTTGTATTGGTCTTCATGCACCACTCCACTTTATTCTGTTTGGTATCAGTCCTCATATCTTATCCATCATTGCACTACGGTCACTTCAGTCTTGTTCTATAATGTGCCATGGAACACACTCACTTTGTTATGTCTTCTTTCTCCATCTCATCTTTCTTCTCTGTGAGTAATCGTTCCTTCACTGTTACTATTAATCAGTCACCCTTTTTACATTCTTAATCTTCATCTGTATCATCTCACGGTTAGCGCTGTTGCTCCACAGCAAGAAGGTTGAAATCTCAGCAGAACACGAGCCTGCCTGTGTGGAGTTTGCACTGTCTACTTGCATATAGCTTTCTCTCTCTGTGTGTGTATTTCCTGTTTACTGCACTATAGTTCTGTAGACATCTGTTCACTAATGCATATGTCTGTTTATATCTGTAGTCTGATCACTGTCCACTGATACCTTCTTTTGTATTTTAACTTTCTTGATTCTTTGTTGACTCTTGATCTTTGGTTATATTTTTAGTATAGCTGCACTGTCATTCACTTACTGCCTTTGAAATGCCCCCAGGGGACAAATAAAGGTTTTTTTTAATTGAATTGAAACCTTTTTCCGCTCAAGCTTTAAGAACAGACCCGGCGTGGAAGGCTTTGATTTTGGGGTGGAGCAAAAACTACAGTGGAGCTAGAACGCAGCGCTCATGGACTCTGTGGTCACGGCCAGCGGTGCGTTTTAAACGGGACTGAAAGACTGACTGACTCCTCCACTCTGCGTGTGTGTGTGTGTGTGTGCTCATTAACAGACACAAGCGCTGTATGAGTGCAGGACGCTCAGCACACTTTGAAAGACGACCAAAGAACGGATCAGACTTCTTTAACAATAATGAATTAATTGGTCATTAATCGTGCTCTTATCTCCAAGCTCTGATGTTTTTAAAGCTAACAAAATAAAGGAGCCCGCTTCACATCACCAGATCCTTTGTTGTTTTTAATCCACTGTTATTGTGATGCTGAAAGATGATGGAGGTTCTCTGCTTAGGTCCTGAAGTCGTTCACTTGCTGATACCATCTAACTTCATAGTATGAAGTGAAAATATTTTGACTCAAAGGCAGGGTGGGTCATTTTCGAAAACTAGCATGATTTTAAAAGTAGCATCCTCTCTGTTCTCCTTCTTCAACCACCTCCCTCCCCTCTGTGCTCCCTCTAAAGCCACGCCCCCTCACTTACATGCACGAGCGTCATTGGTCCAGAAGCAGATTTCAGCTCATGCTTTGAGTGTGGGCTTGATCAGTTTATAAAAAACGAACCGTCATCCGACATGGGTTGACGTTTTTACAGCTGCTCCAGATGATGTTTCTTTGTTCCTTTTTCAGAGCCCATAAGATCTTTATTACTGTCAGCACCTAAAGACAATTTTAACCAAAATCTTAAAAAGTGTATCTGGAGGAATTTATTTTTTTTTATTTTTTTTAATTATTATTATTATTTTTATATACTTTATTAATCCCACGAGGGGAAATTCGGTTTTCACTCTGTCTAATGAACACACACATAGGCCGAGATACACACTCATGCACAAACAGGGTTCTAGTGACATGCATTAATGGAGAGGTCTCAGAGTGAGGGGGCTGCCCACAGTGAGCGCTCCAGAGCAGTTTTTGGGGTTCGGTGCCTTGCTCAGGGGCACCTCGGCAGTGCTCAGGAAATGGACTGGTCCGTGCCGGGACTTGAACCGGCGACCCTCCGGTTCCCAACCCAAGTCCCTACAGACTGAGCTACTGCCGCCCCTTTTTTTTTTTATTTTTTTTTTTATATTAAATTATCTATCCTACCTTTTAATTGAGTTCAAGACACAAAAAGTGGGCTATCCATCACTAATGTACTGGAGGTGTTTGCAGTTCTTAAAGCTATATTGTATATCGTCTATATTGTAACTGTATTCATGTTTTCTTCTGTCTTTAGCTATTTTCAAACTACTCTTTCTCTCTCACAAAAGTGCCCAAATGGCTCTCAGCTGTCATCACGTCTTTGTACATTTATATTGATTCTGCAATGAAGTAATATTGTCCCTGAATTCACATTGTGTTTTTGGATTGAGGAAGCACAGCACATGGAGAGCTTTAGAGGAAATGTTACGAGAGGTCTCTCGGCTGCAGCCAGCCCAACTTCTCCGAGAGCTACAGGTGTGTGCAGTGTGATGTATTCACTTAGGATGACATGTTTGTAAATTGATATTATCATATCTAATATTGCATCCCACTCCTGGCTTCATAATCAGATAATGATTTCTCACCGCCTCCGAATGGGTGTTTCCAAGCTGTGAGTGAGGTTTAGTGACTAACACTTCTCAGTGTACCCCGAAACAACTCGTGTGTGCGTGGGAGCTCACAAACACCTCCATTACTTATCGCTCCCAAAACATTAAACACCTCAATTAATATGAACACACTACATCCCTTATCTGCTGTGCCGTATTATCTCAGGTGGCCAGATTAATGTTTTGTGCTGAATTTATCCACAGTACCTTCCCTAATCCCTCCTATTAAATTCCAGTCTCCTTGTAAAGAGACGCTATTACATTGTTAATGATGAGTCATATGAGTAAAACCCTTTAAGTGCAAGAATGAGTAATTTGTCTTTGACAGTGAGCTGCTGTAAAAGTTGAACAGACAGGGTTTTGCTCATGCGCTCATTATTAGGTGCTGTAAAAAAATAATAATGGTAGACCATTTAGGGCTGTGATAAAAGAGCAGAGTTCACAGTCACTCACATGGAGCTGCTGGTTGACTAATCCAAACTTGAAAATATTTGAAAAAGTTCAACACGAGGCTGGACAATCTTTTATTAAAAAAAAAATAAAAAAAAGGACACCAGTGACGTTTAGATGATTTTGAATATAATGGGCAAAACCAAGCAGCGGCTATAAACATCCTTTATTGTACGTCTACCCTCTACACACGGAGTGAGATGGAAACGTTTCTTCTGTGTCATAAAATGCTGCTGTTTGAAGGGAGTAGTATCTAGAGTCCTTGGTCAAGGCTATTTAATTAGCTACAAGTGCTAACAAGCTATGCATGGTGAGCCAACCCGAGTTAGTCCGAACCTCCTGGTTGGTTAAAAGGCAACTCGGACTCAAGAGGAAGGAAAATACTCAGAAAAGAGTCAGAACTGAGCGTGACATTGATTTCACACCAGGATTTGATGACAGAAGGAGAGAGACGATGAATCCATCCATACATCCATTTGCAGGGTTGCTGGAGCCAATCTCAGCTGTCATTGAGCAAGAGGTGGAGTCCGCCCCGGACCAGTCGCCTGTCAATCACAGAGCAGCCACACTCACGTTTACACCTACAGATATCATCGAGTCACCAATTCACCTAACAAGCATGTGTGTGGACTGTGGGGGGAAGCCACGCATGCAGGGGGGGGGCAGATGCAAACTCCACACAGGGAGGCTCGTGTTCTGCTGAGATTTCAACCTTCTTGCTGTGGAGCAACAGCGCTAACCGTGAGATGATACAGATGAAGAAGATTAAGAATGTAAAAAGGGTGACTGATCAATAGTAACTGTGAAGGAACGATTACTCACAGAGAAGAAAGATGAGATGGAGAAAGAAGAGCATCTTTCTCCGTCGTCTGTGGGAGACAGTGAGCCCCTGCTGTTCTTCACTTTTACATTCCCTCTACTGCTGGATGTCACTTTTTTTCTCTCCTTCTGCCTCTCCCTCTGTCTTCATCTCTGCTGTTTCCAAACTTTACCCCCCTCGCTCTGCTGTCTCTCCATCTCTCTCTGTGCATCTCTATTCCCTCTGCCTCTGCTCTGTCAACCTGCAGTATCTCTGCCATCTCTCTTCTTCCTCTCCACCTCTCACCTCCGTTCTTCAATCACTTCTTTTCAGCTGCGTCACCCTCTTCTTTTCCTCTTATCTTTTCCCCTCATTCAACTTCCAGCTTCTCACTTCATCGCTCTTCAATCTTCCCCTCTCAAACCCCTCTATTCTTTTCCCCTCTCTCCCTCTCTCCTGGTGTCTTTGTTTCCACCACTGGAGCCTTGCAATAGGGAACACTAATGAGAGATTACAGTTGATATCAAGACAAAGCAGAACACAACAGAGCTGGAGCTCCCCACACTGTTACCGCTGCACACACACACACACACACACAAACAAAGACAAATACATTAATAAACACCACACCATGAACACGATCACACACTACACTCACACAGGCTCGACAAGTAAAATAAAACAAACTGTGTAGTTTCCTGCTTCCCCCCAAAAAAAACAGTGTAAAAAGAAAAAAGTATTTTATATTCACTAAATTAAATAGTAAACATTTTTAATTAACAAAAAGAGGGGTTGTGTTGTTTTATTGGCCTTTCAAACTGTTGCATGATTAATCTCTACATTTCAGTAGTTGATCGTGATTAAACACATTTTAATTGCACCTTTGAAATTCCATTTATTTTGCATTTGAAAATATAAATTGTTAGGCTTTTATTTAAAAACTTTTCTCTTGTTCTGTACTAAAAACAGCTTTTATATGCAAGGCTGTGAACATGATGTAAACACGGCTCTGATAACAACACAGCTGGAGGGACTCATGCGTCTCACTCATTCCGGCTCAGAGAGACATTTACAGAGGATATACTTGATTTACTGCTTTATTTATGTGTATTGTCTTCCTTCAATTCAACCACTGTCTCATTTTCAAGTCCACACACACTCTGGTCGGATGAAGTATGAGAACAAAATTGTACCATCACAGTCTTCAAGTCTGTGTATAGAGCGTCTTTGTATATTTACAATTATAAGAACATCCCAGTTCATGAAGCAGTCTCTTATTTTGACAGATGTGGTTTTTGTAAAAAAAAAAAAAAAAAAAAAAAAAAAAAGTGAATGATTGAAAATGAGCCCAACGAGTCCCCAGAATGCATTTCTGGAAGAAGAAAAAAAGTTCAGTCAAACAGTCAATGGAGGGAGGATTACACATGCTGTGTTTTAGCCTAGATGTGGTTTTGTATGTAAACTTAAAATCTGTCACAAAGTGGGGTCATTCAGTCCGAATCAATGTCACCCTGATTCAGTTTGCAGCTGAAGATGAAGAGAGGAGGACGAGAACAAAGAAGCAGAAGGAGAGAGTCCCAGTGTGACTTGGTCTAATTGAAATGAATTCTGACTAAAGCAATGACTCTAATGACATTTTGAATCCAGGACTGGAGTAATGACATGCAGAGGCCTCGGGGGGAAACGGCACTTTAAAAATCTGTCGTGAGAGACGAAGGGAGGGAGCTAAAGGAGACGTAAAGGGAGAAGAGTTGGGAGACACAGAGACAAAGAAAGAAGAGGTTGGTGAGGTTAAGTTTGGAGAGCGAGTATTTATTAAGAGAGCCGGGGGAGACGGAGGGAGTCGGGGGGGACGGAGGCAGAAGAGACAGACTGATAAAGAAGAGTTTAAAACGAGAGAGAGAGAGAGAGAGAGAGACTTTTAAAAGACATCCAGGGAGGAAAGAGGTTTTTTTTTTCTCCTTTTCATCAGCTGTCAAGCCATGCCTCTTTTTAGCTCATTTCCCAGACTGCAAGACACTGTCGATAGGTCAACCTTATGAAGTCACCATCTGAAACTCTCAAACCAACCGAGACCTAACGGAATATGGTAAAACTCAATCCTGGGTTTAAATATTAATCGCCTAATGACACATTTATGAGCCTCAAATCCAATATTGCTTTTCTTTGAAGGTCCTTATCTCTGCATGCTTGCTTTTCAAAGGATGAAGAGCATTGTATTCACAAAGATTTAAAGAAGTCAAGTGGAACGGTAAACCAGAGGCTAACGCTTTAGATAAGGGTCTATGGGCTATCATTGAGTTTCATCATGAATCCATGCATGAAGTAGTTATACATTTATGATGAAATCTATAAGTAATGTGCCTGTTTCACCAGTAGCTCATGCCTGACTCTCAGACTCTTGTGAATTCAGAGATATGGAGGATGTTCATGATGTTTATGATTTCAACACAAGTCTTCAGGAGGTCACGTGTTAAGCAAAATACACTTCGCCATGTTTCTCTCACACTAATGTGTCTCCAGTCTGTCTACAAACCCTCCATTTATAAGGAAAGTCCCATCCTCTCCGTCTTCTGTCTGCTCCACTTTCCAGAAAATGTGTGCTCAAACAGGCCGTTTGGAGATTTCTCCTGTGTGACATCACAAAGGGCAGTAGCCCCTCCCCCAGGTGGTTGACACTCCCACAGCTAGGTGTTTGTTCTGCCCTCGGAGTCTGCCTTCTCACCGTAAACAATAGGACATGGAGCCAGAAAGCCCAAGTCACCTGAGCCCTTCCAGAGAGGGGGCGTGGTCAGACACAGCTCATTTACATATTTAAAGCTACAGACACAAAAACAGCCTGTTCTGAGCAGGGCTGAAATAGAGGGGTTTATAGACATGATCAAATACAGGATCAGAGTGGATTTAAAACAACACACTTCACACACATGTTTGGGTGAACTCTGAGACTTCTTTAAATTTGTAATGAAGGAGGATAAATTGTGACTGTTAAAGGGACGAGGCAAAGAAAACCTGACCAATCTGCTGAATTCAAAGTGCTGAAGCCATGATGACTCCAGCATTACTTCTTCATCTTGAGCTGAGACATCTTGCTTTTCATTACCTGATTTTTTTTTTTTTAAGGTTGTAATCGTTATTTGGTCTGATTTTTTTTTCCCGTGGCGTGAGGTGTTTAGGAGTGATCAGATCTGGAAAGGATATCTGGAGCATGACAAAATTGGAGCCCGCTGAAGGCACGTGTCAAGCAGGACAGAACGCAGCGACAGGCAAACACACAGAGCGTCAATTTTAAAATAAAACACAATACAGACTCATAATCGCATTTTCCATCACTTCATCACCAATACGCTCAACTTCCAAAGATGTACCCAATGAGACACTGCCCGACCAATCACAAGTGAGCTGTATATACTTTATTAATCCCTGAGGGAAATCAGGGTTTACACTGTTATTGAGAGCCATGCTTCTCACACACATGCACAAGTGGAGGGATGTCAGAGTGGGACTATTAAAAGACTCAGAGGGCAGTGCACCAGGGTGATCGGGGGTTCGGTGCCTTGCTCAAGGGCACCTAGACTGGCTCCTCGCCAAGCTTCCAGTTTCCCACCCAAGTCTGTACGAACTGAGCTGCTGCTGCCCCAAAACCTCGCCGCTGACAGGCCGCGGCGCTTGGGATGCATTGGGAAATTGTGAGTTATAGAGTCTGTAACAGTTTCCAGATGCTTTAACAGTTTAAATGGATGAAAATGAGAATTCGACTCTTTTGGTTCTTTTGTTTATCAATTAAACTTTAATGAGATCAGACGGAGTGGCTCCTCAAAAATGGTGAAAAAGATTGAGACAACAGTATGAATGGTGCCTTCAATCGTTTGGAAAATAAGCACAAATGAAAGCTGACAGCGTGCGCTTCATCCTCATAATGACCATGTCATTTCACGTTAAAAGGTTAGATGAGTATACAGAGAAAACGCTGAAAAACACGGCTGCTGTCCAAATCTAATCCAACTTTTAAACACCATTTGTTGCCTCTTTACAAAATAAAGTGACAGTTTAATGTAATTCACCATCATGCAGCTAAATGTCTGCTCAAACTCAAATCTGTGAGCGCTCTCTCTCCAGCTTCTCGCTGAGGTCGGTGAAGGAATCACCTCAGAGCAGAGTCAGGTGTGTGTGTGTGTGTGGCTGATTAGGCTTTGATTAAGACCAGGTGTGGGGAGCTCATATATACTCTTGGACTCCAGTGTTTTGTGCTGACTCATTATCTCACCTTCAGAGGTAGTGAAATGTTCCTCCTGTGTTTTCGCTGTCTGTGAATAAACCCAAAAAAGAACCTTTCATTTCTAGCCTCTCAGTGAATCATTTGGGGTGCTGGGCAGTTTTCTTGTTACTACTAAGGCCTCCCTGTCAGCCTCTTGCGTTTCTTCAGTGATCTCTGGGTCTCCTGGAGGTTTAGTCAATCCATTTAGGTGCTTACAAGGTTGTTTTTGACAGAGAAGTTTGTCTATTGGTGACACCAACGATCTAACGGGTCAGTCTGTCCACGGGCTTGATTGTTCTTATTCTTGCTGTTTTCTTCCACTGACTGAAGTTAACGTCCAGCTTGTTGGGTCTACATTGTTGTTATTGTCGATGGTGTCGTTGCGAGTGATGCAGAAGACACAGAAGTGACCGAGTTGTTGATTGAGTCGGATCTGAAGGAATCAGATTATGCGTATGGTGTTTGAACCAGATTTGGTAAAGTCAGATCTCATGTGGCTTTTTGTGTTCAGACTGGCAAAAAAAATCAAACCACTGGATGAGCTAAAAATCAGATTTTGGAGGTGCAATGTGAACAAGGCCTCAGAGTCGCCTGGGTCCCATTTCTCCCTTTCCTGACAGAAATCCCTATCAAGGAAAATCAGCCTCGCTAAACTCCGACAGTGTACGTTAGATGGAATTGTTAGCCAGTTGCGGATGCATGTTTTTCCAGTTGCTGCCATCAGCTTTTTTTTTTTTTTTTTTTTTTTTTTTAATCAGCAAAAAGTCTTTTTAAGGGTGGATGTTGCTTTACTTCCAGGTCAATTTAAATCAGGACCTTCAGTTTAGATGTGTGCCCTGGATTCAGGGGTTCTGACATAAATTAGAGTATTTTTTAATGAATCTGGCTCCCAGCGTGAGAGTCTAAAATCATCATTAGCGTGTCGGGACAGAGAATATTAAAAAGCGAGGCTTTGAACTTCCAGCATCTAAGAAAGCACTCGAGCTGTCTGATTCTCGACAGCGCTTCATGAATCAGCTTTACAAAAGATCAGAGCTTGTGTCGTCTGTGTGTGGCTAAAACTAGATGTTGATCATCAAGGTGAACAATTCTGCCTTCTTAATTTAGTCAGGATTAATTACAAATAAGTGACACCGAGAGCACGACATTTGTGACATATTCCCACCACAAAGTAGACAATTTTAACACCAAGAGCTGATTAAATTCAATTCTGCCTTTTTTTAGAAATTTGAACTGAACGCCTGATTTATCCTGAATGGTTTCTGTATCCTGGGAGAGGCAGACATGTGGCAGGCTGTGGGGGTGGAGGAGTAAAACGTAAACCAGCACAAAGTGAGAAAATGTCACCGGTCAGAAATGATTGCAAATGTTTTCATTAGGCGCACCACAGGGATGGTAATATAACGACAGGAAAATGATTTATAATTGTTATTGTGTTTTTATTATAACATTCATGCTCGGCTCTTCACACCTTACAAACAAGTTAACATGAAGGAATGATGCAAATAGCAAGAAGGAGGACATTCTCAAGGTGCAATGAAAAACAGGGAGGAGGAGCCAGGTGCAGAAAATGTCAAAATGATTTTTAACAAAACAAATAGGCAAACAAAAACTTACTGAATAATAAATCCAAAGGCCATAAAGAAAACACAGGTGAGACCAACAAGACACAGGTGAGGACAATCAAGACAGGAGGGCAACACAGAGAAGTAGAAATCAAGACAATACTACAAAATAAAACAGGAAACACTTAAGACTGATTTAAGAACCACCCAAGGAAAACACCATGACAAAACAATACAGGGTAACACTTAACGCTAAAGTAGGACACATTAACACACAAATAAAAAGAGTAACACCAGGGATGAATAAGAACTAAAAGAACAGAACTCAAAACTCTGAAATATAAACTAAACCAGAACAAATCATGACAGACATGTCGACATGATGCAGAAACCGAGCACAGATAGGCTTATATATATACACAAGTGAAATATAGTCCAGTATTCAATCAGTGTGTAAGAACATTCTGCTACATGTTTAATTAGAAGAGGTTATTTACATTTTCTACACTCATGTGCTACACATTTCCAGATGAAAAAAACACACATTGTAAACAGAATGTTTCAGTCTGCTTCAACTTGGCAGCTGTGCAGCATATTCATACTGCTGCGTTTTCCACTTCTCTGCAGAGCTGTTGGCACCCGACATTAGATCGGTCCACAACTGCTTAGCAAGACATGTATCCTTAAAGACTATAAACTGGGGGGAAAACAAAAACAAGACTGTTGTTTGAGCATAGATACAATGGGGAACGTTTTCCTAAATATCTGTCCATTTAAAGGTTAAGAAGAAGAAGAAGAAGAACATCTTTCTCTGTAGAGGTCTGCATACTTTGAGGCTGATGTTTGAAACTAAAAAGTGAAGACGATTCCTGAAATAATGTTGTAGCCTGTTGAGAAAATCATTACAGAAACCTGTATTTAAAGAGTCCACCAGCGTGTCAAACCGGAGCTGTGCAGGGTTTAAGCAATAAGCACCTTCTCATCCTAGATGTACAGAACATCAAAATAAAACTGATCACATCATGAATGAGCTCTTAACACTGACTGCAGCTCAGCGGAGACTTGGTTTTCTGCAGATGAGTCGACAACAATGTTTTTGTCTCGTCTGTTTTCAGACTCGAGTTTTACTGCCAGCTACGTCTACACATACAAGGAATTTGTCTTGGTGCATTGGTGCAAAAAAAGGTTAACAAGGGAGGGAAATAAAACCTAGCCTTTGTGTTTCAGCTATTTTAGCCTAAAACAGATTTTCATTCATGAAGTGCTAATGGGGGTTCGGCCACGAGCGCCTTGAAATTAAAAGTTGTCATATTCAACAGTTTTGCAGTAAGGGTCTGAAGCCGGCTACTCACAAGCAACATCTACCAGTATTCATGTTAATAAACAACAAATAACCTAAAGGCTATTAACTTTGACTGAAACTATGCCAGGACTTATGATCTTCAATATTGATCACTCTTAACCCACTTTGCTTTGATCAGAAGTGGGAATCAGGCTGATTATCTCAGTGTGTACCCCGTTTTAAGGGACAAAACTCAGTGACTTTGTTTAACCAGAGCCAATAAGTAAACTCCTCACCAAAACATTCACACACATTTAATCTCCTTCTTTAAGATATCCTGGACGAGCCCTCAAATTGTTACATTCAATTGTTACAGCATGCAGGGAAACATCCATTAATAATGAAACGATGGGATCAGAATTGTTAAAGTGGAGCTGCGAGGTAAGGATGGGAGAATGAGAGAGGACACCGGTTGACTGACTGATCTTAAATCCACCTGAGAGACTGTCCAGGTCGGCTGAACACTGCCCACCAGCAACCTTTAGTAAGACAGACAGAAAGACAATGGCAGGCCTTTACAGTATGATGAAGGAAATCAAATCAGACCTTCAGCAGGATATAAAACACAATCAGAACTCATCACACAATGCCGAAAAAATGCCGCTGATGCATTTATCAGTCTTAGTTGCTGCTTGTAAATGTTGTCTTTTGATGAGCTGGGTTTTACAAAGTTTGTGTGGTGGTTCGGTTTACTACAGCTTGTTTCTGTGCGCCTGTTGAGTGTCGTCAGCCTGTTTTCGCTCGTACTCTGCTCTTCCTCGATTGGGTTGTGAAAAAGATCGCTGTGTCCCTGTTTCCAGAATAGAGAAATCCAGTGGAAGTGACAGGTCGCACAAAGACAAAGTGGTGCGTTGGTATTAATAGCTACAGTCTGTCTTCTATGGGGGGAAAGTGAGAAGACAAGGAAAGGCCCCCTATTCAAATAGTAATTGCTCACAGTTAATCATTGGTGCCTGTGCGTCGTGAGACTGGGCGAATTCTGCTTTGGGGGAAATTAAGAATGTGATTGTACAACAGCGGTCGTCACAAAAGTCAACCGTCAAATTAAAGATAAAGGAAAGTAGTATGGGGATTGTATTGCTCTGGATTCATTAGATTTCAGAGCTTGACACAGAAAGCAATACACCAGGGAGGACCATTTCAAGAGCTATTGTAAAATGGGAATACCGCTTAGTTTCCTGAATTCCCACATCGTTTAGCGGCTGCCATTTGTTCCCACCTCGGACTTTAATTGATATCAGGACAGTATCTCTCGACTGGAATGATCTGTAGCTGCAGATGTGAAGATTCCTACTGGGGAAATTAGATGGCAATGTGTGAACTGGAGGTCGTTACAGAAGTGAGGTGTAAGAGAAGTGAAAGAGAGAAGGAGCCGGAGTGCTTTGTGTAGGATTACATGACACAGTTTCACTGCTAAAATAAGAGAGCAGCACAGGGACGAGATCGTGATGGTTGGAGACAATTCAGACTTTTTAAGGCGTTGTCTTTCAGACCTGTTAAAACCTTGTGTAGCAAAGCCGACAGCTTATCTTTTATAACACAGTTACATTGTAAGACTACTTATCAAATTCATTCAAGATAAGGTATAGACAAGAGGATATCATTTTCTTGTCAGAGGAAAAGTTTGGTTTGGGCCTCCACGTTAGAGTATATGCAGACAAGTTTTTAGTTTAAGCATTGAATAAAAATCCTTCGGGTGATAAAGGGACTTGAGCTTATATAGTCTTCTGACTACTCAAACCGCATGTCACACCTATTCACACCCTGATGTGTGAGACCATCAGGAGTTACTGATCCCATTGAAACACATTCATGCACCGCTGACGAAGCAGTGGGAGCATCTTGGGGTTAAGTGTCTTGCCCAAGGACACATCAGACAGGAGCTGGGGATTGAAACCTTGACATTCCGGTTGAGAGGCGACCGACTCTACCAACCGAGCCACAGCTGTGCGTTGGTCAGTGTGATTAAAGGTTTTATAAATCGATAGTGACAGGACTTAAAACAAGAGCAAAACATTAATCAGGATTTTTAAAAATAAAACCTGACATCTGACTGATGAGTGAGAGACGGATAAATCAATAAGTATTCAATGTACCGTATAAGATGGCTAATTCCAATTCCCCATTCATGATGCTGTGTTCCTCTTGATCTCAGAAATCCCAAGGTCCCAGATGGAGGTGTTAAATGGAACGCCCACTGAAGTAGGAATTCTGAAACTCTGAAAAATCCAACATGGCTGCTACATGCATTAACCGTAACATTAAAGTAATAACTTTAGTTTTTAAAACACTGTTTGCTCTTTTTTTTACGTGAGATTAAGTCACACTGATAGTCTTGTGCAAGTTCTATCTGTGGATATGTTGTCATTTTGTTTTGGTGCACAAACTGTCACGTCGTGTACTACTGGAGGTGTCTATGTTGCTTTTTTGACTTGCAACTGGAACACACTCAACTCGGGTGGGTGTGACACCATTCCCATCTCCGAGATCCCAGTTTCGAGGTAAATGGAACGTAGCATGACTCTAGGTTGGGTGTACGGCCCTCCACTGCGTGTCGTCGTAGACCGGTTAAGGTGCCCATGCTGACCCTTGTCCAGCATCGACGATGGGCCACGTGGGCATCAGAACTAGACCATCAAACTGAGCATCTGAGGGATGTGCTCGAAAGTTAAAGAAGCTCTCGGTTTCAACAAGACGAGTTGAGTTTGGCACCTACACCATATCAGCCTATAGGGAGCATAATGTTAAGGCTGACCGATGTCGGTCAGTGTGACTTGACTTATCTCAGGATCCTTGCTCATGGTTCATTAATCTGAAATTGGAGAGCGTAGGCAGCAGAAGCAAAGGCGTCCTTGTTCCAAACAAATGATTGCTGCCGATGACACTTAGCAGCACTCAGGCTCACGGCAGCTCAAGAGGATGTAAATATCTGCCTGCTGAATGGAAGCCAGTAGTGGGCTCTTCATAGAAGTACAGCTGAGAGCGGGTACACACACCGTCTATACACACTGTACACACAAGTGTCTGCCACACACCTTCTGTCTCTCACCATTTCACACATAGTACTACACCCACTTCTCTCTGCGAGCCTCTGTGGAATATATACTGTACTATACTATGCACATGTACATACACACTCCCAGGCATGCAGGACACTGGTGCTTTGAGTGTGTTTCACCATGTTGCATCATTTATCTTCCTGTCAGATTGTACAAGGGGCCTGATCTCAATCCATATTCATGACCATCAAGTCATAAATGAGTGTCTGTGTGGGAGAGCCATCGTTTGATCAGAAAACATCCACACACTAATAAACCTAAACCAAAGCCTTATTAGTACTTTACATGATGCACTTAGCATAGAGATGGCACTTAGCATGGCTGAATATATTTCCAACAGATGAATGTATTTATGTAAAGCAATTGTGTTATTTACAAATAGACGAAAAACAAGAGTTTAAGACTAAATGGATTGAAAGTCCATGAACAAGTACTTTCGAGTAAATGATCAGTTTATTTACTTCAGCAGGCTTTCTGCCTCCTTAGCTTCATTTATTGCACCATGCCCCTAATGAGGTTGATGATAAATCTCAGGTTAATGAGCCATAATGGATGTAAATTAGCATAAATTGATACATTAGCATCATTTTCCAGGATCCTCTTAATCTCTTGGATGTGGGGACTCCAATGAGATATAAACTCTCACTCTTATAAAGCCTGTGATGAGCGCTGTATACCAAACCTACAACGTGAGCGCTGTATACCAAACCTCTACAACGTGAGCGCTGTATACCAAACCTGTACAACGTGAGTGCTGTATACCAAACCTACAACGTGAGCGCTGTATACCAAACCTCTACAACTTGAGCGCTGTACACCAAACCTCTACAACGTGAGCGCTGTATACCAAACCTGTACAACGTGAGTGCTGTATACCAAACCTCTACAACGTGAGCGCTGTATACCAAACCTGTACAACGTGAGTGCTGTATACCAGACCTCTACAACGTGAGTGCTGTATACCAAACCTACAACGTGAGCGCTGTATACCAAACCTCTGCAACGTGAGCGCTGTATACCAAACCTGTACAACGTGAGTGCTGTATACCAAACCTACAACGTGAGCGCTGTATACCAAACCTCTACAACGTGAGCGCTGTATACCAAACCTCTACAACGTGAGCGCTGTATACCAAACCTGTACAACGTGAGTGCTGTATACCAAACCTCTACAACGTGAGCGCTGTATACCAAACCTCTACAACGTGAGCGCTGTATACCAAACCTGTACAACGTGAGTGCTGTATACCAAACCTACAACGTGAGCGCTGTATACCAAACCTCTACAACGTGAGCGCTGTATACCAAACCTGTACAACGTGAGTGCTGTATACCAAACCTACAACGTGAGCGCTGTATACCAAACCTCTACAACTTGAGCGCTGTACACCAAACCTCTACAACGTGAGCGCTGTATACCAAACCTGTACAACGTGAGTGCTGTATACCAAACCTCTACAACGTGAGCGCTGTATACCAAACCTGTACAACGTGAGTGCTGTATACCAGACCTCTACAACGTGAGTGCTGTATACCAAACCTACAACGTGAGCGCTGTATACCAAACCTACAACGTGAGCGCTGTATACCAAACCTCTGCAACGTGAGCGCTGTATACCAAACCTACAACGTGAGCGCTGTATACCAAACCTCTACAACGTGAGCGCTGTATACCAAACCTACAACTTGAGCGCTGTATACCAAACCTCTGCAATGTGAGCGCTGTATACCCAAACATCTACAACGTGAGCACTGTATACCAAACCTACAACGTGAGCGATGTATATCAAACCTCTACAATAGGAAGCTGTGGCTCTGATGAATCACCTGTTGGTAAAGCTGCAGGAAATGGGTAACATTACTTTATTTGGGAAATTCACAAATTGTGGCGACATAATCTTTAGACAATCGAAGCTAAAAAGCAGTTCAATACAAGTGTTGATTTTGAAAAACTGCCCAAAAATATCAGGGGCTGACTCAGTGTTTATTTATTATTATTATTAGTTGGGTCATTATGAGTTTCCTTCATATTGTTTGCTTGCTTTTGTTTATTCATTTGTCTTAAGAACTCTTGGGATTGTAAAATCCTGAGATTTATCATTGGTCATTCTTTGGTGTCAGAGGTTGATTGGTTTTCTACAATGACCAATTGTCTTTTAGTCTTCTTCATGAATATTTATTAGAAAAACTCACTGGATCAACTTGCTATGCTCTCGGAGGCCTCTTTCATCATCTCGTCACTTTGGGGTCAGTTTTTTCCCCATTTTAGAGCTACGTCTTCTCTACAAGGTGAGTGCTTAAAGGATTTACTTTACAGTGGTGATGTTGGTACTGAAGGATATAGTCCATCAGCCATTACCAATGCAGTAAGCAAATAAACGTCTGGGGTGTCACAGGGTTATGGCCTTTAAAAATATAAACACAAAGATCTCTAAGTCTGAGAGTGATAAGGGCCTGGACCGAGGAAAGGAAACAAAAAATGATTAAATGAGTGAAATAAGAGGAAACTGAACGAAAAACAATTGATGACGTTAATCAGGGCAGTATGGAAAATCTCACACACCTTTTTCATCTCGTCACTTTGGAATCAGTTTGTCAGACTCCCTATTTAAGAACTACGACTTCTCTACAGGGTGAGTGCTTCAAACATGTACTTTACTGTTTCTCTTTTTATTGGGATTCATGAAGTATTTTAGTTTTTAAAAAAAGGCTCCAAGGTTTTATTTATTAGCTCTCCTGAACTGTGTAAATCATCACAAGGACATTGAAAACTTCTCGTCAAAGTGTCAAAAAAAATCTTTAGTTTATGTTATATACATTTAAGGAAATGTGCAATACCTTGTCTTTTATATTCCCTTTGAAGCTAACAATGATGCTTTAGCCTATTACAGTCAAATGGTGGTGCTTTTGGTACTAAAGGATATAGTTGGTGAACCATTCCAAAAGCAATAGGCCAATAAAAATGGAATAATGTGAGTGTTGATACCATACCATATGACTAGGAATCATCCATGATGATGGCTGAGGGGACGGCATGACTGTTGAAGATAATCAGCAAAAACCTCATCTGAAATCAAGATTTCTATTAAAGAACAGTGCTCACACAGGAACTGTGAAAGTGATTATCTTTCTATTTTAAATCTGTGTTTTGTTGGATTGAAGATCCAGTATGACAGCCATCTGGCCCCTAATCAGGAGATCACATCTGCGTGTGAAGTGGAGGGGGAGGTAGCGTCTGCGAGCATCAATGAAGTAGGATCATCCGCCAGCCCATTTCATGGAGACGCCAGACGACAAGAGTTTTATCAAAGTTCTTGTGCGCTAAATAATTCAACTTCTCCTCGACTCTCATCCGCTTCATTCCGCACAAAAATTCACATTCTCCATAATGTACCAATAAAGTTACCTTACAGGCTTCGTCTTGTTGTCCACAAACATATGCATCTATTGATCTGCCTTTAGCTGAGTTACACAGAGTTACACCCTGTAGTTTGTATTTATATATTTTTGCAAACATAGCCCTTCCTCCAATAAAAAAGGTTAAGTGCTGTGTCCCATTGTGTTGGTAATCTGGATATTCCTAATATTGGTCAGTATAACTCTATTGATACAGAAGAGGAAGTTACAGAAGTTGCCTTTTTACATGCATTAAGGGGACAAAAAAATAAATCAATGAAATAAACCCATTCAGCCTCTGAATTGTGTCACAACACATTTTTATTCTCGCTAGCAAATGAGAGATGAAATCTCAGGGGGGGGTCTCATTGCATTTAAAGAGACACACACCAAAGCGGAGCGTTTCTGCAGGGTCACAAACCTCCTCTGGTGCGTGTTTCATGTTATATTTGGACCAAAGCTCAGCACTCTTGTGGGGGATGTTGAGGTGAAAGAGGGGGCTGTCATTGTCCCTTCTGATCTAGCCTGTGTAGGGCCAGTTGATGGCATTTCAACCGCCATCCCTCCTCTGATCCTTACAAACTTGTGAGAAGATATAAAATAATCTGTATCTTCTTATTTATATTATATATTTCATTTAAGTTCTTTATTTTTTGTTAACTGTTTTTGCACCAAAACACCAAGACAACGTGATTGATATCTTATTCCCTGCTCCTGCCCACCTAGGTCACCGAGGGTCTCCCCTCACATCAGTATAGATTGGTAGACTTGGTGTCTGTTTTCAAAGATCTAAGACATCACATTTAAATTTTAAGTAGAAGGGTTTTGGAGGAGTGTTGCTGCGGGAGAGTTGAGACTTCACTATGGCAGAAGTGTCTCCAAACATTGTTTTGGTTTAATGCTCTTGCTCAAGGGCAGCGTCTAGTGGATCATAAAGTTGCACAATGGCCCTTTAAGCCTTTAAGGCTGGGTAATGTTCCCTATGAAAATTTAATTGGTTTTCATACAACCCCAAAAACATGGATGAAAACAATGATGTTTTTCTCTCTTGCATCGTCTCTGTGAAAAACACCAGTTTACACTCACACAGGTTTTTTGAGGAATTTCTTAATCTCAGCTGGAATCCGTCATAGTCTGGTAGGATACCAGATAAAATGCAGGAATGTCAGAGCACTTACCCCTCTGTGTGTTTTTTGTTTGTTTTCATCAACAGCCCACAGATTGGATGTGTTTACAATTAACATAGGGAATTACAGACAGCGTTTGGGAAGCTTCCCGGCGTGGTATGGCCAGCGATCTGTCTTTTCGATTTTGAAGAGTGGTTTCAATCAGTTGGTTATACTCTCTTGTGCGCCGTCCTTGTGGCTGAATGAGTTTTTGCCTGGTTCGACATAGAAGTGTAAACCTGGCTTAACCTCACACTACTGTGCTGTGATTTGCCAAAACTCCTCCATGGTGGTTTGATGGTTTTCTGTTGTCTTAAAATTTGCGTTCAAGTTTTAATTACGAAAATCATTTCAACCAGGATTATTTGAGCCAGCTGTTTGTATTGAAATTCATGTTCTTACCTCATCTCACAGAGGTGACCCCCTATAGATAGATGTAATCAGTCGACTGCCAGACTCAGCTCTAAACATGACGAGTTCAGATTCAGAACACTCCTGATTGAAACGTATAGAAATATCAGGTCATTAAAGGAGAAAATGGAAGCTGACAAAGACAAAATAAACCCCATTTGAACAAATCAGCAGATACTTAAACAAATAAAGACAATACAAAAATGGGACTTAGTGACTTTTGGAAAACAGAATTCACCCTTTGCTTTGTTTGATGTGTTGAATATTCATGTCACGAATGCACCAGATGACCCGTTGTAGATGTATTATTCCCTTTGTCGTGGCATAGATTCACTAAGGACATGTGCTCCATTACATCTAATGACATATTTCCTCTTCTAACAGGATATACGTTTTTAATCTAGCCACCACAGATAGCTGTGAATTTTTTTTTTCATGCATTTTAGAAATATCAGCACACAAAAAAATTCAGAGGTTTTAATTTGAAACTTTGTTGGTATCATATCAGGAGGGCAACAGGATGCTTTTCTAAAGACATGGAGATGATAAGAATAAAAGAGAAAATACCATATTTTGCAGATAAAACCAGCGCCGTCCTCTTTCATGCACGGCCTGCTCCGACCTGCTCCTCAGCAGCAAGGGAGAGTGGATAACAGCAACTCAGGAATACAAAGGAGAAATCCTTCCTGCACATTATCCCATATGCTCTTTTGTAAAGCGTCTCCAGATAACACGTCATGAATTGGTGCAAGACAAATAATGATTGATGAATTTGATATTGATAATGTCTATAATGTGCATGTAAAAGCAAAATTATCCAGTGTTTGCATCACTGGGCCTCGATTAACGTGACAACCTTTTGTTTATCTAATCTTTTAAAAAAAATACAGTATATAGGTTACCACGAGAGCACGACCGATAAATCAGCCAGCTGATATTATCGGCTGATATTAGCCTATCAATTGACTATCAGTAGGACTATCGGCTCATTTTATCGCTGATATTTTTGAATGTCGTTCATCCTGTCCTCATTTTCCCCTGAGAAGGGAAAGCTCTGAATTTCTTATCTGAAAATGAGCCTCCGATGACACAAAAATGATCATTTTGCATCACTGGAGGCTGCTTAGAGGGGTCGAAACTACATCGCTAGTTCCTCATGTTTTCAACCCCCTGAAGCAAATTTAAAAACAACGTCCTCCATCTTGCTAGGAAGCTATGCTAACAGACTCTGTGGAGAAAGGCGATAAGAACCGATTATCAACTTTAAACTGGATGAGGGGGATTTTGAATCCGAGCCGCAATATAGCGACA
Organism: Symphodus melops; assembly: GCF_947650265.1. NCBI lineage: Eukaryota > Metazoa > Chordata > Actinopteri > Labriformes > Labridae > Symphodus > Symphodus melops. The sequence continues at coordinate 23,892,629 of NC_136699.1, forward strand.
AGCAGTTGAAGCTGATGGAGGAACAGGAGGCGGCTGCTGCAGCTGATGCACAATATATGTGCTGTGCATTCTGGGAGTTATTGTCTTAAATCCACATGAGCCAAAAATACTCTTTTCTTTCACATTTATTTTACATATATAACTCAATTTAAATAAATCTTCATGTTTCAACCAGTTAAGTATCCGTTGAGGTAAAAATATCAGTCCCCAAAATTCCATGTCAGACGGGCCCTAATTACCATGTGCATTTTTTAAGGTTTTTATTTTGGTTGATATTTTTTTTAGCTATTGGTCAATTGATAGAGAACTCAGAAATCGGAAAAAGATAGAGTTGGGAATGATTTATAGTAAAGTAAATTTTATTTATTTTATTTAGTAATTTATTACTCTACAAACAACATATATGGTGGACAAGCATGGCATTATAAACACAGACATCCTCAGCAGTTATTATAAATGGCCAGGTTATAATAATCCGGTGTAAATGGGGCTTGATTGAACTTTTTGTAAAGATGGTTTTCCTCGCAATCGTTTTGCATGCACTGCATTTCATTATCAATGATAACGGTTTATAAAAGAAACGTGTGTATCCTTCTCAATCAAATGTAGTATCTAATCTTTATCATAGTGCAGTCTGAGTCGTGTCGTTTCTCAGCAGCACTTGACCAGATGACCTGGCAGCACTCCAGGTGATGACAGACCAACAAAAAAAAACAACCACACGTCAATCATCACAGCAGATGAAGCAGATGCAGAACATTTCCCTTTGAACTGTGATGAACTTTCCAATCATCAACACAATGCAATCAACCTGATCAGAGCAGGCCGGCAAATGATCCCATTTGTTTTCACAGTCCTGCTCATCTGATTTTCCATCTATTATATTCCTCTGTAATTCTCTATATTACAGTGTGCGAGCAGGCCACACACATCATGTCTTTCCCTCTCCGTCTGTTCCCTTTACGCACACACCGACACACACACACACACACACACACACACACACACATCAACATATGCCCTCGGTCTGCTTTGCATTACATTAGCGTCGCGCTCCGCTGGGTATTTTATGTATATGACTGAGACTCAGACGAAGCCGCTGAGGGCTCCATTATATATGAGCACTCCCTGTGATGATCACTTTTCTGTTAAGGAGTAAAGAGTTTTGGGTGATTAGCCAACTGGAAGCTGTCTGCCTGAGACGCTGACCTCGTGGCCCTCGGCTTCATCCTCCAGTGGACTAATTGGCCTGTAAATCTTTTAGGAATTCAAACAGTGACAGTCAGTGTCCGCCCAGCCCAGCGGGGATGTGTGCCGCGGCCTGCTCCACGACAGCACCGTGAAAATATACGCCAACAAGCATGACGTGAATGAATTGCTCAATTTCAGGTGTGTGTGTGTGTGTGTGTGTGTGTGTGTGTGTGTGTGTGTGTGTGTGTGTGTGTGTGTGTGTGTGTGTGTGTGTGTGTGTGTGTGTGTGTGTGTGTGTGTGTGTGTGTGTGTGTGTGTGTGTGTGTGTGTGTGTGTGTGTGTGTGTGTGTGTGTGTGTGTGTGTGTGTGTGTGTGTGGACGCGTCGGCTCAATAACTCATTGAAAAGATAAAGATAAATGTGAAAAAATCTTCTCATTACCACCCAAACTTGTCAAAGCAGTCTGGTTTTTTTTTTTCCCAGAGTAGACTAATTAAGAGAAAGTGCCAAGAGATCCAGAGACAAAGAATATCAAACTGAGATCAGCAGACACATTCAAAGTAGACCCTGAAAAAACCCAAGTCTGTTCTTTGAGTGTCTCTGCCCACAGACAGCGTCTGGTCAGACAACACTGCTAAAGAAAACAATCACTGACAATTGCAAGCTAACAAACTAGCTTATTTTCTGCTAGAAGGTACTGCCTACAAATTCATGTTGACTTTTTTTAAATTTGTATTGAACCTTTATTTAACCAGGTTGGTCCCGTTAAGATTGAAAACCTCTTTTTCAAAAGATCCGAGCCAAGACAGGCAGCAGACTAATACACAGGGAGACAAGGAACCATTTACACAACATTTGAACTTAACTTGGGTACATCTCTATAAGGCTGGAGAAAAAACATTGACTGTAAATGTCAGAAATGTATGTATTTCATTATTCGCAATCCTTCTGTGACAACAGTTGGCTCCAATCCCCGTACAACAAGATATTTGACCTCGATGTGGTTACAGCTACTCAAACGTAGAGTAGTAACTCTTTGATGGCAGACAGATTTAAATGATGAATTCACAAAAGTTACCAGGATGAATGAATTCATGAAAATCATACTAACACCTCTGCAGATGAGTGTTGGGACGAGCACGTCACTGTAACAGATTCCTCTGAGTTTTCCAGATCCAGTAAAGCTGTTACAGTGAGCAGAGAGAGAGAAGCCTGATTCTTTTCTCTACTCAGTCTGAGATTAAATATACAATTAAACAAAGTATCAGGTTTGAACATTATCAACGTCTTTATTGTATTTAGCTTTCAGTAGCAGCTCCCGCTAGCTTCTGAAGCGGTCTCTGGCGTCACATTTGGTGTTTCCACGGCAACAATAAACACGTTGCGTCTGTCGTGCTCATCATGGCGGTTGCCGCGATGAGGCACGCCCCGTTACAACTGTAGAACTACGAATGTCTCTGCCTTTGATCACAGCTGGAAATATTTAAGGTGTGTCTATTTATTTGTCCAGGCTTTTAATTAGCCTCTTTTAGGGCTGTTATGATCTTTGTACTGTCTGTATATTGCTTGTGATGTTTTAACCTTGTTTGTGAAGCACTTTGTGGCCTCTGCCTGCGAAAAGTGCTAGATAAATAAAATTGACTTACTTACTTACTTACTCTATCATAAATCAACAACTGTAAACTCATGACTGGTTCATGATTCATCTTAAACTATGAAATCGATTGATAAACCAGTCAACAATGTGTCCAATAAAACAAGTGAGCAATCAGCGTGTGGAGTATCTCGAATGTTTAATACTGAACTTTTTCTTATTGCCTGATTTTTTTTTTGTATTCTTGGGTTGAATTCTTTTTCTATTCATATCCCTGTGTTTCCTCCTGCTATACTATACAGTGTATAAGAGGAACTGTAACTGCTGGGATAAAGTATTTCTGATTCTGGTTACACTGGTTACCCCCCGTAAAGATCGAGTGACTGCATGATTATACTTCAATGAGTCCTAATTGACCCAATATGTCGTCTTCTCCAGTAAATATGTGTTGTTGTTGTTTTTTTATGTACATACGCTGTGACATTTTTCCGCCCTTATGTCTTTGCTTGTTACTCTGAAATCACTGCCATCAATCAGTTACCATGACAACACGCTTAACACTCAAATAGGACTCTCCATCAGAGAATTTGCAATGCATGTTATGACCATATTTGACCAATCAGTGTACAGCTTTTAACCCTGTGCCCGTAAGCGTGAGTGCATACGATCTCCACAGTTTATGATGTTATTACACTCAAGTCAGTGTGCTGGAGCCGGGATAATTAGAAGTGTATTTACGGTGGTCGTTACATGCCATTAATTTCCAGTAGCTTTATTGTGCCTGTGCAGTTTCAGAGTGCGGGATGATGGGATTTGTGCGATGAAGGTTGTAAATAAGATCCAGCCATAAAAACAACACAGAGCTGCTCCTTATGATGAACGCCTGGCTTTAAATCTTCTGAAAGTAGTCAATGTAAAGTTTGTGTAAGTTATCTTTTCTGCATAAATTCTTTGCTGTTGTGAAAAAAAAAAAAAAAATGATAACACAAGTATAGAACAAGAGACATAAATCCTGCATGAAGAAATGGGGCTCTTGCCCAACTCGTACAGACTTTAGTATGGTGGCCAGCGAGGACAAACGACCCGGATTGGCTAACTAACATGAGGAGAAACATGCAGCACAATCAGAAAGAATATGAATTCAAAAGCAGGTTCAAAGGTCCAAAACGGATGCAACAACTGAAACATGCTGTACGATGCAGAGCTGATCACATCTGTTCATGTGTTGAGCATTAATTATCAGCACAATGAACATTCAGTTAGAAAAGTGATTATCGAAACATTACATTTTTTTACAGTCTTTGACTCTATGCTCCATAGCTGTCAATGTAGGCTCAGCTAACAGAGTGGGAAAACTCCACATGGTGAAAATGGATGGCACTAAAAGAGCGACACAGCTGCACAGAAACTGCACGACGTGAGCTTTGCTGAATGCAATAAAATGATCTTTCTCTCTAAAAGAATAGTTTTATTAAAACGGTTACATTGACCCTATTAAATACATAAATTGTAATTCTGTTGATGTGCATGTTGGCCGTCTTATCACAGACACTGATGCTTCACTGTAGCTCTAATGTTGGGGGACTCGGGACCGAGTGTTACATGCAGCTGCTGCCAAAGCTAACATGACCACAGACTTTGAATTTGTGCACATAGACGTGCCTGAACATGCAGGACACCTGGAAAACACATTAATGAGCATCTACAACCAGATAAAGAGTAATATGGGACTTTTAATGTCTGATGATACAGTAAGGTCATTCAATGATTCATTCAGTAGATATTTTATATATCGGACCTTTAAAGTATTTTTTTGGCACGGTCAATGAATCCCACGCCGAGACTAGAACAGGAAGTGGATCACTCAGTTTATTGAGACCCTCACTGGATTTCACTGGATGTTGAATCTCTGTGTGTACATTTTAAAGTGAACGTTTCTCTAGGCAACTGACTGTCGGCCATTTTGCCTTTCCCGTGTTGCAAGACTGCAGTCGTCATGGGAACTGGCTACATGAATACCATCTGTATAATTAGCCCTCCCATGCTCTGGCTCTCTAAGACAGAAAGTCAGAGTGAGATGAATGAAAGAGCAACAGGACGAGAAACGAGAGAGAGAGGATGGAGGAGAGAAAAAAAAAAAAAAGGGGCCTGGGGGTCCCTCTGCACCTCTCCCTCATTAATGCACGAGGAAAAAGATGGAAAATAAAAGGAGAGCCGTGCAGACACATGTTGTAAAAAAGAAAGTGAGCCAAGGACAAATGGAGAGATAGATCAAGAAGAAGAGGGCGAAGAAATGACGGAAAGTGGGAAGAAATGAGGCTTAAAAAAAAGAGAAGGGAAACAGATGATAAAATGTGACAGTGAACATGCACAACAAAGTGAAAGAGTGTGTGCATGTGGAAGTCAGGAGCAGAGAGCATAACGAGAGCTGTGGACAAAGATTAAAGACAGAAGAGTTTGAGGAACGGAGGAAATCCAAGCCCCTGTGTCTGTTGATTTTGATGGTTAAAAAGAGAAAAGGAGAATAATTACACATAAAGATAAAAAGAAATCTAAACAAACTAAAAGCTATCATCTGTTTGGAGATCATCTGATGGCTGTTTGAAAGACATATTTAAGTTTCTTTGAGGATGAAAGACAGTAACCATTGCCCTATACCCAACAGATCCCACTCAAAGGAGACGGTTTGTTTCAACCCGTTCTGGGATGGGACTTGCGTATCTAATAAGCACTTGTGACGCACTTGTACACAAGCAGATCAAATGTTACCGCCCTGATTCTCAGTTCAACGCTGGAAATGTTGTCTCAGTCTAACGACAGGCTGAGAGCTGAGGCGTCATGTCAGCTTCCTGACATGACTGTATAGATGACACGTATCGTTCAGAAAATCCAAACGATGGGTCATAAAACTAGTCGATGAACTGCAGGATTTTAGCCTTGTTTTTTTCTTTCGCACCAATACAGCAAGGCAAATTCCTTGTATATATAAATGTACTTGGTAGGTAATAAAAAATGATTCTGATTTTGCACATTGGCATCGGCTTAATTTTTTAAGACCAGAGTTTGCCACCTTCCCCAGACTGCCAACCTCTCCAAAGAAACATCCGGCACTCGCAGTTCTGCCTTCTTCTAACCCCTTGCGTCCCTCCAATCACTTCCTTTTTGTCCTCTTCACTCGACTGCAGTGTCTGTGATTTCAAAATTTCACCAAACATTTGTGTCACTTATTTGTATGTTGACCAGTTTTCTGTAGGAAGCTCTGGTACCTGACCCTGTGTGCACTAATCGATGTGAACAATGAAAGAGGCCCTTTATTTCTAGGCATTCGTTGGTTTTTTCTTGGTTTCTTTGTGATAAACAGACGTGTAGTGGTGCTGGAGCACATTGGAGCGGCACAGTCAGAGGCAGTCCCCAAAACCAGGCAGAAGCTCAGAAGCAGCCGGGCCTTTTCTGTGGCAGCCCCGAGGCTCTGGAACAATCGACCCCTGAGTATAAAGACAAGCTCCTACCCTTCAGGTCTTTAAGACACGCCTCAAATCTCATTTATACACTCTGGCTTTCCCAACAGTTTCATGATGAGTATTGGATATGTTGTGGCTTTGTATCTTTTATGATTGATCTTGGATGATTGTTGTATTTGTATATTGTAAAGCACTTTGGCACAATGTTGGTTGTATTTAAAGTGCTATATAAATAAATGTGGTATGGTAAATGTCTGTTAAAAGGTGGTCGTATTCTGCAGAAGTTAACTTAACACAAAGTTTGTTCACAAAGGCGGCAGCTGAGAGCGATAACTATTCCACACGGTGCAGGTGTAGAAAGACCTCAGACTGATCCATTAGTGCGTGACATCACATGAAAGCTGTGCATTTACTTGTCCAAACTCTGACACAAAGTGGATTGGGTGCCTGACATTTGTTGCTTTAAGTTAACTTCAAGCAAGAGCAGAAGCTGAAGGGGAATGTCTTCTTTTGCAGGTGTCCATAAAGCGAAGTATTGGAACAACGAAACATTTCGAACAGGTGCCTCCGATGAAAAGTCTGCAGACGGTCATTTGGATCAATCATTGGGATGCATGGGTTAAATCTACTCATCGTCATTAATTTCCATAAAAGTGATTTCAGAAAGCCATGATAGGGGTTCCTGAGAGGAAGTGTCATGATGACCATGTGCACTTCCATCCACGTGAAAAGCAAAGATGGAGAACGATAATGAAATAAAGAACATTCTGAAGGGATAATAAAACCTGGAAGTAGTTCAACATGACATGAAAAGGGAGCCTGTCAGAGTACATTGAAGAAACAAAGAAAGAAACCTGAAAGCTTCCCTCTCTGTTTCTAAAAGACCAAGCCTACCCAGCCTGTGACATAACAGCGTGCGCTGGTTGTGCAATTACTCTGTTACGGACGTATCTGGAACAGAGCTTGAGGGAAGTGTCACACACTAGTGTGAACTGGTTGTGAAATATGAATCCAAATTGAAAGAGGTGCTAATTGAGGTGCTTATAATGGGCAATGATGCACAGCGGGGTGTGTGAATGGAACAGTAATGGATTCTAACAATTTCAATATTATGACTGAAAGGAAACAATTTGAGGGGTTTTTATTATAACTTTTTTTTCTTTGTCAGTGTAGTAGTCAAGACCACACTAACTGAGACCACGACATACCTGAGACCCGAATGCTCCAAGACCGAGACATTTGGAGACCGAATAGAGACCAAGAGATCGGGATAAGACCGAGACCAAAAATGTTACTAAAACATCACCTTGTGTGCAGAGGGACGTGTCTCTGCCTTAGACCATCGCACCAGGGAGGTTGTCTTAAGATCATTCTTAAGACCAAGACTAACACAACTCAAACGATACAGCTAGCAGTCATTGTCTTCTGTTTTTTTTTTTCTTCACTGTGTTAGCATTTTCTTCCTTAAGTTGTGAAGTCAGTAGCTTGTAAAGACAACATCCAAACCGGGCCCCTCATCACAATCAGAAACACTCGCCTATACTGCAGGGTTAGCATGTACGTTTACTGCTTGTACCTACACTGCAAGCTAGCTGAGAATATTACATTTGCTGTAATTAAAAGTCAATAACAAAGCAAACTGCCGGTGTTTGAAACATGCCTGTCCAACAAAAAGTAGGCCAACACAGTGCATGGGAGGAAAGCCAAGCCAAGGTTCACCCTCGGTTTCGAACGACATTTATCCACTTTGCATTTCACCTCACTATGAAACTACATCTGTCTGAAACATTCCCCAATTTGAAAAACCTTCAATCGCCATATTGAACTACTTAGAAGCCTTGAGCCATGACAAAGCTTCTGTATTTGACGACATGGGAAAAAGAACACGTGTGTGTGTGTGTGTGTGTGTGTGTGTGTGTGTGTGTGTGTGTGTGTGTGTGTGTGTGTGTGTGTGTGTGTGTGTGTGTGTGTGTGTGTGTGTGTGTGTGTGTGTGTGTGTGTGTGTGTGTGTGTGTGTGTGTGTGTGTGTGTGTGTGTGTGTGTGTGTGTGTGTGTGTGTGTTGACAGCACAGAGACTGCAGTCACCTCCAGCATGAAACAGCTGTCACCAGCTCCTGCTCTGCTCCTCCTCTATTTTCATATTTATCCCTCTTCCCCCCTCTCTCTCTCTCACAGCTCTCCACTTTCAGACATGTGGAGCAGTTCAAACTCTTTAAGACTGTCTCCTCTGGGCAGGTAGGTAAGACGTCATTTACATATTCCTGATTTCTTTTCTTTTTTTTTAAATTCCAGTTTGAAACTCAAGTACCATTCTGTGCTAAAGCAAACATGACAGAGGTTGGACGAGGACAGGGCTTAATAAAATCAGCTCAGTTTGTCATGTCAGCAGAGCAAACAGTACGAGCAATGTGTACACTAGAACTTAACTCTTGGACTCCGGCTTAATTTCACACGGCTTGAACTTGAAACAGGACTTGTTTAAGGACAACAAAGGACAGTGACAGCCGCCCATAATCCAATCCAATATCCAACGACAGACTTGCATAGTTTTTGTATCACAGGACTGGAGTTAAAGCTGTTTACAAGCCTGTTTCCAGTGATCAACAATAACACCTCTAATCCCCAGTGTGCCCCAGGGTCCCTTTCCCCTCCCGAAACATCCAGCCTCCCTAATGGGATCTACAGTGAGGAGAAAGAACAGACTCTGCTTTGTGCGTGGTAATTAATCCAAGCACTGTGACACAAGTGTAATGTGTTCCCTGCTCTATCTGTAATAATTACAACAAATACATCACCAAATAACTAAAGCAATAAACTGGATTTAGTGGAGAACAATGCAGTTTATCAAAGCTGTGTCTCTCTAAATGCACAAGTAACACTGTTCAGAAGAACTTTGTCAAATAAATAAATGAAAAATTGTTTTATAGAATGGTCTATAATGAACACATCTAAGTCTTGAAGAGCCTGAAAAAAATCTACAAACTTTCAGGGGGACTGCCCCTAAAAATACTAAACATCTGGGTGTTCACACACGCACATCAACAAGGGGCGGCAGACGCTCAGTCTGTAGGGACGTGGGTTGGGAACAGGAGGGTCGCTGGTTTAAGTTTTGGTGCAGGCCAAGTCTGGAAATTGGTAATAATAATAATTGATAAGAAAGCACACCTTCTTTTATATTTTACTATGTACTCGCAAAAGGTGAATTCTCTACCAATTATATCCGTCTCACCCTGACTTCAGAGAGAAACACTGCTGCTCGCGTTAACACATGCAGCTCAACCTGAAAGCTTTGGGAGTTTTATGCAAGACTTTAGAGAACCAACGTTCTGACCCTCTTAACTTGGCCAATAAGAGTCTCCATGTATGGCATATATGATAGTCAAACTTAATCAGTTAGCCTCAGCATATGTTTGTGATCTTCACTGTATTCCTGTCTCTTAGTCTTCCAAATAGTCGTATAGCTTGAGGACACACAGACAGAGGTATATAGCATATGTCCAGCGTGAACAAGAGAGGAGGTATAAAAATAAAAAAATGGAAGAAAAATAAAGAGGAGGAAGATAGAAAGTGGATGGTGGGGGAAATGAAGAAAGGCAAGAGACGGGGAGCCTCCAAAGTGGCTCTTAAACTGCTTCAAATTGGTCATTAGCGTAATCAGGGGGAAAAGCATTACGGAAGCCTGCTCCATTAGGGGGAATGGTAACTCCCTGTCCCTCACTCCTTTCCCCCCTCTTTCTGTCACTTCCTCTCTCGTCATTTCTTCTCTGCTTCCTCTCTGCTGCTTCACTAAAGACCCGTCCATCTTCTAATGCAGCTAAAGGCGAACACGTCTCTCCTCTGACGAGACATCCTGAATGCTGTAAACCTCTGCCGGATGGATTATTTCCAAAAATCACTGTATTGAAAAAACAAGTCAAAGGAAGTTCACACCTGCATGCAATATTTAGTGAAACATTAGTGGAGCAGAACCGATGTCAAACAATCTTACATGAACAAGATTACTGTTTGCCCTGTGTGCAATACAAACAGCACGATTGAGTTTAACTGTGCGTGTGAAGTAGATGCTATACCGCTAACTGAGACCTTTTTACCCCAAAGGAAAACTGTTATGCAACAGTGATGGTAAAAAGTAGAAGAGCTTTTATAAAATGCTAAAATTAATGCCAGAGGAATGAGTGACAGTAATGTGCACAACAGAGAAGTAAAAAATGAACTCAAAATTGAAATATTTAACAGTCTGGTTGGCGAAAGCCTGAAAAGATCCCCAAATTACAGACCCATACCGTCCTACTTTTTGGGACCCTTCTGTTGGGGTGTCGAGTATATCGACCCAACGATTCAACCCTAATAGCTGGAGCTCAACACTGCAGTCGGTTGATTGGTCCAAAGAAACGTAACCTTCCATGTGACAGCGGCAAACACAAGCTTAACTGTCAGCTGCAAATGCAAACAATAATAATGCACCGGGTCGTTTCACAAGACTTCTTCTTTTTCTTCTGACCATTTCTGCCTTAATAGAACAGCTGAAGAGAGGGAGGGCATGGTGGGAGGTGAAAGTTGGGGATGACATGCAGGTTTATTGAATTTATTAAAGCTGACTGCTGATAATTATAGGTTCAATTCAAATCCCTAACACTGGTCTAATAATTAGTCCAAAACATAGAAGTGCATTTGTGCAAGGTGGCTGGATGACTGTCATCACATCTTATTGCTTGCACAGCGCGGACATTAACACAGCGTTGAATTAGTGCCTGAGAAATTAACTAATAATAGAAAAGTTTACCAGGAGTTTTCTATTTATTTTCACTTTTTTGTTATGTTTGCAGAGACCCTGCCTTATGCGTAGGTTGTCTCATGTTTCCGGTGTTCTCAAGGTTTTTGGGTGTTAGCCTTTGGACAGTGGATTTGAAGCCGCTCTCTGGTGACAGCAGGACGTGAGGACAGGACTTCATCAAAACACGAGCTCCTGGAGCCAGACAGTCTGCCAACATTCACAGGGAAGCTACTCAAGTTGTTTAGCAAGGGTGGAGCCAGTGTTGGATGTAAAGATGTAAATACAACAAACCCTACAGTACAACGCCTCCCTTGACGTTCATGATAAGCCTATACAAACATATTATTGTACCTCAAATGCTCCTTCTCATGATTCATTGATGCTTGATCCAATGGCAACTGGTCTCAGGCCTGAATAAACTCTCACATATTTTGAAAATGTAAGAGAGCTCACACATGACGACAGATCAGGACCATTTTAGAATTCAAAGACCAATGGGACGCCGCCCCTTTAGTGACGGCCGGACGATCAGAAAACGTTTTTCCGCTCGTCCCGAAGGATTCTTCAGTGTCCAGATCTGGGAGCCGGCTTCTGTTTGCGAGCTCAGAACTGACAAATCCTTTCAGAGGAGAGGTTCAGTTCGAGCCCGTTTCCTTACTTCCACAGTGTCTATTCGTACGCCTGTTAACAGAACGAGACCGTTTACTTCTAGTTTAATGCCATTACTTACCCTCTCCCTTGATCCTAACATGTTATTCTAACTGATGTGTTGATGAAACTTCAGTCAGCTCCATTTTCTCTAAGACTACTCGAAGAGACTCTGAGAGACTTAATACTTTTTCATCTTCGTTGCTCTTTGTTCATCAAGTCTCACATGAATCCGAGCATTTCAGGGTCAGTGTGAGGCTAATGGATGTTTTCATTAAGATTTTAAAATGTGTTTATTAATGGAGACTCAGTTAGTTTGGATAAGGGCTTTTTGCCAAAAGTATATAAAAGGTGAAAACTAGCTCACTTTAATAGGGAGAGGTTTAAAGGTAGTATAAAAGAAAATGTTTTTCATCATAAATGTCAAATTATGTAGCAGACTATTAGTCTCTCTGACTTTTTATGCCTTTTTACCCAAGATCTTCTCGCTATTCATTATGGCCTGAAAACTCTCTCCTCTCCTTTCTTCTCTATTTGACACTTTCTCCCATGACTTTGTCTTTTCTGTATTTCTTCCTCTTTTCAGACCAAGCCAGTGATTCAGTTCAGCTCAAGTTGTTGAAAGGAGGACCTGCACATCTTTTTTTCCTCCCAACTCTTTCAAAATCTGCTATTCCCTTTTCACTGTCTTCTAAAGCTCGACCACCCCTCTTCCTGCTCTTTCCCCCTTTCTTCCCCAAGTCTTCCCCGTAGAGTCAAGCCAAATGGAGCAAATCCTTCAAAAGGCGGTTTTGATGATGAAACAAACAAGGCAGCCATCGGAGAATGCCTCGTAGCTTCTGCGAGGCGTGCTGGGCAAGATTAACAGCCAAAAGGCCCTTTTCTGACTGTGTCTCACTCCAAGGCTCCAAAGTAAATCTTCCATGGCAACCGTCCAAAAAAGTCGGATTGTACCCAATGACTTCTTGTTCAGAAGACTGAAATAAAAACAGAGGACGGGCAATGGATCGCAGCCCACGGTCTTTAAAGTTCAACAGTTCATGAAGTGAACTCATTTGGTCTTCTTAAGGGCTCGTTTTAGGTCATGATGCTTCCATCAGTGCTACACTACCAACCACATAGAATACTTTTATTAGTTTCGACCTCGTCATTGTTTTTCTTTTTCATTGATGATCATTATTATTATATACTGCCAGTTCAAGCAGTAGCTCAGCCTGTAGGGACTTGATTGATGAACCTGAGGTTCGCATGTTCTAGTCCAGGTGTGGACCAAGTCTAGGACCTGGTCTGGTACCTTCCTGACCACTGTTGAGGTGCCTTTGAGCAACGCACAGAACCCACCATCACCACCTCAGTAGGCTCTGTTATTAAAGGACAAAGAGTAAGGTCAAATACCTGCTTTATGTAAAGTGTCTTTAGATAACGTCTCATAAATTAGTATTATACAAATAAAGATTGTTGAAAAAGAGACCCCGATGTCGTGGTACTGTGGAAGCATGAGCATAGACGGACACTGATCCTGTGAAAACTGTCCAATGCAGAAAAGGAAGTGTAGTGAGTTCACAACTTTTTTTTTTCTCTATGAACGCATACTTGAATTATTATGATTAACATTTGCATCATTTTCTGTACTTCATTGTATTAAGTTCTTATAAATGACCCAGTTTGTTGACTTTATCGGCCTTGTATTTATGTGGTTACTTAACAATGTGTTGTCTGTCTGTCATTTGATACTGTAATGACTCAATGTCAGGTGGAACGAATGAACTCTCTTTCTTGTACTTGGGTGTGGACCTTCGATGGCACTTCAAAAGTACAGTAAAATACAAGATCTTCACTGTTGTATTCACCATTTGCACTGCTGCCAGTTATGCCCACAAGCTGTATACAATGTGTATGAATTTGGTTTAGCAGAGTCATGGCATCTGATGAGCCGATGAAAGCTCGTGTAAACTGCAGCTGTGTGGGCGACTTCAGCAGCATTCAACAGGAAACAATCATTTGATTGTGGAAATTTGAGACCGGGACAAGTCACACACATGGATGAAGAAGCTATTTCAGGAGTAATAAAGAATAGCAACAGATTAATCTCTATCATATATGTGAGATTATACTGTGTACGTCACAGCTACACAGATGTTAATTCTCTTAAAGCTGGGTCAACGCCACAAGACGTAACTTTAGGCCTGATTTCCCCCTTCAGAATATCTAGAGCAATTTTTCCTTGTCATATTTACCTTTGGAGTCAGGTGTGTTCAGACTTCCGATCTGTTGGGATGCACACCGGGGCCATCCCGATTTGAAAATTCCTCCGGTCCATTGTCTGCTATGTTTGTTCTAAATGTTTGGCCACTAGAGATTCTGTAAGATGTTCAGTTTTGAGAGTCAGGACTGATGAAAGAAACATGTGCATGCACGGTGAACAGTTCTCTCCACACACTATGGGAACGCAATGATTTCATTTATCATTGTTTTTCATGTTTGGAGTCTCTCACTTAAACCAATCTTTCATGAGTTTTAAAATCTTTCAGTATGGGCAAGACATTGAGCGAACAATGAGCTGAATGGACGGCATCCTTTCATCCTCTCATTGGTTGAACTCGAGGTCTCTGCTTCTGAAAATGAAGTGTTTTCTTGCCACTGTAACCTGACTGAATGTTACTTTAGTGCTCATGGTGGATTCATGTTGGAGTCTTTGTAATATAACAAAGAGTAAGGTCTTTTACCTGCTCTTTGCAAAGTGTCTTGAGAAAACATTTTGTAATGAATTGGCCCGATACAAGTGACTGTTGAGGTTGAGAAATCGATCGAATGGTAATGAAAGACTAAACATGTTTCCCCTGTAATTTATTTCTATGCACATGGGTTTAATAAAAGTTAAAAGGGAAAAGTCTTTTAAGAAACAGGACCAAAGGGTAGCTCAGGATACGCAGTGTGAAATTGGAATAGAAAGGCCACATTAAAGGCCTTCAAGTGTTTCCCCATGTACAGAGGCTGTCGTTCTCGATGCCCAGGCACCGGTTCTGTTCCAACATGAGCTCCTTTCCCACATGTCATTCCCATGTACTGTTACTATGAATGGACATGAGTGATGTCAGCCATCTGTTCCTGCAGGGGGCGCTGGAGTCTCATCAGCAGCAGCCGCCATGCTGGAAACGCTGTCAATCCAACGACCGGCTGAGAGCTGGAGCTGAGGCGGCTTTTAAACCTCTCGATGAACCGTTCCATCGCGCCCACCTGTCAATCAATGTCAGCTACACACCAACAAGATGTCTTGTTTGTAAGTTAAAATTGGTCGTGTTGTAAAGAAACATGACCCTCAGATTATCAGCAACACAGAAGCATCGGTCACTTTAAAAAATAAAATGACTTTTAAAATACAAAAAGAAAATTATTATGATTTTATTTGCTAAATCATTGCCTTATATTTATTTGCAGTTGAGCTGCGTTTTTTGGGTTTTTTTTTTTCTAAATGCACATCCTAAATGCACATTGTCTTGAAGTTTTTGTTTATCTGTATTTTTTTTGTCCTTTATATTTTGTATACTTTTAAAATCTTCAGTTATTGTAAACCGTGGTTTCAGAATGTGTGCCCATGAGGACAAGAGCTAATCAGATTTAGTTTTGTTCTTATGTACCTGGTTGTAGCACGTTTATTTATACTGTAAAAACTGGCCTTCTCAAATGTGATGTGTATGTGACATCAGGGACTTCTGGAGCTGCAGCATCAAGATGACCCTCAATGAACTTCAGGATTTCACATCGGCTTAATTTCTTAACACCTGAGGTTGGCTCTCGATCATTCCCCAATCCCCTTTCAAAGAGACGTTATATTATTAGATGTTATATTATGTCAACAACAACACAAAAACATAATTCTACCTCTTATCGAGGAACTTTCAGCTCCCTGCTGACACCTACAACTTTCAGAAAGATTAGTGGACTCCGAGAGCCAAAAGCCTCCAGTGAACTCTGGAGCCTGAATTAATGCCTTCTGAGTACAGTAACATTTGTTTATGTGTCTCTATTAGATCTCTCTGCCAGCTCCCAGTTTTTCCCTTCTGCTCTACTGTCTGGAGACTGTAGACAGAAGGAGAGGATAAGACAGAGACAGGGACAACAGGGAGATGGACAAAGCCAAAGAGGTCGAAAGTAATGCAGAGGGAGGCTGACAGAGTAGTAGTGAGGTGGGTGGATGTCTAGACAGAGAGATAAACAGAGACAAGAAGACACAGGACACCCGGAGGCAAACAGCAGGGAAGAAACTTAAAATGGACAAGGACAAAGCGAGAGGTAGGAATGGACAGCTGGAAACTGTAAAACAACAACTGAGAGACAGAAAGACAAGGGGAGGAAGTAGGAGTGACAGAGAAGGACAGAAGAAGAGACACCTCAAGCAACAGAAACGAGTAAAGGGCCACACAGGAACCAGACTGAGGGAGTCATTCATTAAACGGGGGTTGCCATTGGGAACAGCATCTCTGAAGAATGTGTGGGTTGATTATGCAACCAATTGACTATAATTCACCCGGCTGACGGAACATCATGACCGGTGATCCAAAGGGGAGGGCAGACATCACTGAAAAGGAAATATAGGCTG
Source organism: Symphodus melops (assembly GCF_947650265.1). NCBI lineage: Eukaryota > Metazoa > Chordata > Actinopteri > Labriformes > Labridae > Symphodus > Symphodus melops. The sequence continues at coordinate 23,908,896 of NC_136699.1, forward strand.
TGTAATGTTGTTAACATCCATTTGTTGGCAAACACTGACCAACAGCTATGACACACAGAGACGGGGCTTATCAAGAAAACACAGCAGCAGGGTTAAGCACCAAACCGCCTCGTTGAAATACATGGCTAAAAACCATGACCTGTGTTTCAGATGAGTGTAAAGACGTTAGCCTTGCCAGTCGCTGTGGTGTTAAAAGACAACAGTTTAAAAAAATACCCCTGATGATCTCACTCTTCTGGATTGGAAATCTAAAACATGATGTTTTCCAAACATGGATGTGACTTGGGTTACTAGCATGGTTTTTGGAGAGATGTCAAACTTTAAGTGGTGGTCAGTTGTAGCACTTTTTTTCCCTTGCAAAATATATATATATATCTTTTAAATTGGGCATGTTTGTCTCGAACCTTACCAAACGCAATGCTCCCCCCTCCCCTCTAGTCCGATACAGCAGGTGGCAGTGCACACGTGGTTTGTTTGCAGCAGAAAGAAGAAGAAGCGAGCATGGCAACCACTCACGAGTCGATCCTGCTAACTGTGGATGTTATTGTGCAGCTCAGAGGACGAAACGGGCCTTAATACTGTGGTTTATGAAGCGACAGGAGTCATTTTAAATATCGTCATGTCGCGGTCAACTTCTCATCTTCCGCGGACCATACTTGAGTACACTGACATCGTGCCTGAGATCACCTCTTCAACTGGACTTGGGCACGGTACCAGAGTACAGTACGGTTTGTGTTCACACTGATCAGATGAAAGACTTTGGGATCAAGTGTACTTGATACCCAAGAAGGCCGAAACATCTGGAACACAATGATGGCGTTGTTACTTCCTGGTAAATGTGTCGGTTAAATGGATCGATGTGCAACTTTTCTGTTTATTGTCAACATTAGCTTGAATGTGAATCTCAGTGTAGCCGATGCACCATGTATGGTTGGCTTGCTTTAATATTATGTGTCATAAACAGAAAGCCCTCCATTGGAAAATCAGTAGATCAGTGCTAACCTCCCATACAACTGTAACGTGCAACTCAGACTTTTTTGAAACTGTTAAATCCTCCTGCGTGACCACTCGTCTCATGAACATCGAGAGATATTATCCTGCATTAAAACATGTTTTACTACAAGCTGCAGCATTGCAGTGCTTCCTTGTTACTTGTTTTACCTGACAAGCTGCTGTGTGATTTGATACACAACCAACAGAGTAAAGCTAAGTTTTTAGAAGCTGCTCTCAGCAACAAAAAAAAACACAAAAAAAAGCGAGCTTTTTCTCCTGCATCTGGCAGCTGCAGCTGTCTTTGCTTTTAGCCTGGATCATGTGTTTGACTCCTTTGTATTCGTCTCATGTTTTTTAAATATTGCTCTTTGGTAACAGAAATCTGCTGCACTGCGTGAAACGCTCCCAACATAGCCCCATTTCTGTGAACATGTTGATTAAATAACCACCCTCATGTAACTGCTCAGCGGGATGCTTTTGTTACTCATGAAGCCGGTTAATACACGTACACATGAATGTAGAATGTGGCTCTTAGCACAAGTCTATGGAGCCTTGTTTGAGTTTTAAGATAAAACGTGTTCTTGGTTTAGGTGCGGCAGATTTGTCTTTGTTGGTATTTGACAAATCAGCTGCTTCTTTCTATGTTGTGCTACCAAACAGTGCTGAGTGATCAAACACAGTGCACAAAAGATTCATTCCATCATTTACTTTTTAATGCCCCTGATGGAAAATGTGAATGATGCAATGGTTAATATGTAATGTTATTTCTATTTCAAGTAGCTCCAGATTGTCAGACGTTTCTGTGTCATGCTCTTCAGATTTTTTTTTAAGGACACTTCTCTGATCCCTAAAAGGAAATCTGTGTCTTTTGTAAGTCATCATCCTCAGCAGTGTCAAAACACATTGGATCAGAGGACTGAACCTGGGATTTAACCAGCAAAGGATGTCGTACTCACTTTGGAGTTTCTCTGAGTCATTCTGACAAAGACTATGGTGCTATAAAGGAAACTTTATATCTCTTGTAACTTTTTCTGTCAACATATTTACCCCTGACTTATGTACTATTGGCTGTTAATTAAATTCAGAGTAAAACTTTAAATTGAGGTCACAGTATTCTTTATTACCTAGTTGATTATTAGCATGCTAGTTAGCATGGTAGTAGGAGAGATTCCAGGACAAAATATAAAACACTCATGGTTCTCTGCTCTGTCTGGTAGGGTTGTCCTCATGGTCGAATAAGGACACCTTGTCATACCTTTGTGTGTTGTTGGGAAACAAGCTAGTAGCTTCTGTTTCTGTCCAACACAGGGGCAGAAATCAAAACACTTTGAAGGATTGGTTTTAGAAACAAACTACTCTAAGAATACTACCCAAAGATTTAAACAAATGAAAGTGGTAACACCGACCTGCACTACAACCCAGACTCAAACTCACTGTTGTGTTCTTCCATTCACTCCCACCGATACCCCAAGTGAACGTCTGTTTGCTTCAGATGCAGGTTCTCTAAGAAACCAATATTGCTAAACTTAAGTTTACACAACAGATAAGAGCCTGGTACATGACATAAGGATGCTAAACAAGATGCTAAAGGCCATGACAGTGCGTCTGTATTTGATGCATTTGGAATAATAACAGGGCCTGCTGGTACAGTTTCTCAGTTGTAAAATGCAAATGAAATACCTGCTCAAATCGGTTTTGTTAATGTTAACATACTTTTTATTCATGCACTGCACAGCAACTTTTTGCTCAAATATTTCTTTTGACAATAAGAAGAATCCCTTTGAACAGCCAGCAGCAGAGATACATAGAGGTGGTCCTCTCTACAATCGAGACATGTGAATGTAAAGCAAGTCATTGTTGATGAAGAGTTAGACATTGCTGCCGATGATAAAGGGGACTGTTGCCATAGCAACTGGATGTGCATTGAGAGCGCAAGCAATTCATGGTATAGACCATTTGTAAAAAAAACTGATAGGTTTAAATGGAAACATTAGAAATTCATTGAAGCTCTGGTTATGTTCAATGTTCCCTGTGTGATCTAGGAAACCTGTTTGTAATTTGTGTTGAAGCAATTCTCAGAACCTTTATCTGTTTAATTAAAAAAAAAAAAAAGTTATTGGAATCTCTTTGATTACACACCAGGCCATGCTTCTTCTCATGTTTGTTTGGTGTTTCCAAGTGAAACATATTTATGTGATGAATGTGATTTGATGCGCCTGCACATGCAAAGAACAATATGCTCACACAGTTAATGGCTTCTTTTATCAGGTGGCGCTGGCAGCTTATGGAAAAACTGAGATTATATTGCGGTGGGTTTACGCTTGGGCAAACAATAAACGGTAAGATGATGAATGCTCATCCCAATCAGACACGGATATCTTTTCATTTAGTCTGTTTGCAACGTTTGAGTCATCAACAGAAGGTTAGCATGAAACTCCTGGAGTGAAAGGGAAGAAGCAGGATGCACTTTTAGAGACACATCGTAAAAAACATTTTAAATGTACAACATGTAGAATTGTATAGCAATGTTTTCACTAAAATATCAACATTCATTCAAAATGGAAGAAAAAAAAACATGTTGTATATGTTTTTAATGGTTACATTACCTCATATATATCTAACAGCTTTCAAAATGAGAGAAATCCATAACTGTGTAGTTGTAACACGACGCGGTGGCCACCATGACAGACACCACGTTTACCTTTGCTGTTAAGACAAAGACCATTTCTCAAGGTAGCGGGAGCTGCTACTGAAATCTGCCATACTGTTACTGTGCTAAAATCAATTACACTTTAGCCTGTCGATTAACATATTCTCTTCCTCGAGTCTGTTTCGCCGTTCGTCTGTATCAGAGTTCGTTTTTATCTGGAGTGGAGTCAGAGAGAATCCCTCCCATGATTCCCTGCCAACCTCAGTATTATCTTTTGTTATTGTTTATGTGAGTGCTCCCTTATTTTATTTTATTTATTTGATGTACTCTATTGGTTTCTCCTGTATTGTGCCCTTGAAGGTTACAGCCGGCAGTGTTTTAAGATGTATTACACCATCGCTATATATATATATATATATATATATAGTATATTACTTATTCCATACATTGCTAAAAAAGCTTTGACTCCTGCGATTCGGACCGTGTAAACCATATCGAGATCCAATCTCATGTCATGATTTGTTCTTGTTTAGCTTTACATTTCCTTTACTTCAGTGTTTAGTCATTCATTTCCTGCTCTGGTGCACATTTTGCATCCAACCCTCATGTTGCTTTAATCTCTGCTATGGGATTTATAGTGCTTCCTGTTTCAGTTTCTCATCGTTATCCTTGTTTTGTGTGTATTTCCCTAGTGAAGTCTTTTGTGTTTCCTGATTTATTGTTTTCATTTGTGTCTCTCTTTCCTGTGTATATTGTTAGCTTGTTTCGTTATTGGGTTATCTATTAGTCTTAATGTATTTGATTTTGTAGTTCCTGTTCCCAGTGTTTCTTGTCTTAACTTCCTCCCTTTGTCTTGGTTCCCTCCAGTTTTGATCGCCCTGATTGTCTTCACCTGTGTCGTCAGTCTCACCTGTGTCTGATTACCTCAGAGTCTATTAAGTCTTTGTGTCCCTTCACTTCTGTTTTGGTTCAGACGTCTTCACATCAGTGTTTCAGGCTCCTGTGATGTGCATTTTATTTCCTGCTGGCTCGTTCCACAGCAGCTACATCTCTGGATCTGTCACTGTCAGAACAACCTGACCTGGCAGTTTGGGGAAGCCCATGTATAGAGGTTATAGTCTTCCAAGCAGACGGCCCAGGTAGCTGTCTCCTGTCCTGTCCTCTCCCCAATATCCTGCTCTGTCTACAGTCCTGTGAAATAAAGGCAGAAAAATCCCCTGAAACATCTTTCACAAAAAGTGTATGCACACAAATTATCTGATAATTCTTAAGAAAAGAGAATTCATTTTAAAGAAGTATTAAAGTAACTTTTATCTTTTAATGTCTTTAGCATTCATTTGTTTACCACCAATCACTCCCAGGTAGTTTTTTTTTCTTTCCATATATGACATCAATGGATTTCAAAAGCTTTCCAAGACAGCAAGCTAGAAGAGTTCATATTGGTGGCAGTGAAGAACCTCTACAGCAGGGGTGTCCAAAGTGCGGCCCGGGGGCCATTTGTGGCCCTTGAGTGGATTTTTTGTGGCCCTTGACTTCAAATCGAAGAATCAGAAGATTTTGGCCCCAGGCCTCATCAGAGGGCATATTTCGTTCTTTTTTTTCTTTTTCATGTTAGCGAGGGAGACCTATTAAAGCCTGACTATTCTTTCCAAAAAATTAGAACACAACAGTTTCTCACTGCAATTAGTTATTGTGTATTTACATTATTTTTTGAAGAGGTCAAAATACAAAAAGTTCCTTCCAATATTTAAAAAAAACAAACAAAAAAACCCTGTGGCCCGTGAGCAATTCTAACAATTTTGGCTCGCAAGGAAAAAAGTTTGGACACCACTGCTCTACAGCATTAATCATTTCATGCACTGGTCCACTCAGTGACCTGAAGAATGTGACAGGTTGGAGGTAGAGCATGCTGTTCCAGGTCATGACGCATGTTCTGCATTGTCCAGAGGAAAAGATGCTTCAGATTTATTGTAGGGATTACATACCACACACACCCTCACACTCACTCAGACACACCAAGCAACCTTTTTTTTTTGTGCCAAACCCCCCAAAAAATCAATCAGCAGCTGTGCCTTTAAATTCAACGCTCCTTCTGACTGCAGTCATTCGCCAGATGACCTCAGAACAATCATTAAAATCGCCCTGACAACAGCGGCGTCTTCCTGCGCGTAACCTTTAGGATTAGTGCCACTTGACTCCATATTCTCAGTGACGGTAGATGAGCCTTTGGTGTATGTGTTTTCAAATATGTCTGCATCACGCGTGTTGATGCCCAAGTTAAGCCGGGAGAAGTGACCCGGAGAAGAGGAATTTATCTACCCACAGAGCTAGCTGATAAATTCACTTGAAAAAAAAGAAAAGAAGCGATATAGTGATTGATGCATTTAGCTGAACTTTTCTTTTTATAGTTATTTTCATTTAGTTTGAAGTCATCTAGAAATGAAGATTTTTACAGCTTTCAGAAACAACATTGGTTGTTCTGCATGGCAAACAGGCAAATCTGAGTGTGTCAAAAAAAAAGTTGCAAGGAGTAACTTTGTGGAGGTAGGACACAGTGGATAATAGTGTTGTCTATAATTGACCCTGATAAACACTGATGCAGCGCTGGACTCACTGCCTTTTTCCACTTCCCCGTTTCCGTTTTCATCTCTGCTAGCTTCACGTCATCGGACAGGGAACGAGGAAGGAGTGGACTCTCCAAGGCCCTGACGCTCGCTTCACATCCATGACGAAAATGTCCTACTTTGACTTGTGTCGACTTTATTTCGGTTCACTGCGAGTCGTTTATCGACAAGCCTCTGTGTTGTGATTTGAGTCAGCAGTTTGTTAAAACAAAGCACCACACGTCCATTTGTCCACCTTCAGTACAAAAGACATAGATATTATTCTCTTTGAAAGAGGGGAGAGACGGACATTTACAGAGCGGAGAAGTCAATATTTCACAGATGCAGCGTGGACAGTGAACATGTGATCATATGTGACGCTCGCATGCTGGACATCGTGTGAGTCCAAGTAGGTGGATCCATGACATCCAGAGCTGCAGCCCTGTAGGGCAATACAGACGATAAATACAACAAGTCCTATTCTTCCCTTCTGCAACATATCTACTGAAGGTTTTTAACAGGAATGAATTTTAAGCGTGTAGCACGAACTCATTGTTCTCTGATATTTGATTCGTAAGAGATGTGAATATTTATGCTGATGTATTGAAATAGTTGTTTCTTTTTCTTTTCCAGCTGTTCTCTCTACATTTGTAAGTAGCAGCTGTGTTGCTTTGGGTCTCATCTAATATTTGGCTCATGAAATACAATCCTCTTCTTCCAGTCGACTTGACTTGTTCACAACTTCTCTTATGCTGCAAACATTGCCGTCTCTTTATAAACACACACACTCATCTCAGGACTGGGAAGCCCTCCAGCTGATTAGTGTTGTGTGATTTATTTGAGTAACCGTTGTTTTTGTTTTTTTAAAGTTGAATTATTTTTTTCTTGGTTTTAAAGGAACAGTTTGTGCATTTCGCCACCAGGACGCTTCGAATCAAAATGATAGCAAAAAATGATGTCAGAAAATGAGCTTCTTTTCATGAGGGCTGCTTTCTTTCACCCCAAGCATGCGATACAGGATAATCCCCCTCTGAAGGTCAACACGTCTGTATTCCCTCCTACCTACGTGTGTGCTTCCCACTGCTCCTTCTCTTTTCACATGATGGGCAATTTAAAGACACCCATGGTGCTCTGTCTTCATGCGGACACACTGTCCTCTTCTCTTACTCAAGCGTGGGTTTTTAGATGCATGTCTTTGATGCTGATGCTGGATGACAACCATCATCAATGTGTAGCAGGCTGTCTTCTGTAATGACTGCTTGTTGGATTCAGTGACTTGATGAGCTTAGAGACATGTCAATTGTATTGGCAGATGTGAGTGAAGACTCCATCTTTTTTAAAATGTTCATCATCATCACTTCAATCTTCTTTAGTATAACTCCACATACAGAATTTATCAAGTGAATGATTGGATGTCACAAATAAAAAAACACACTGACATCTCTTTAGCTTGTCTTTGAAAGTGTGTGTGTGGGTGGGTGTGTCTAAGGTTGTATTTCTTAAAAAAATTGTTGTTCTTAACTTTGGTGCCATTGAGCCCACAAAAACGTAGACTCTATCAAACTTCAACAAATAAAATCCAAATGCTTGACTTTCATTTTCCACACTTCCTGTACAGTGTTTCCTGATTTAGGCAGCAGCAGCAGCTCAAAGGGACTTGGGTTGGGAACCTGAGGGGTCACCTGTTCTAGTCTTGATACGGACCACAGTGTGGACGTTGGGTTCCCACGCACTGCTGAGGTGCCCTTCAGTAAGGAACTGAACCCCAAACAGCTGTGGCCCACTCTCACATCTCCCCATGAATGCATGTCGATGGCTTTTGTTTGTGGATGTGTCGTCAGTCTTATGTGAGTTTCTTAATTAAAAACCTGGATCTCCCCTCAGGGATTAATGAAGCATGTTAAATTAAAAATAACTTTAAAAAGACATTCAGCAATCAGACCAATAATGGATTTTTTTTTCACATTAGCTTCCATCAGTGGACGCTGCTGCTTTGCTCAAAAACATGTTTTGTGGAGAGGGAGAGAGAAAGCAGCTGCCCAGGTGACCACAGTCATAATTATTATTATTATTATTATCATTATTATTATCTGTAGCCGCTGTAAGCCTGTGAAAACTTCGACCCAATGTCTGCACTCATTACACGTTTTTATGAACCAATCAAGCCTCTCTGCCCCATGCATGCATGAGCCCACACTCAAAGCATGAGCTGAAATCTGCTCCTGGACCAATGCTAGTGTATGTAAGTGAGGGGGCGTGGCTTATGAGGGAGCACAGAGGGGAGGGGGCGGGTGAATACAGATAACGGAGAGGATGCGAGACCCTGCCTTTTAAACAAACTTCAAACACGGTGAACTCAGCCCAGGTTAATTCAGTCTGCGAAGCACAGCGCCTCACTGACACACACTTCATGTCTGTGATACGTGAGTTAGCAGTGACATTTGCAGTCTTTTTAAGACACTAGCATTTGAGTGAAGCTTAAAGACATTGTCACATTTAATGGGATGGAAATGCTCTTCTGCAGCTTCGAGTTTTGATTCAGGCTAGGAAATAATTGTATTTCGAACACAATAACCTTTTGTAGCCTGCAGCTTCACTTTATCTGCATTTTGAACTGATAAAGAATCAACTTTTATTACGGAAACACGCCACCTGTCACCCTCGAGGAGGCGACGCTCTCATGAAAATGTCACTTTTTGATGGTGCCGTTTCCTTTATCAGTCTCAAAGTATGCAGCATCTCTTTTAAGTCGTAAATAACTGGTGGAAGGCAACAACCAAAATACTCCTCCTTCCTCTAATCCCCTCCATCAATCCCTGCTTCTGTGCACATCTATTTATCTCAACCCCTGTGGAAGAAAAGAAAGAAAGCACCACACAGCAAAAATAAAACCTCACTGAGACATAGTTCAAATAGAGCAACACACACTGCCACAGTAGTTATAAGCATGGTGTGAAGATGAAAGGTAGCATCGCCCCTCACATGTATAGAAAAGGATTCCAGCCGGCCCAGTGGTAATGATTTGTAAAATACCACCATTTCAGTCAGTGGGAGGGCAAAAAAAAGGGTTGTTTTTCACCATTTCTGTTTTCTTTTTCTCTGGATAAAATATTTTTCAGAGGTCCTGTTTTGCTGGACCGTCTGTCTACAGCTATCTTCCCACCTTTCTATTTCCAGCTACACATCTCATGGTAGCAGTGCTTTGCTGGAATCCAACATGAATGCTCAGTCAAAGAGTGTTTGAGAAGAAGAAGAAGAAAAAAAGTTCAAATAAAAGTAGCAGACAGTAACAAAACCCAACTTCTCTCTTTTTTTTTTTTTTGTATGTCATCTCCACTCAAAGACAGGGCGACCAAGCAACAGAGCAGACAAGTTAAGAAAAAGTCTCCAGAGACTGTAAGTCAGATTCAACCCCCAAAACTGTACCTGGACTGTTCCTCCGCTCCTCCTTGACAGGAAAAATGTTCACTTCTGTCCTGGTCTGATGATTCTCATCCTCCTCCACAGTGGAGTCAGGGGTCATGGTCAGCTATGGAAATGCAGAGAAGGAATCCCAAGCCTTCAAGGACACTTCAGTAGAATGGATGCTTGAAGTCCTGTAACCTCTAATACAATAATACATCACCTATTATGTTAGCTACCCCGCGCGAGGCACCACAACCCAGATAAATTAGCATTCACATGTTTTCTTCATTATTTCCATATAAATCAGCTCCCACGATAGAGCTGAAGATGTTTGCACGATATCTACAACTTCCATGAACTCACAGGCTGACTGTGTGAAAACTCTATGCTCTCATCTCTCAGTATCTTTACTTTACAACCCAGTAGTTTATTGGTACTTTTTAAACAGAAGGTATAAAGAACAAAAACAAAGCATTTCCATCTAAAACACACATGCAGCTGTCGCTCAGTCCATAGAATCGGCTGTCCTGCTGCAGATAGTGTGCACATGCGGGCAAAAAGCAACGCCTCACCCTGCCAGCTGACTGACTGACTAATAGTTACTGTAGATGCAAAGTGTGTGTGAAACTGTCAACTATTGAATAAAAAAGCCCTGATCTTTCTACTTGCTGAGGAGGGGGGGGATGAGCAAAAAGGGAGTGTGTGTGTGTGTGTGTGTGTGTGTGTGTGTGTGTGTGTGTGTGTGTGTGTGTGTGTGTGTGTGTGTGTGTGTGTGTGTGTGTGTGTGTGTGTGTGTGTGTGTGTGTGTGTGTGTGTGTGTGTGTGTGTGTGTGTGTGTGTGTGTGTGTGTGTGTGTGTGTGTGTGTGTGTGTGTGTGTGTGTGTGTGTGTGTAATCCTCAGGTCACGACAGGGAGGGGAGTTGAAGCTCGTCCAGAAGCTGCAGCTCTATCACAAGCATGACACACGTTTCAGCTTCTTTTTAACAGAAATTACAGCTACGAATGTCAGTCAACCAACTTTTATTTTCCCACGATAAAGATTGAATAAAGACAAAATAAAAACAATACATGCAAGTGGCGTGTTTGTGTGTGTGTGTGTGTGTGTAAGTGAAGCGGAGCGACAGATAGAGCACAAGCTGACACGATAACGAGCATGGAAGAGCTAACAAGATGAAGCAGCAAGTGAGTATGGTCTGTACCTTTTGGTTTGGTACTCTACGGTATTCAAAGTATCCCACCACAAGTTCAAAGTCTGCCCTGCAAAGAATCATCAGTTTGAAGTTCTACTTAAAAAAAGTGTTTCTGGATTCTGTGTATATTTTCCTCCCACTTCAGTTTAATCATCTTACAAACAGGTGCATACAAAGTCATCCTGTTTTGATTATCCCATCAAGGGAACATGAGCTTCGTGTGATGAAGGTGGATTGTTGTGCATCAGGAACAACTTTAGCATGCAGATGATGAACAGGTTTACGTGTGTCTCCATAAAGACACCTTTCCTGAGCACCGTCAGGCTCTTGTGTTGTCTGCTCAGAAGAATGTCAGGACTGAAGTTACACAAGGAAACCAAACCTGTACCATGACAAACCAAAGGAGGAACTGTCATGAAAGATGGCAAGCTGGAGGGAGCTGGTGTCTGACAGGCCCCATTTTAGCATCCTCTGAAGAGATGAACTCAGACGATGTGACAAACAGAAACAACAAACCAAACAATACGCTAAGAGAGATGTTCTCAGAGACAGCCTATTACACACTTCATTTTACCCTTCCAATGAAGTAAATATGTTGCACTGCATGTGATTGGGGGACAAAGAGCATGTCAGGGTTTGTAATGAAGTAATCTAAGGGAATGATGTATCACTGTGCGTGCATGTGTTTCCAGGCCAACAAAGCAAACCATTAAAAAAGGTTCTGAAGCAGTTAAAAATGAAAAAAGTGCATCATGGTGAACTAATTGTGTGATTATCGGCACAAAAACATGAATATGGAGCCAAACATGACGGAGAAGTTGTTTTAAAGAAATCTGATTTAAAGAAAAATAGCCTGTACAAATATTCCCATGTCTTTTTGTAACTTTATACATAATCCCAAAAAAATGTGTTTACATGCTCCGCAGAGTTCCGAGCTCATGGAATATTCCGTCTACACGGGGATCAGCACATTCTAAATAAACCGTGGTAGTGATATCATAACAGGACGAGGGGTGTAAACAAATCCTTGAAGTAGCATATTCTGACTAACCTGTTAAACTGGTCTGATACAGGCGTATACCAGGAGTCTTATTATTATAAGACTCCTGGTAAACGCCTGTATTATATTATTAGGAGTCTTATTATTATAAGACTCCTGGTAAACGCCTGTATAATATTATTATATTATTAGGAGTCTTATTATCCACCCCCCCTCTTATTCCAGTTCTTAATAATTGAAAAATGAGCTCTGTCGTCTGACAGCAGTCGAGTCAAGCGCCGCTCTCTGCTTGTAAAACCGCAATGCATGATGGTATATATTGCTTGGATAGTGACCATTGGCTGTACACAACTTTCCACAATGCATTGTGGGATACAGAGTGAACTAAATAGTGTATGAATATGCTCACTCAGAATTCGGACAGCACTATAAAATGGTGTGTTATATAGTGAATAGGGAGTGATTTCGGACACAGTCAGGGAGTGTACATTACACGAGTCCTTTCTTCCTGTAGCGTGCCTCAAGGATTAACTTTTAAAATAATCTCATGTTTAGCTTCCAAACATTCTCATGTAAGATCCACGTTTAATCATTCCTGACGTTTAAAAAGTGCTTCATCTGCTTTTTGACTCTTTTTTCCCCGCGTCCCACAGTAAACAGCTCTGCGATCCACTTTTGGGTCCCGACCCACCAGTTGAGAATCACTGGTATAAACTTTAGAACTTGTTATACAAAGTGGCTTCTTACTATTTGTTGGCCTTCAGGCAGAGCCGTACTTGAGCACTGTGAGCGAAACCAAACGTGCTGACTGACCACCCACGTGTGTGTGTGTGTGTGTGTGTGTGTGTGTCTAAGAGTGGGTGGTTGGATGGCTGGCGTTGACATAACATGACTCTGCACAGCACATTTAATGAGGGAAACAGCAAAGAGCTGCTGGCGTTTTGAGATGCGTCACAAATCTGAGCGTCTCCCCGATGGAGCTCCATAAAGTGCAGATGCTGTTGTTTATCCATGAAACACAGTGAACACATTGACATGACCTATTTTAATCACTCCTAAATATATACTCCCCACTCTGTATATTTACTGTCTGATACTCTGAAAGGCAGGTTTACATGCACCAATATTACATCATATTGATCCTATAAATAAAAACAGCTGCAGCCCAGCAGAGGTGTCAACAGCACTTTGTTCAAGCTGTTAACACGTCCGCTCATCTCTCTGATGTTCATCACTTAACATAATGGCAGCGGCTGTGTTTCAGTTGGTAGAGTCAGTTGTCTCTCAACCGGACGGTTTGAGGTTCGATTCCCAGCTTGTACAGCAACATGTCTGATTGTGTCTTTGGACAAGACATAACAGTGAATAGCGTCAGCTGCTTGTGCATATGCAACACTAGAAAGGAGCCTATGTCCATTCATGTTATTTAGGTTTTCAGTTTGCACCTTTTCCCTTCAAATACCTTTCATGACGGCCACTCTGCATCCATGAGTTTACTGGTTCTTGCTGTCTCTCTGTCTGCGTGGCCACATCTTTCTTTTTTCAGCTCATTTCCACACAGCCAAACCTTACACAACAAACAACCTGTTGTTGTATGTTTGGATAATTTATCTTTAAAAAAAAAAAAAGAAAGAGCATACTCTAAGAGCCGGGATGGGAAACTTTGCATCTGGACAATTTCAAGCAAGAGCATCTCACTGATGGACTGTACACCCCCTTTATTAGCGCTGCTTTGAATTTAAGTTGTTAATTATTCTTATAAATCACCTCAAGCTGTACATTATGTTGTTGTTTTATTGGGAGACATTTGGAAAAGCTGGTAAGAATAAATGAAGATGTGTGTGAAGCGTTTTAGGGCATCGTGGCTCACTTATTTATATAAAAAAAAGAATACACACATCGCCTGACAACCTTCAAATATCTCTGCTTTTTTAGGAGCCTGTAATGTTAGAAACAGCAAAAGTAACATGAATCATTGAACAGAATTCAAATGAACTTTAACAAGTCTGTACACATAATACAATGACCTATTTATCCAAAGGGGCCATTAAAGCTTTCCTCGAACAATCTGTGTGTTAATTAATGAAGTAAACGTATTTTTCTCACACAATTCCACAACATAAAACATGTTCTTATGGACTTTAAGACCTTTGTTTTTACACAATTAGAAGCACTACACAAATGCACTGTACTAAATTAAGTAAAGGGTGTTTTCAGTTTTCTATTGATGTAAAATTACCGACGTCCTCCACAACTGTGGCCTTGATTCGCTGCCTTTCTTTTTTCTCTTCTTTACTTGTCTATGACAAAAACTGCTGAATTCTGTCTTCACTTAAATGCATCCTGATCATAACACCCACATTCTTCAGGATGTGCAACGTTAAAGGCAGCATTAGTCTTTTTTTTTTCTCCAACCCCCTCGAGTGTGGCCTTGTGCATGCATGGGGTAGAGAGCGAGTAGGGAGCCACGTGATTGGTTCATCAGATTGGTAGCTTGTGGCAGACATTGGTCAAACTGCTAGAGATAACAGATTGTCTTTGTTACTTTTTCAGAGCACACGAGTTATTAATGTCTGTCAGAACCTAAAAAAGTGTATCTGGAGACGATGAACAACCCGAGCAAGTAACCTTTAACAAGTCTCCAAACAGTTCAGGACAATTGTAGGCCTTGTAGATGTACATTATGGTTTTTCTGTTGTTCACACACACTTATGTGAAAGGACAGTCTGTGTTTACTCAGACAGGTACTATTGTTGTCTCACTGGGCTCTGATGAAGAAAGCTCTGATGAGTTATTATGAACAACAGACATTTGTACATTGCTCACACTGATTAGCAAAGAGCTGTTCCTCAGAGACAGTGATCCTCGTGCAGAAAGCTTGCTGAACAAACACGCTGTGTGTGTCCAAGAACAGGGCTCAGCTCGGATAATGTGCTGCTGGAAATGAACACGCCTTGATGAATTAGGACAGGTAGGCCCAGAAGGCATTTACAGATTAATAAAAAGCAGATTAAAATTATCGGATCTTTTATTTGACTCTGAGGAGCATCCAGAGTTTGTAAGAAGCCAAACACAGGTGGGGTTTAATTTCTTTACACAGAAGTTCTAAGTTTGTATTTTACATTAAAAGATAATGATTTAAAGTAACTTCTTCTTTCATAGCATCATGACCTGAACCTGCAGGATTCTGAGCTGACTTCTGATGATCATTAGAAGGTCTAGGAACGTGTAGTGGGATGAAAATCCAAGGCTTCCCCTCTATGGACCGGGTGAACGTCTATTTCAAGTGTTTTCACCTCACAAGGAAATTTGATAGTTGATTATTTTTGCACGTTTTCACTAACCAGAGATAAGAAAAGTTTTGTTGACTGAGTTTGATTTTAAAGGACCCCACGGTAGAAAAAAACCCAGAACCCCCTGGGATCTTCCTTGACAGACCCTGACCCCAGGTTGGGACCCAATGATCTAAGACACCATCATTGATTATCTAGCCATACAGTGGTTTAGTATAGTTCCTGCTATGGACATTCTGTCCTGAATGAATGAGTCAGTGTGTGGCCACAGAGTGTGAGGCTGCAGCATTGCTCTTTTGAGCCAATCATGTAATGTTTAACACAGTCATCAATACACAATCAATGACTGCTCATTTCTGAGCCAGCCGCTGTAACACAAGTGCTTTTACCAACATGCACCTTTAAGGCAGGCAGAAGTAATTGTGTCATTGATTTGATGAGTGTAATGCATGTTCCATCTTCCTCCCCTGAAAAGGTAACATCTTGGACGCCTGCATTGATTTTAAGAAAGATAATTACTCACAGTTCTCAATACCTCTAGATACGATTATCGATTATATTAAGTCTAAGTGATGGAGTCTCCAGCTCAGCATGCGTCACATGAGGTTAAACAGGTCAGTAGGCTGTTAACATGTTCACAATGTAGAAACCCCCTCACAATGACACAAGACCCCCCCTGGTTTGCATTGGGCTCATACTCACACTTTTAGGATTCCATCCCTCCAAAAACATCCCCAGCGTATTTAAGCTTTACATTTAGCCAGGTTAGTCCCGTTGAGATCACACATCCATTTTTCAAGGGAGACCTGGGCCACGTCTTAGGTCCCATAATTGCATGGATGCATGCGTTGTTAGTCTCTGAGATGCATAGACAGACCCGAGGAAACACGGGGGGAACGGGTACTGATGTTTGAAGAGACGTCACATGGAAGCAAAGTCCGTTTGTGACATCAGCTGGTCCATTTAGAGTCTTTTCCAGCTTTTCGCCGTCATGTAACTCAGCTGGTGTTATGTTTCAATAAAGTCTGATCAGCTGCAGCGTCCAGTCAATGAATTCCAGTCAATAAAGGGGCGGTGCTATAGAAATAAACAGCTTGATTGTGTCTGTCCGTAAAAAGACTTTAGTGAAATCTGATGTTGTGTATTCTCGCTCATCGGCCCCTCAGATATCTGTCCTCCTCACTCGATCCACTCTCCCTCATTGAGTTACAAGAGCCTTGGGAAGCTTATTAACATGGCGGGAATGGAACTACTTCCGGTTCGACCGGGGGAGCAAGGAGACAGCTTTTGAGAGAACTGAGATGCAGAGCAGGACAAGAGTAGCACAACACACAGTTTCCCCAACACTCCAACTCATTCAGGTAGACATGACATAATAAGGTCATAATTACATAATCAGCTTGAACAGTGGCAGACCTTACTTAGGAGGTAAAGAATGTGAAACATGTTGATTTGGAGATTACTGCACTGGTTGATTTTTTTTTTCTTTGCTAAACAAATGGTCCATTGGAATCAACAATTCATGATTTCCACTGATGGTGGAAGTGGGTCAGGCTGAAAAGATCCTCATGAACATAGTTTTTCTGCCTCGTCATGTTGGAGTCTGTTTCCATTTTATTTTCATTCACCAGTAGTTAGCCACTATTGAATTCCAAAGAACTCTCCTTTATGCGTTTATGTAATGTGCTATATTCAGGTTTGTAGATTTATCTGTCACATTGTGCACTTTTTAAGTATCAAATGCTCTTCCCCCATTTGTTTTCTCACTGTAAACGACCCATTTCCAAATAAACTGCACTTCATTCTGTGAATTGCTTCGATTACACTTAGTCTAAATTTATATTAAGAGCAGCGTCCCTAGCAACCCATCTGCGCTTCTTGGTAATGGTTTGGCCTCCTTTAACAGCGGGGATCAATATTACGATAGCAGAGTGTTGCAATGCCTAATTGGCCAATCACAATCAAGTATTTTCTAGTACAACATTGATATCATGTGGTTTAATGTTTCCCATATCGAAGATCTTACTAAAACATCCCAACATTTAACAGTCAGCATAAAACACATAAAGCTCACATGAGGCCTGTTTTGGGACCATTAACGATTCAATAGCAAATCACTACATCATGATGTTATTGGAACAACAGGATATACGCATTACCACCACCAGTCTTTGGAGTATAGATCTACAATTGTAAAAGGTTATCATGTGCTGAAACTAATCCCAGCAGGGATCTGCTGCCTACTGAAGTGTACCAATTCTCTACAAATGGACAAACAAACAGTGATGCTGACTGAGCTAAATATGCATATGTGAATCTCTCAGCAGGGAAATCACTCCAACGTTCTTATAGTAGGAACACATGGTAACATGAAGCAGGGCAAACAACCCCACGTTGTGTCAATTTGGCTTCGGTTATGTATGGACACCCGTCATAATATGGCATTTAAATATGGATCAGCAGAATAGATCTCCTTTAAAGAGTATATATTTTAGCCTTCTCCAGCTTTTAAAACAGTCTCCTGTGGTCTAAATAAAACATTGGTGCTGTACTTTGGTCTAAATATAACATAAATCAAGCAGCAGAGGAGGTTTGTGACCCTGTAGAATCCAGCTCTCTCAGAACGCTCTGTTTTGGTGTGTGTGTCTCTTTAAATGCAACGACTCCGCCTGAGTTTTCCTGGTAGACACCACTCCTCTGTAGAGACAATAAAAATGGCAGATCCGTGCAAAAGTTTTGCTCTAGGCTGGAGGTGGAGTCCATGGGTGGAGATACCAGGAGAGGGGAGGAGATTTTCTTTGGGATCCAACTTGTGATGTCACAAACAGCATTCATATTTCACATATTGTGGGTCGATAGACACTCAGGTTACCCAGATAAATGTTCAAAAACACTATCAAAGTGGACTTTTCATGTCCTCTTCAGGGTCCATGCTATGGATTATAAAATAACATCTAAACATTCAAATGAAGTCAGATAGATGTGATCCAGGTTTGTAAGTCAGTTTGCTGAATGTGTGTGGTTATTTCATAAACACATTGGCAGAAGCTTCAACTACAGTGTTGAAGGAGTCTATAAACTCCTGACCCTTTCATTATTGCTTCTGCATGTCTTCGTAACATGTTGGTAATGTCATTAACGAGTACCGTCTGCTCCCTTTTTGAACGTTATTCAAGCAATTCACTGAAAATGTCTCTCAGTAAAATGTTCTGTATAGTTCAGTCGGACAGGGAGATGTAAATGTCTGGGCTGGTGTAAAATGTCTTTAAAGGAAAGAACAGAGTGTTTTGTACAGACTGTAAATGAAAGCGGATATTTTTAGCCCATGAATTGAACACTGTATGGAACGGTATGGAACGGTACCATGCTTTAGACTCTGACAAAGTCGCCTGAGAAAATGAAGGCATGACTCATCCAGTAAAGGTCTCCATTAGAGCCAACATTACAGTACACTTCTATTTCCTTTAGTGCACTTCTTTTATTTATTTAAAATGTCTGGGACAATTATAAATCTTTTCAAACAGTTGTCGTGATCATACAATATATTAAAAAAAACAAAAAAAACATGATGAATACAAGGTAACATACTTGTTAATGACGTCCTGTAATAATCACCCTGCAGACGAACTGGACACTCATCTGTTCCTAACTCTCAGTTCTTTTCTGTCATAGGTTTGATATTCACCTCTTCAGGAGTATTCATCTCAGCCCTCAGCATTAGACTGCTTTGACGTCAGGGTGAAGAACCAAAGAAGCAGACAGGACACAGGCATATTCAATCAATACCACTTGTGTTAATCCTGTTAACGTCGGAGCCGTGGAGCTGTTAAACAACAACTGCTCAAAATAGGATTCCGAATATTTCCTCCAAAAACTGTCACTGTAGCAGCTCCACAATGACAACCGTGGAATTATTCTCCTCGTACAAAGACCTTGCGCTTCAACCCTTTATAAGGACATTTTTCAGCCTTTCAGAAATGCTCCCACCATGACTACTGTACATCTGCTAAAAATCTAAGTGACTGCACAAAAGATTAGCGGGGAAGAATGGGCTCTCCAGCCTTTGATGAGCACGGCCCCTCAGGTGTCTTTGGAAGATAATGCATGGTTGACTAGATTAGTGGGCGTGAATTCTTGACATAGCAGTGTCAGACCTAATCCTCATGTAACTGTTGCATTGACCTTTCATGCTACATGACAGTCAGTTGGACTCACAAATGTAGCACAGTTACCTGCAGATCCCACATGGTGCTCTGCCATGGTTTCACTGAATCAGACAGCAAGCGCCCGACCCAACCACATCTGTTTCTCAAGAGTGGCACAGCGGAGCACAGGACTAAGCAGCTGGATGTGTGCAGTCACAAGATCATAGGGATATATGACTGGGAGTCTGCCCATGGTGCTTTATGTTCAAATTGACCGTAAACTCTGTGCGTTTCCATGACAGACTGTTTTGTTTAGAATGGGCTCAGACGAAAATAGATTGGGAAAGTGGAGCTTCTCCTGCGTGAGGAATTTCACAGGAACAACTCCACGTTTCACCTCCGTAGCATCCTGTGTAAACACGAGCATTGAGGAGAGAGGGCTCCAGAGTGTGGGCGTGGAGGGAACATGCTGCACGGATCCTGTGGAAGCTAGCAATAAGTAAGGTCCTTTACCTGCTTTTTGTAAATGAATTGTATGAATGAGTCGCGACTAAGTGGATTAGAAAAGTTACATCATAATGATCGACATTTTGACTGATCGGAAAAGCAATCCAATCTGTGATCAGAGATTTGTGAAAGTTACACCCATATCATCTGTCAACCATATTGTCTGTATTTATGTCAATTGTGGAAAGAGTTCTATCAGATGTTGCACTGTGTAACACTTCTTCAGTTCATGTAGTAACCGAGCTAAAAACACCATTATGTCGATTCTCGTTCAGGAGAGGTCAAGTAGCATCAGTCTTAATATCTAATATCTCCCTTCAAGCAAAAATAAGCCACCTCGAGCTCTAAAGACCTGAGAGGAGCTTCCATACTTTTTCAAGTGTAAAGTAATGGACTCGTTTGGCTTTGACCATCAAAAGAATTTGCTGCGTTGCAGAGAGGCATATTATCTGAGAGGCAGCCACGCTATTTTAGATGCTTTAATTCAGCTGGAGTACCCTAAAAGGATAATGCTTCATTTCATGATGCTCTGATGGCTCCTGGCCTGAGAGCTGGTATGAAGTACTCAGAGAAAAAAAAAAAAAATCTGTATTTGCTTCCACAAAACAAACTTTCACAACGTGATCCTCCCCTTGTTTAATTTTTCAGGTCATGCAGCTTATAAAGATAGCTCAATTTTGAATATTCGCACAAAACTTCATCAGCTTCTCCTTTACTATGACTTTTTTTTTTTTTTTTTTTCAAAACATTTCTTATAGCTCGAGGTCAATTTGATTAGTATGACCAACAAATTCTTAGGGACACACTTTTTGTCTTTATGGAGTCAAACCTGCAATCGATACATCAACGACTCGGAAGAGGAAGTCAGACAAGAAAGATCACAAAGCATGCAAATTTCAAAATAAAACAAAATATGCAGACTTATGATCGTATTTTCCGTTAATTTATCAACATCATGTCAAAACAGGCAGGAATTGAACAACAGGTCATCCTTTAAAAAGACAAAGTTCATGGCTGCGCTCACATTCCAGAAACTGATCCAGTGGAAATTGGGATTTTATCGCAATCTAAGTCCATGTGTACACATCGTTCTCTCCCTGAGCACCAGCATCCTCTTTAAATTGTTACTTTCAACTATTCAGAAAGGAGCTGTTGACGTCAGCGTTTGTCTCTTACGGATTGTACCCAAATCCTCAGTAAAACTAAGAAGACAACCGCTTCCTGTTTAAGGCTCATAGCGGATGGAAAAAAAAAAAAAATCTAAAATATATACAGCAAAAAGTAGTAGCATCAGTCATACAACAACAGTTTTTTTTTCTTCTTGTTGTCATAGGCTTTTATTCTCAGTGCACAATCACTTCATCCAAGTGCTCCAGAGTGCACAGCCGGCGCTTTTTTTTACCTGGAAAATAACGCCAGGTAGACACGGCCTAAGATCAGTGCTGCTTTTCCAGCACAGATGATTCAGATATTTTCCTCTCACAGCAGCAAACATCCACGATATGGGCCACCTCAGCTGCTCACAGAGACATCGGCTGAGGAGCAAGAAAAAAGGATGAATCTGACAAAGTAAATATGCAGAAGGATAAAATCCAGCTCAATAGTGACTTTTCCTTCACTTTTCGCTGGACAAGCTTTCATGGCATAAAACACAACAGTACATTGTTACCAACATTTAGCTATGATTGCTTTTAAAGTGAGATAAAGGTGTCCTACACGCACTGGAATGGTTCTTGTGTGTACTATGAAAGTATATCCTGGCAGCACCACTGGCTTGTTCAAGCATTTTTTAACAAAGGATCGTTACTAAACAACTGTGTACTTCCCTGAACGGGACAATGCTGAATGTAAGAAAGGTGCTATTTGAAAGAAGATGGGGATTTTTTTCTGTTTATTATTCCCTTGTTTCTTTTTCAATCAAGCTCAAACAACAAACTGTTAGTATTCTGCCACATATATCTACCCGGTTCAGCCCAGGGGGAAATCAAAGAGAGGGAACTCCATTCCAGTGCCGCAATTATGTTTACCTGCATGCAGCACAAAAGGATAAGGGGGTAGCAGATTAAAACGCAAACAGGAGGAATGGTGAGAAATGGATGTGGGAATGAGGATATGGAGGTAGAGGGGGGTGGGGAAGGCAAATACATGAGATGACCTGTGAAGCACATAAAGGGGATGAGTAGATTGGGAGGAAATGGATGAAGGTAGAGCCAATGGAGGGAGGAAAGAAAGAAGGAGAGCTTAGAGAGATGCCTTGCAAGTAAATTAAGGATCATCTACCAAGTTCAATATGCTCAGGAGATGCTTTTTTATTATATGCTGAGAACAGCTCCCATGGATCTTCAATTCTCTGTAGCTCCTGTACATACAGTACTGCATACTTTCTTCTAGACAATGCTGAAAAGCGATTCCATTCAAAGAAAAGATTAAGAAATAGAACTGGGAGCTTTTTGAAACCAGCTGAAGGGTAAATGACTGCAGTCAATGACTGCAGTCATTGACAGCCTTTCCAGTCTCCTGAACAATGAAAATACTTTACAGTACATTCATTTTTTACTTCATTTATTTTCTTTTAATTTTCTAGGGGGAAATTGTGGTTCTCACTCTGTTATTGTAGAGACATGCTTCACAGACACACAGGCCTGAATCACACACATGAACAAGCAGGAGCTTTGGACGTGCATTAAGATGGACGATATGCTCCACTAAGACTTCCTAAGACTCATGTTGTGTGTTTGCTTTATGTAAAACTTTTTTTTTTTTGTAAAATCTTCTCAATAACAACTTGAAACTGTTTTAGCCACAAGACAAGCACTGAAAGGACTTCCATACAGCACAGTAGTGTTATATAGGATTTACAATCATTGTGAGAGCTTTGTTTTTTGGTTTTCAATATCACCACGGTAATGAAATATCAAAAGTAGAACAAACAGGTGCTGTGGACAGTTAAAGCCTGGTTCACACGGCAGGATAATTACGCCAATTTTAGCCCCGAGCCCCGATCATCATAAAATAATCTTCTAAGATCATCCTGCCATGTGTGGTGTGTTCAGACCGCTGTCGTCTGGTCAGAAGAATGTCGGGACCGCTCCGATCTCAAATCGGGGATATTCGACATGTTGGATTGTTTTGGCCCGATCTCTCATCGTGGCTGTGTCCCATTCCAGAGGTTGCAGCCTTCGTGGGCTGCATTTCAAGTCCGATACGTTAGATAACGTTAAACTATCAACTCGACCTAACGATTGTTGAGATAACATTAGTTTATTTTACTTTGCTTTGTTTTTAGTTCAGTTAACAGAGTTAACTTTAACAAGTTAAAAACATCTAGACAGGTTGTGAACTCTGGTTTTCAGTTGAATATTACTCCAGTAGCCAAACGGTTTTTAAACGTTTGTTAGAGTGAAGCATAATTTCACGTTAATTTTGCTTAAACATTTTTCGTTTGATTTCAGGGAGCAAGGAGTCTGTATCTGTATGTGTATGTGTGAGTCTGTAAGGATGTGTCTTGTACAATTGGTCCTCATCATAAAGGCCACAATAATAAGACACCCAGTAAATAATGAAAACTGATGACTAAAATAAATAATGTCAGAGGGATGTGTGTGAGTTTTCACCCCTGTGCTAACATGATTTCTCTTTTCTGTTATCTCTGTAATAAGAACTATTTTACAGACAATGGGCCTGGATGGCTGTGTGTCACCTATGCAGGCAAAAAAGAAATGGGACAACCTGAAAAAGAAATACAAAGTATGTAATCTATGCATTGAAATCTAATTTATATTAGTTATATCCATACAAATTGATAACATTTGTGTTTACTGCTGTTATTGTTGTTGTAGTCAACTGCCATGATTGATTTCCTCTGCCTTAGGATTGCAAGTGTCCAGGGTCAGGTGAGGGCGTGAGTGGGAAACCCACTGCCGCAACTTGGCCCTGGTTTGTCCTCATCGATGAGGTGTTGGGACAGAAGCATTCCACCTCACCCCCAGTCCTAATCGCCTCCATCCCTGCCCAGCGTGGCAGTGGGAGACCAGGAGGAGGAGAGGTCAGAGAGAGAGAGAAGCCAGACAGGAGAAAAGAGGAAGCGAGAAAGTGACAACCACAAAGAGCTTATGGAGTTGATTAAGGAGGACATAAAATATCAAAGAGAGACGGAAGAGAAGAGGGCGCAGGAGACGAAGGCTCAGATGGCGCAGATGTTTTCCTTGCTAATGAAAATAAATGTTTTGATTTAAAACATAGTTGTTAGATAGATAATAGATTGATGAGTTGCCATTAAGGTCAATAAAAACCACCCTGAAACAGGCAAGACAAGATATAAGCATCCAAACCAAGCTGCGTTGTCTTGATCCCAAAGCATGCAACGTTGTGCAATGGAACGGCTTTTTCTTCAATAGGAAGAACATCTGCCTGAATTTCGAGCTGCTGGATCAGAGTCTGCATGATTATAAGGAGGACAGACCGGAGGGGACTCTCCCAATGACAGAGGTGAAGGATGTGCTGTATCAGCTGTCCATAGCTCTTTCACATCTGAGCTCCAAAGGCATTGTACATGCAGACATAAAACCAGAAAATGTCATGGTTGTGGACCGCCACCAGAAGCCAATCAGAATAAAGCTGATTGACTTTGGCCTGGCGAATTGCGTTTGTGATTTTAAGCTCGGAATGTGCGTGCAGACCACCTGGTACCGGGCACCAGAGGTGAGTCTGTACAGCCAGTTTAATGAAGCTATTGACATGTGGTCTCTGGGTCTGACAGCTGCAGAGATGGCTGTCGGATACGCTCTCTACCCTGGCAAAACAGACTATGATGTATTGAGCTTCATTATAGCAACTCAGGGTCAGATTCCAGACCATGTGCTGGACCAAGGACCGGCCACGCAAGATTTTTTTAATCTTCACCGCAATGAGTCGCCACACTGGAGGTTTAAGTCTCGAGATCAGTACCAGTATGAGACAGGGATCCGACCTTCAGACACATGGCGCTTTAGGCTGAGTTGTCTTGATGATCTGGAGAAGCTGATGTTAGCAAAGAGAGGATGCAACAGTGATCAGGGCCTGTTAGTAGACCTGATCAAAAGAATGATGCATTTGGACCCAGACCAGCGCATCAAACCCCAGGGGGTCCTGCAGCATCCATTCATAGCTAGCAGCTTTCCTCAGAATTCCAGTGTTGACGTCCGCAGGGATGTGACCAACACTAGACAGGCGGTCCCTGAAATCAATCAGCCGCCTGCCTGTCATGAGGTCCTCAGCAATGTGAACAATGCTAGAGAGGCGGTCCCTGAAATGAATCAGCCGCCCGCCCGTCATGAGGTCCGCAGCGATGTGAACAATGCTAGAGAGGCGGTCCCTGAAAGGAATCAGCCGGCCATTCAGCAGCCCCCTTCTCATGAAGTGCACATCGATATGTCACACCTTGAAGACGAGATATTAGCACAAATTGAGCAGCGCCCTTGTCATGAAGTCCGAATTGACATGTCACACGTTGAAGAGGCTATCGGCAGTGTCCAGAGAGGAAACGCGTACCAAGCTGCAGAATCACAGATCGTCAGCTGGTTCAGAGGAGCCACTGAATGGATTAACGAGACCTTCCAATCCGGCTGGTTTGGAAGAGTTGTCAGAGTGATTGAAGATACTCGTCAATTCTTCTTCCGCGACACTGTCGAGGTGCCATCAACATCTGGGTCGATTGTTTGAGATGTGCACGCTGGTGCAGTGATTAGCACTGTCACTTCACAGTAAGGAGGTTCCTGGTTCAAGTCCTCTGTTGGACATAGTCCTTCTTCTGTGTAGAGTTTGCATGATCTCGTGTATAGTTGGGTTTTCTCCGGGTGCTCTGGTTTGTCCCAGTCTATCAATAAATGATTGAGACTTAACCATGCCATGTTTTATGCTTAATCATTCAAGTCTTTCAAGAAATACAACTTAATTTCGCCTCATGAATCTTAAAGAATGCTGTAAAGATACCCGAACAGAATCAGTATAGTGATTTTTTATTATGACTTATTTTGAATAAAATACATGTAATCATAATATTAATTTAATGATACATATAGTGGTAGTTTTGTGTCTGCCCCTACTCTCTGTTGCAGCTCTTGATTCACATCAAGATGTAAGATTAAATCAGCATGTATGCATGATTTAGCATTAAACTATAGTCTGTTAAGTTAATGATTATTGTTTACTGATATCTTTCATCCTGGAAAAGTGCCGGAGCATTTAAATTGAAGCATAATCTCTAATGTGAGGGTTCGTGAAGTCAGATCACCTGAAGAGACCCTGGATATGTTAAACTCACTTCTTAGTTCAGGCCCCAGCTTCTCTCCTGTGTTGTTGTATCTTGTGTTCATCCTGTCATATATAACATCCAGCCTGTCCTATGTTTTGAGCACGTTTTCTTTAATAGTAACAAATACTGTATTTATGTGAAATGGGGGCAGTGATGTGTTATTTTCAAAAAGTAGAAAATGCAAGACTTTTTTTTTTAATCTCTCAGATAAACAAATTCATTTTTGTGTTATTTGTATATTTCAGCAAGATGCAGAAATTATATTTACTGACTTGTCATCAATCTGTAAAAACATGACTAAGATTAAAGCCTTAATATCCTAACTAGCACAAAACATGCATATATAAATGTAATAAAAATTGAATCATGAAGGCTTAAAGTAGAACTTAATATAGGTTGTAAAGTTAATCTTATATAAAAGAAATGCTGTTATATCTTCTTGATATGAGGCGTTATCAATGATCTTTCGGCTACCCAGTAGTTTATCCTGTTTTTCAAATAAATTTCTCTTAAAAAACAGTTTAAAATTCAGATGGATTATTACACTTGTAATCTGCCTATTTTTAGGAGGAACAGCTTCACAGTGCCAACACACTTTATGGTAAAATTAGTGAGTTTCAGCTTATATTATGAATATCTGATATAGGTGAAGAATTCTGCTAAAAGACAAAGGAAGATGATCTCTTCCTTTGACGAGCTCCAGCTTCAATGCACCTCCATTCAAATCCTCATAAAGACTGACAGTCGAATGTGATTCTAAATACAAATCAACAGGGAGCTTTAATCAGCACTGAGACGTTACCACACAGGCTCACAGTCTCTTTTGGAAAAATCCTAAAAAGGGAATTGTTTTGCTTGTCCCCTGTCTGCCGTGACGTAACGTTAATCACTCAGCACTGACAATCAGACCTCGCTCCACGCACGCATACAGACCTAACATATGAGGGGTGAACCCATTCAAAATACATGCACTTCAGTGTATCACCTGCATACCTGCCGGCCTGATTTGCGCTAAACTGACCCTCATTAAAGTAGTTAGGTGTAGTGTCAGGTGTGGTGTGACTGAAGCTACCGTGGTCAGATGAGCTTCACTATGTAGGAACGTCCGTGTGACATGTAAACACAGAAACAATTCTCACGTGCTCCGGCGTGTGCTTAGCCAGGCACACGCTTACGCGCACGTTGCTTCACCCCTAACAGCGCGAGGAGATGCGAAGACGCGCATTTATTATTTATAAAGGGGTAAATTAAAAGGATATTTTTGTTGTAGACCTAAAGAACGCAACGTAACAACAAAAATATCCCTTTAATTTACCCCTTTCTAAATCCTAAAGACATTAAACTTTGGTGGCTGAATATTTATATTTCGTTTCTCTGTAATTTTTTAGTTTAAATGGTCTTCTAGTCTGTTTTTATCCTAGAACAAACGTCTTTGATTCAGCCTAACATGCTGCAGGAGAGGAGAAGCTGTATATATTACTAAAACCTGTTTATATTCTTAAACAATATAAAACATTTAGTTTGAATAAAGAAACATGAATATCTTCTTCTTTCTCTGAGTAAGCCAGAGAAGAGCGCAGAGAGAGGGGATGTAGAAAGTGAAACAGTTAGGTGTAGCGTCACGTGTGGCGACCGCTTCGCACATAAAAATATTCAAAACTCGCGAACGCCTGACTTTTTCTTCTGTGTGTTTACGTGTCACGCAGACGGGTCTACATCGTGAAGCTCGTCTGACCACGGTAGCTTCACTTTTGCTGCGTTTACATGTGACAAATATATTTATTTTTGTTAGGTGTGGCGTTAGCAAACGTGTTAACAAATTAACGTGTTGAGGGGCATCATGCTTACCTGCAACGCGACATGTGCATTGTGCCCGTGTGACCATTCAAAGTCTATGGGAAAATGTAGGTGTAGTGTCAGACGTTGGTCAGTTCGCAGACGTCTTTGCTCGTGCAGGATATGCGTTGAATGTCTGCAGTGCATGTATTTTGAATGGATTCACCCCTCATACTGACAGAGACCTTTTCCAATTTTGACTGACTGTTATGTAACCAAGACTTGTAAAAAGAAATATTTTCGGAGCTATCCTCAAAACATTCGGGGCTCGAGCCCCGGTAAAAATGACAGAAACCAGCGACCTTACAGTTCCTAACCCAGTCCCTACAGACTGAGACACTGCTGCCCGATATTTATGTCTAAGGTATTCTTAAACGTGTTTGTTTCTATTAAGGTAATTAAAGTAGCTGTTCGATGTCCTAAAATAAGAAGTTGTGATCGATATACAGAATGACCTCTCTCTTAAAACCAATATAAAGCTTCATCTTCATATTTTGAAACCTGCATTGTTTACATCCACCTATCCTAACGAGCAGTCTTCTGATATACTGTCCCCATTAGCAGTAATATATACAGTATTTCACCAAACTGGTATGTGCCCTCGGCAATGATCATTTAAAATACACTTGTTGTGTTAAACCCCAAATACATGATGTCAAATATTTATTCATGTCAATGAAATACACTCGGTGAATGTCCGCAGCATACAGCTGGTCATTGGTGTTCATCTATAATTGACAGGACTTTGGCCCTCTAAATGTCTGAGAACATGCTGGTTTTGTTGGTGAAATTGGGAGGTGTGGGGGCAGGCCAAAACATTTATTTTATTTTATTTACATGTTTGGGAGTATTTGTGTATGTAATTTAAAAACAGCACCTTCCATTACTGTCAAGAAAATTGCTACCCTGAATTCATGCCTCTTTAACTGATTCTGTGTTAGTTGCAAAAAACAAAACAAAAAAACATTCACAGCACACGTGCTTCAATGTCAAGAATTGCTAAGTAAGGCATATTTAGCTTAAATATGATAAACATTTTGGTGTTGATACATTTTCCTTTTTAGTAGATTAAATGTTAATGTTATTGCCTTTAATTAATAGGAGACCAAGGAAATTTGGTAGGACTTGCAGTTAATAGCATCTGAACACCAGAACAATGAGGACTGTAGTCTACGTTTATGGGGGGTCTGCTTAACCAGTGTCTGTGGACAGATACTGACACATCCAGACCTCACCTCTGCTACTCTGAAGACTGGAGCGCAACTGAGGAACCAGACACCAGAACCCAGCTCTCATACCTCTGACTTTCCGGGCACTCTCCAAATAACCCACTTTGATTAATAAATGACTTCTCAACTTCACTCCAAAACTGTTTTGTGTTTGTGTTGTTGGTCCGTCTGCAAAAGCTGTAACTTTAGTACACACAATCACATACATTACAATTATTTTCCTTCAAACAGAAATCATTTCTTGTGTTATTTACTTTATTTTGGTGAACAATGTAAAGTTTACCTGCAGTTAGAAAAAGTTGATTTATTATGTAATTACGAATAAAACTGGACTTTTAAAAGACATTTAAATATGTTAGCCCGGCTGAAATTGTATTGAATTTAATTTCTGGAGTCTGACTTACATATTTAGATACTAACACTTTCATGTATGAATGAGCCGAAATCATATGTATTGGCATAAATCCAAAACTGGACTAGGCGTTCTGCAAATGCTCGACATTCATCGCGCAGAACTCTGACCGGGATGTCGGACTGCGTAAGTGTAGGGGAAAAAAATTGCATCAAAAACAATAATCAAGAGCTAGTTATATATATATATATATATATATATATATATATATGCATCAGAAAATGAACAGTTGAAATGCCAGTAACTTTAAGATGTAAGTCTGGATAAACCGTATGAACACTAGTATGCACACATGTAAATGTGTATTGCACAAATTGTCCCATAAATAAATATAAATATTGCAATGCAATCAAATTTAAGAATAAAAATACAAATAAGATCAGGTGACATCTTATAACATTATTATTGCACAAGAAGTAGGAGTAAACACGAGCTGCTGTAACGTGCGGCGTCACTACTACTACGTCACTACTACGTTTTCGTCTGCCGTCGGATATCACTGCAAGATAGATAGATAGAGTGCATCACATTTGAACTAATAGTAAAGTGTAGAGCATGAATGAACAGAGCTAGGTCGCAAGGTCAATTGGAAGGTCGAAAAAAAAAAAAAAACAAGCTGCCACCTACTGTAGCAGAGTCAGTATACTGACACACAGACAGTATTTCAATGTTATAACCTAATTGAGCTGTAACTATAGCTGGATTGAACTGTGCATGTAAACATACCGACACTATAGAAGCTTGCACTTTGAGTTTAATGGTCCTGATTGTTGGAGCCATAAAGCTTCAATATATTTAAAAAGATAGGGTGTTGGTGAAATAATGTCCATATCTATAATTATCTCAGCACCTTTCTTCTCTGTAAAAGCACCTGTGGGTCAGCAGCTTTTTTTTTTTGTTCTTCTCTTTTCCCGCCTTGCATTGATTCAATGTTGAATCCTCAGTGTTTGCGAGCTAATTAGTCATGACTGCAACAATTACAGTAAGCCCCGAGCAGCAGGGCTATTGAGCTGCCAGTATAGCAACAGGCCTGTGTAAATGTAATCCAATATTTGTTGTATGAATATGCATGTTACAATGGACCTGTGTGCTGCTGCACAGAAGCAAAATCCAGGTTAAATCACGTGGACTCAATAGACTTATTTTTACACTGATTTCAGGGCTTAAATGTGTGTTATCACACACACACACACACACACACACACTTAAAAACACATATCTGATGCGCAATTCATGGCTTTCTCTCTTTGTCTCTGCTACTGTCTGTCTAGCTCACACACAGAAACAAACACCCACATTCACATCTACACAGACAGACAAACCCAGCTGAGATATAAGGCACTTCGCTTGTTGCTAAGGTAATAACATAACCAGGCAGTGTGGCGCTGTCTGTGTGTGTGTGTGTGTGTGTGTGTGTGTGTTGTCTGGTTTGAAGGAGTTTCTTCCCCAAGAGTGACTGTTAATGTGTTGTGTTTGCTTCTTATCAATTTGCCTCTAATGAAGAGCGTGTTTGTCTTCATGAATTTGAATGATGTTTTACAATTTCCATGTGAAATCCCAGAGAAAAGGCAGTGTGCCGCCTGACTGGCTTACAGGCTGAAAAATGCTCAATTTCATTTGCCGAGCTGTCAACTTGTCACTCATAGCAGCCGCATTCCTTAGACTTTGCCCGGTGACAGGTTGCTTCATCAGTCTCACTAACTCACTTAGCCAAACAGGAGACATGCATTTTGTTTTCCATGATGCTGCTTTTCAGATTTCAACATGGATTTTTCCAAAACGTAAGCCTTTTCAGCGGCTGAAAATTAAGCCCTTGTTTTGCCAATTGATTTTCTTCCCCACCGTTTACGATTTTTAAGTGGGTTTGTAATGAGTCAGAGGATTACAGAATTTATGCAGCACATTGAAGGCTATGTAAACTTTCCTTTCAAGTGAGGAAATCTGTTTTTTGTTTTTGGTTTTTTTTTTGGGGGGTGGGGGGTCAGATTTAGAAGCTTGCCATCATCATTCATATATTCATACACTGGATCTGAGCCAACTGTTAACGCTACTCCAGGGTTGATCGCAAAAGCAACACAGCTTTGTTAATAATCTCAGTGCACTTGGCAGTGCAAATTTAAACAGCATGGCTTTGCAATAATCTTTAAGAGGCACTTGAGTCCAACTTGTCAACAAAACAGTGCAGTACTGCATGGGACGGATTATAAAAAAACTGCATTGCTAAAAGCTGAAGTCTCTGTCCACACTAGTGATGTGCACCAAAGAAGTCTTGAGCAGAACCCAAAATCAGCTGAATGGGATGTGTTCATTGAGTTACTTTTAGCCGTCCACTTTGAATACTTTTGAGGTCTGTGTGACAATTCTTCCCAACACGTGTATTTAATCAGACATAAGATTTGATGCAAATCTAATGTTTCAACATGTTCTGCTCCATTCAAAGTGAAGCAAAACCACATTGGTTCTGCTCTGATGAAGCTGAGCTTTGATTACTTGTATTCTCTTCGTCATTCCTTCCGTCAATACCCAAAACCTTTGACTGGGAAAGATTGTTGTGGATGTTTAATTAAAGGTTTTCCAGGTCAGCATCCGAAACAGGACGACAGTTCAGTACAGTGTAGCGTCACTGCTTCAGGCTTCACTCGTGAATAAGGTCCAATGATGGTTAAACTCTTTTGCTCGAGGCATTTACTGTCTCCAACTCAAAAAAAGAACAGTCCTCTGTACCGAGCACAGCATCATGCCTTCAAATTTTAATCCGCTAACTCTCATCCAACCACTTTACACTCATTGGAAATCCTAGAATCTTTTTTGGCCCCAGGCAAAAATTCACAAGGGTCCTTACAATGGTGAGCTTGGCTGCCAGTAGTAGCACACTTAACACGATAACATGCATAGTGAAACAGTTGTTTGCTCTGCTAGCTAAGTTAACTAATGTTAAACATCAGAGAACAAACGCTGTAATGTAATGCCAATTCAAGTTGGAGCTAGGATAGCAGCTAGGATAGCAGCATTCAATCATAAACATCCGTACTGCCACACCGATTACTCCCCTCCTTTTTCATATGGCAACTTCCATTGACCCACACGAATAAGGCATGCAATGCTAAGTAGCCCAACACAAGTGAATAGTGTCAGATGGGGACCCTTAGGGAGGTATCCTGCAGTCATTGCCCACTGCACATTTTAAGCCATCGCTGTTGTTTGAAGTTTGTCAGCCTTTGGGGACCCTGCTGCTGCCTGTTGACAGCGCCTCTGCTTACACTCTGCTGCAAACTGCTGAGTGACTGTTGGAGTGGAACATTTGATGAAGCCTACATAACTACATTATTCTCCCCCAGCTACGCAGTGAGATTGTGTCCATGAAAATCCCAATCTCTGGTCAGGGCCAACTCTTACAGAGACCAACACCCAGCAGAAAGGTGTTTTGTGGTTGTGCCTTTGCTTTGGCTATATTGAATGGCTCATATTAACAGCATTGGTACCTCATAATCTAGAAATACTCTCACCAGGAATCACATGGGAAATGGTAATAATCTTAAAGAGCTGAGCAAACTCCTGTGACAGCTTCCAGCTACTCTGCAATGATAAAAAGCTGGTTCTCGGTCGAAAGCATTCTGCATTAGTCCTCTTGAGTATGAGGCTTCCAAACACCTGATCCTCCTCAAGAGTTTCCCCAGGGGAAGTGTAATACCCTTTTTTTTTTTTAGATAGATTGGAAGCACCATTATTCTCTGTCACTCCACAAGCGCTGTCCAAGACTGGCACACAAGTTTGAAAAAGCATGTCAGCAAGACAGCCAAACAATGTCCTCAGCCACTCCAGGCAAACTAATCCACAACAGGCACAGAGAATCTTCTTCACTGCCCTTGTGTCCTCTGCCAAGCGTACAGGTAAGGCTTTCCCTTGATTCTCAAATATCCTCATTGGAGGAGATGTTCGTGAGCAGTTCTTCTCTATAGCTTAAGCCCCCTCCTGAGGATTTTTGGAAAGCCAGAACTTTGAAAGTCTTCCCACTGCCCAGCCTGTCAGCTGTTTCCAGGAACTCCCAGGATCATCAAGATCCAGAGGCCTTCTCCTTAAGCCTGGATTCATTCATTATTGGTGTGGTTACGGCCACAACAGGCACAGACCACCTTAATAAAGGCTTTAAACAAGGACCACTCAGAACCCATGTTTTCAACACCCCTGTGGATGCACATCCTGCCTACAATGTGTCCACATATATTCATATGTTCAATTGCTTAAATACAATACAATACTTGAATTTCCCTCGGGATCAATAAAGTATCTATCTATCTATCTCTATCTACAAGAACACAGTTGTTAACCAGTTTGGTAATTGTTCAGGTGTCCCAAAGAGTCCAAACATCGTGTTTCATGTGTGCTTTTTGGCCTCTGACGTTCTCTAAGCCTGGGTTTTATCAGATCTTTGGAACGCTTCATGTGTATCTGAACCCCAAACACAGTAAATATAAACATTTATTGACATTTTGGTTATTTTTGGTCAAAATTAATTTCAGTGATGTTACAACAGAACATACAAAATCCCATTATCCATTACAGTTAAAAGACATGTTCACTCCATGACAGTTTATTGTGAGAAAGATCTCAACATGGATTTTAGCAGCGAGCCTTTATTTCTGTCCCTCCTAATCTCCTTCCCGAGAGGCCTGTTCCAAACCCAGATAAGACAGGGAGGGAGGAAACAACCTCGGCTTACATTTTATCAAGACAGAAGGAGGGTAACTAATCACTGTTTCCACGTTAAAAAAAAAAAAAAAAGGATTTTAATCAGCAAATCTTTTTTCACAAGTGCAGCAAAAATCTGTAGTTAACCAACGGTTACACAGGTCAAGTATGCCAACATGTGCTTCTTTTTTTGGCCACACATATAGTCTGTTGAATTAATGATATATTCAATCAATAAAAAGAGCTATTACACACAGATAGAGATTAGTGGTATTGATTTTACACAACTCATTTATCAAGCCAACCAATGTAGCAGAAGCCATAATAAAGTCAGAGGATCTGTCATTATTTGGTCTTATTTTAGTTTCTATTTGGTCCATCCAATGTTTAGATTTCCTTGTTAGTTTGCCTTGTGTGTATTTGTCCTAATGTTTCTAAGTTCTCTGTTGTATTTGCTCATTTCTAACAGTGTTCTATAGTGTGTGTTATTGTTCACGTTGACTTCTCTGTGTGTCTTCAGTGTTTCATGATGAATTCTCATGGTTTTCCTCAGTGTTTATTGTCTTGGATTTTCTTCCTGTCTGTGTCAGATCACCGGTGGTCATGGTTCGTTGTCAGTCTCCCTGTGATTCCTCATGGTTACCTGTGTTACATTTAGACTAATGCAGCAAATTCAAGAGAGCGCTGAATCTGCAGCAAGCAGCTGCACAAAACGGGAAAATAGGCTCCACCATCTGTAGTTGTGTTCTTTGTATTCAAAGACATCGCTCTCTTTATCTCTCTCTCTGGTTCAATGCAGAGTATAAAGTCAATTGCAGGTGATTTCTGTTTTCCAGAGACCCCTCAATATGTTGCTTTTGAGGTTTTCAGGGGGGCTCAAGAATCAGTCAGGGGGACCCTGGGACCCCCTGTATTTTGCACCCTGTTCTGATCCCTTAACTATAGTTTGCATCATCGTCCTACATACTGAAATATGAATACTGAAATGAAACAGGTTTGACAAAAGCAGATTTTGGTTATGTAGGTGGGTATTGCACATGCATTCGAAGTGTGGAGTATCTGGGATGAACTAATGGGCAAAGATGGTTTGGATACTGAATACTAACCCAAAAAAAAAAAACCCTTTCAGAATGCAGTTGTTGAAATATGTCTTCCCTTTGATTTCTTGTGATCTTAGAGAAACAGGCTGTGATTTAGTCTATCTAGGTGTTAAGAGTCAGTGAAGAAAAGGAGCTGACACATCGTCTAACAAGGAGAAGGGAGGAGGAACGGGCTGCTCCAGTAAAGATGTTTGGACTACAATGATCTGTCAAAAGCACTTTCCTACTTACACTTCAAACTAATTTTCTCATACTCTGCCTTCCTCGCTCTTCCCCTGATCTGTCACAACTGTCAGTACATATCTCTTATATATCCTTTTCTTCTCTCTGCACCTCTGGCACTTCATATTCCAGCACTCGCTACAAATTCAGAGCGCAGACAAGGAAAGCAGCGTGTCACTGTGGAGGCTGCATTCATTTTAATCATGCCCCCTTACAAGAAAAAAAAAGACTTATCGAGGGTGTGTCGGCATTTCCCGGCACTTTGAGAAACTTGGTCGCATCGTCAATCTTAGATGAAAGACTGTATCAAACATTTGGTGCGGACAAAATGAAATCTCGCCAATATTAAAGTTCTCAAACTGTCTCTGGATACACAAGACAAATGTTCATGATAGTTTAGATCAGTCAGCAGTTTGTTTACAAGCCACAGGAGTTTATCTAATAACCCTGGAAGCAGTCGGATCATCACAGGAGATGATGTGCCAAAACCCTGAGCACATTTGTCATTTTATACAAATAGGGAGTTGGAACAAAGCGGCATCCTCCGGTCTCGAAAAATCAAGCAGGGTTGTTGAGGGTCTGCTTGAGCTGGAAGTCACATAAACGCCACATTCATCCTGTGTGTTTCTCATATTACTGGGTTTAGCTTTCAGTGTTTCCTGTTTAATTTTCTCGTTTGTATCCTTCCCCCCTCTGAGTGTGTGCATTTCCCTAATCTTGTTTTCCTTTTTGTGTTTCGCTTTGTCGTTCTTGTCCTCAGTGTTTCTTGTCTTCCTTCCTCCCATTGTCTCATTTCTTCCGTTTTGAGTGTCCTCTCCCGTTCCACCTGTGTCTTCATGTCACACCTGTGTCCAATCAGCCCTACTCAGTTTAACGTCTCTGTGCGGGCCTTTTTCAAACCAACCCCGACACACTCCCCCTCCGTCAGAAGTCACACTCGCAGCTGAATGAAGTCCCCTCCATCCAGGTGGAGGGTAGAAATACAGCAGCAGGCTTTGGGACAAACTTCACTCTCTCAGGTGGAAACAGGAAGTGTGTGTTACCATGGTTACTCAGCGGCATCCTGGGGGAACGGCTTATTATTAATGTACGTAATACATTCTGTAAAAGTCTTAATGTAGATTATTTTTCTCTAGTAAATTTATATTAGCGTAGACTTATAGCAAAACGATCAGATGGAGCCCACATTCTTTATTGTAATTTATAATTTAATGTTTAGTTAATTTATTATAATATCAAAGAACAGGTTGTCGTCAATGAAAGCAGACAAGGAGACTATAAATGAACATCACAGCTGCATGTTTTTTTGTTGTAGCCGAAATTAAGTTTTACAAAGAAATCAAAAGTAAAACAATGATAAATAAATAACAGTGAACATTGTCTGTAACATAATTTAATATTCTTTAGTTTGTGTCCCTTTAAATATGAAACACAATGAAATAAACAGGTGAACAGAAGGAAGAAAAGAACAGGTGAAGTTGTTCACGTCTGTATGATCATATTAAATGTCCATCTTAGTTGGAGCAGTGTTTTGGTTTGTTCAAACACACGGAACTTACTATTGTACAGGTCACTCCTTCTGTGACTAGCGGACACAATAGGCGTTACACGTGATCATCAAGTGGGCATCGGTGCAGAGCCCTGTTATGGAGGGGTAGTGGACGGTTTGAAAAAGACCCTGCTTTGTCGTCCTTGTCTGTTTGTCACATGTCAAACAATCTCTGGGGCTCCTTGTGAATGTTTTTGGGCTCTATAGTGTCTTTAGTTTCTTCCTGTGGTTGGACTTTTACGTTGGACCTTGTTACTTTTTGAAATCTGGACTTTGATAAAGAAGTATTTCTTCCCCTCTGTTCAGATAAATCATCTTTTGGTTACATCTGTAGTTCAATCCAGTTACTCGTTCATCCATAACTGTGACAAAGTTGAAATTGAAATGTGTGTTTGGATTCCAGGAGGGGACTAGTTAGGGGCTAAAGCTGCAGGACCCTACTGTTCTTGCCAGTATTATTATTATTCCTAAGAAATCCCTGTTCCCAAACTTTGCACATACTCTATAAGTCCAAACCTATGCCAAACTACATCAATCTGCTTTGATGTCCTGATGGTGGCGCTACA
Organism: Symphodus melops; assembly: GCF_947650265.1. Lineage (NCBI taxonomy): Eukaryota > Metazoa > Chordata > Actinopteri > Labriformes > Labridae > Symphodus > Symphodus melops. The sequence continues at coordinate 23,946,577 of NC_136699.1, forward strand.
GCAACTATTTAACAAATCAACCATACATGTAGACTCGTCTGTTTGGACAAGTCAAGGTGCTTTGGAAAAGAATTGTCACAATAAAGTGAATTCATTCGTTCACATCCTAAAACATGTACATCAAACTGTTGGTCCAATCGAGCAGAAACCTTTTTTTAATGCTCCGATTTGGCGGCTATTTCTTCGTAATCTATCCACTCTTTTTCATGATTTATTGTGTCGATGTCATCAGTGTTTCAAGTCTTGTATTCTGTCCCGCCTCTCTGTCTTTCCCTCCGGTGTGATGGCCCTGATTGTCTTCACCTGTCTCCTTACTCCCACCTGTGTTTAATTACCCCTGTGTCTATTTAGTCTCAGTGTTCCTTCCCCCTCTTGTTGTCAGTTTATTGTCGTATTTCAGTCCATGGTTTATGTTGAGCGTTAGCCATCACCTCGATCTTATCTCCTTGTGTTTTTCCACCTTTGATGGTTTTACTTTAGTTTGAACCTATTTTTTTAAGTAAGCTTCATTTTGCCTTTTGCATTTTTGTTTGAACATAGTTTATTTTATTACATATACTGTGCTCTTGTCTGCCCTATGTGTCCATAAGCAAGGTACTTAACCTGTAATTGCTAAATAGTATCAATTGGCTTGGCCTTTATGAATAGTTTGACCTCATGGGCTTCTGTAGACCAATATGTTACTGGACTATTTGAAGTGTTTTGTGTTTTTCTTCACCCTTCATTAGCCTAAAAGTGTACTTTTTGCTTTCCCTCCAAAAAAAGATAAAAAATGCTCGCAGCTATAACTCACTCCTTGCATCCCTGCTGGCCAAAGTTAGGAGTGTGTATAGCAGTCCACACTTGGGTATGTTACACCCACCTAAAGCTGCCCTGACTTCTCCCAACAGTGTGACTCTGTACAATATACAATATCCCCCATCTACCACGCCTTAAACAACATAAGTCATTTATGGGCTGGAATATGCTGATACTTGATAGAAGATAATTCAGTTATTTGATTAGTCAACACTTTCCAAAAAACGACCCCAAACAAGCTGCCTTTACATACTGGTGCTGTGCGGTGGAGGGGAGCACTGGAACAGATTTTTTCTATTAAAGTTGCAATTCCTGCTCGAGCCGGTTAAAGGTCAGTGAAGGTCATAGATTAATTAATACCGCTTTAAGTCTTGGCTATCAGCGCAGCGTCCTTGGTGCCACAGTCTGTATGCAGCAGCTCTAATCAGACAGACAGCAGCTCAGTGATGCTGTTGCTAGAGGTCAGAACACAGTTAATCTCTGTCTTACTCGCTTTCATTCTCCTCTTTGCTCTTTCTCCCCTGTGTCTTTATACCCCCCCCCCCCCCCCCCCCCCCCCCCCCCTCTTCTTTTCCTACTTCTGCTATTCTTATGTTATCTATTCCTTTATTCTATATCCATCTTTCCCCTTCACATTTCCACGATTCTTCCGGAGCCTCAAACATGTCTCTGCGTCGCCTTATTATTTTTCGATGAAAACGCCCTCTTTCTTTAAGGTATATCCTGGAGGCTTTCTTCACCGTCAAAGTAAAGAGCATAGCTTTTTGATTATTAAAAGATCCAACCTTTTGTATTAGCTTGGTGGTTTAACATGAAAGCTGTACACCAGTAACTCTGTGCATTCCTCCTCGAATCAAAAGTCCCATTGGTTTATTTTAATGTGTGATCTTTAAGGAGCGGTCTAGTCGCCGTCTGATTTGACGCTCCATGAAGCTCGCTGATGGATTCTCTAAAATCACTCATCACTGTTTGTCCCTTATCGCCCTCTGTTGTCTCCCCGAGGTCCACCTGGCCTCTGTGCTTTCAGGGTCGCTGGTTCAACTCCGGGGGCAGACAAGTCTGGAAAAATGGTCTGGTAGCTGGGAATGTGCTCGTTCACCGACTGAGAACTACCGAGGTGCCCTAGAGCAAGGCACGCAGCTGCTCATGTGCAGCCCCCTCACTCTGACATCTCTCCATTCAGTCCATTTTTAGTTGAGTCTGGGCTGAGGATCAGTATCTGAGCAGATCACAAGTTAACACTAACGTTGTGCTGCACACACTGCACAACATAAAAACTCAATAGGTCACTTTAATACATGATCAATGAGTGTGCTCATGAGTGAACGTTCTTAACTGCTTATTATTCTGATCGTGTATTTGTCTTTTGTTGTTTTCTCTTTTCTTTTTTTAATTGTGCTCTCGACATTGTAAATGAGGGCCTGCACTCAATGATTTCACGAGAATAAATAAAGGTAAACTAATAAAAGAAAGTAATAAAACAAAGCTGTCGACTTCAGAGTGACTGAGCAGTGTGTTCACTGTTTAAACTTTAACAATTATTTTCAGAATTGTCGTCTTCTCATCTCTCTGACCTTCAGCTGCTTCTCGTGACTCACTGTTGTCATAGTTTCCAACTAGACTAGAAGAAATGTAGACGAGTGGCACAGTTTAATTAGCACAGTTTACAGGAACTACTTTTGTGTCAGTGAATTACTGATGTTCAGACAATCTGCAGCTAATCAGAACCTTGAATTGTTTTCACAAAGCAGCTGTGAGAATCTCTTCTACAGTACATGAACCTGTGGTTACATATGACAAAGTGTCTTTTTTTAATTTAATTTCATACTTTTTTTTTTTTTTTACCCTGAATCACTTGTATCCAAATGAATGCTGTCAGGCAATTAAAACAATTAATTTAATTAATCACATTTTAATCTCATATCTGCTGAAGGTCCCCAAATAAAGAATTCAAATTTCATGACATTACAAAATTACACGACTAATCAAATAATCAAAATAAATACACCAAGAAGAGAAGATTTGAAATCCACATTTTTATTAGTGATAGAATAACAACTTTTTATTGAAAAGAAGTTATGTTCATAATAAAGGACATTTCAATTCATATGCCCTTTAATCTTATAACTATGAATCTTTTACTAAAATTGTTCAAATCTTATGAATTCTACATTTTTTTTACATAATCATGATTCACTATCTCACAGCCTAATTCTGATGATTTTTTATGATGTAAAATTTGGGTTTTTTTAATTAACGATGCCTCGTCTCGTTGCCTCGTCTCGTTTCTTTCCTCAAATCTTTCACCGGGGAAATGTAGAACCCGGGTCTTTGCAGACACACAGTGATCCGGTTCCCCGGTTTGGGTTTTGGTCCCGGCTGCTGTCCGTCGTCTTGCGCGTTGTCTCCGCCCTCTTGACTTTATAAATAAACCGAGCTCCGTCCTCCAGCGGAGTTTGAGCTGCTCGTGAGCTGCTGAGTGAACGCAACATTTTCACCTCAGTCCTGCTTTGTTTGGTTTGGCTAGCAAAGCATGTGTGACGCACCACTGACAAGTACGGGTCCTCCAATGGGCCAAGTTTGAAATGCACATTTCTTAGTCTTATCGTTTCTGGGTAAAATTTACACTGAATTTTTTATTCAAGTGTGCTATAATTAATCTAGCGATAATTTTTCATTTGCAGTGTAATTAATGATTCTAATCAAAGCGTTAAATTGACAGCCAGTCATCTTGTCCCTTCTCATGGCCCATCCATCCACGGCCCTGAACACGCAGCCCTGCTCTCTGCCCTTCCACTCCGCTGATACGTCTCCTTTAAAGAGGAAATCTGAACGTGTCACAGTGTGGCCTCCCTCCCTGTCTCCCCGTCTCCACCTCCTTCCCTCTGTCCTCCTTCACCCTTCATCCCGTCACTCTCCTGTCCGGGCTCTCTCTCTCTCTCTCTCTCTCTCTCTCTCTCCCTCCCACGTCAAAGGAACATCACTGTCACGCCGCGCCGTGATGCATCCACCCGTTCGGAAGAACCCGCTCTCCTCCTCTTCCCTCACTCGTGTTTAGTCAGATATTGAGGGTTTGGAAGCTTCTCTCTGTGGGGGTTGGGGTCTGGACAAGGGGGCCAATTAAATATTTATGGATCAACATCCATTCAAATGTTTGGCAATGGAGAGAGTCTGTGACCGGAAAACTGACATGACTTGTTTGTGCACAACATGCAGCAGGGGAGGTGCAGAGCTTGTCCTCAGCATGTGTCACTGTGTGTGTGTGTGTGTGTGTGTGTGTGTGTGTGTGTGTGGCTGTTGGCAGATGTTGTTGTGGTGGAGATATTTTTAGACTGTGGGCTTTTCTACTAGAATCCTATTCATGTGATCTTATTGACCACATTCTGGTTGTAGCCAGTGTGCAAACAAAGCCGAACTGATAGGAAGTTTTAGGATTAAAAGTCGGAGTCAAAATCAGACGTTTGAAAACAGAAGGGCTTAATTTGTATGAATGGCATGTACTATATTTAGTCCAAGCTGATGGATGACTGGACAAAAGACGATCCTGAACGTCTTCAACCTTCCTGTGACAACCTCTGGAAGCACATTCAGGAGCTGTCCATCAGCAGAGTGTGACCTGTGCAGATAACTCAGCCACAACCACCACAAGCAGTTTGTGACACATATTTGCATTCTCAGTGTGTGTGACCCTTTCACATCTTCATCTCAGAGCGCGATGGGCAAAGAAGGTAAAAGTTAAAGTGTACCCCTCAGACGCAACACGTGTGGACTATCAGATCCCTCCAAAGCCTTTCTGCCGACACTTCTTTTGTCTCCAAAGTTCAGACTCCTTTTCAACAGTCCGTGTTTTGTTTTTTTGTGTAGCAGAATTTTTAAATTTTTTATTAATTTAAAGAAACTCATTGGGACCCACATACCAAATTTAAACATCACATGTCAGTCAAGATCATCCACAAACACATCAGACCTGGACTTAGACTTATTGTCATTTAAATTTAAACTTTACACTGCAGATAAGAACCTCATTTTGGAGTGCAGGACAATGACAGCAGTATGTCAGTATTCACATAGAGTAAAGTAAGGTGCAGATGTGTGAGTGCCTCCTGATGCAAAGCGATGTCTCACTTATTAAGATTTATCTGCATCACGGAGCACAGACAACCTGAAAGAACCAAGTGGGTGAGAGCAGACTTGAACCTGAGGCTTTAGCGCCTCTTCTGACTCAGCGTGCTGTCCTGAGCAGGATGGAGGCATACTGTGAGGGGATCAGACGCTCTCTGTGGGTGGGGGTGGGGGGGGGGCTCACATGGGCCCCCCCCATGTTGCACCTATAGAGTTCAACCAGTGATGATCATTTACGCTGATCTAGAGCCACATTTTCACCGACATGGTAAAAGACTGAATTACAGTGGAGCATCAGCACGTTACGTTGAAAACATTCATCTGCTGTAAGACATCGCTTTATGATTTATCAGCCAGCTCTGATGCTGAACAGCCGTATTAGCCACCTGATGTTGCAGACATCCTGAACCACATCCATGCATGCAGAAGCAGGTGTGAATAAATGGCTCCAAACTGGGAGCATTACAGTCACACAGATGGCTGACATTTACTCTCGACTGTCCAAAACTCCTCAGGGACAATACCATCCTGAACCATCAAAGGTATGTGCACGAAAGTGGAACCTAACAACTCTGCTGTTGTTTTATTCCAGGCTAACTAATGTGCCCACTCTCTTTCCAAAGCATCCTGATGTCAGCTTCATGAATACTGCACATCAAACGCGTCCCATCGAGGCCCGAGAGTCTGCTGGTTTTCATTCCAGCCCATCTCTCCAGCAGCTGGTTTTCTCGCATTTACATAAGCGAACAAAAAGTGGAAGAGCCGGCAGGGGAAATTAGTTGCTGCGGTGTTCAAGTGGAGTCAAAATCGGCAACATCTTCAACCTTGATTGTGCACAACAAAGAGCTCGCGTAAAGCAGGCATCTCAAGTGAGGGCTGCTTCAGAGGAAACAAACATCCCTGACCGGAGCTGTGCCGCACATTCCTCCTCCGTTTGTGTTTGGTGGAAAGAATTCAGAGGATTAGTGCCGGAGTCAGATTCTACAGAGGCTGCTGCTGAGCGGCTGCTCGGCGTAGTACAGTATATTAACACCTCATATAACCAGGTACCGTAAATTCCGTACTATTGAGCGCACCTGGATATAAGCCGCACCGGCTAATCATAAGTAAATAAATGTATTTGTACATATATAAGCCGCACTTGATTATAAGCCGCAGGTGTCCACGCTATAACAAGAGCTATTTACACAGACGTAGGCTACCGGTAACATCCGCAAATACTGTAACGTCCGTACGGACGTTAAAGGACGACGAGAGCGTTCAAATAATAACTTTTAATAACCCGATCACTGTCGGCCGTGACCACGCCGTTTACAGCAGAGAGCAACACATAACTTGCTGTAACAATCCAACTCTCTCCCCCAGCGTTCTCTCATACAGCCACTCAACACGTTCTCGCTGGTGCATTCACTGACTCTCCACATAATCGGAATTATGAACACATTATCAACTACTGACTTTACAACATGAACCGTTACAATACGAAGCCTAGCCGACGGTGTCTGTAACACGGCTGATGAAAAAGATGACCGTAATATATTTCACAAGAAAAAGTCCATCCATTCACTGCCTCAGAATGACTTCATTACTCACTTCCTCAGTCTCTGTTGTCGCTGTCAGTGTCATCTTAACGTGCAGCAGCTCTGTTAGCTTCTTTGATAGCCAGGTCGATCGCCTTTAACTTGAAAGCTGCATCATATGTATTTCTCCGTGTGTTTTCCATCATGAGGGTGCGTGCATGAAGCGCAAAATGACTGATATTAAGATCCGACGTGACGAAGTCAAATGTTTTTGCGGCAGAAGCTCATTGTCCCCCATAAAAAATCCATGCATTAGCCGCACCGGAGTAGAAGCCGCAGTGCTCGAAGTGTGAGAAAAAAGTAGCGGCTTATAGTCCGGAATTTACGGTAGTTCATTCATTTGATTCATTTACTTGAACAGTGGTTTGCACGTCTTACCTTGTTGTTGTTTGTGTTTGTCTCACTGCCAGCTTACCTTCGTCACCTCGACCTGGTTTAAAACCAATTCTTCCGTCACGTCACCTTTTGACTTGCTATGAGGGAATCTCAGAAAAAAAGTTTTCCAGACTGTCAAGTATTTAACCAAACATAGCATGGAGCTATTATTGTGGGGAAACTATTTAAATATATGTACACAGATCCATAAATATGTAAAAGTACCCACACGTGTACTGATCTGCAAGTAGACCAATTGTGAACTACTTACTAATTTAATAATGACAGAAAAGTGAGATTTTTCAGCTGTAAATCCTGAAAATAAAAATCATCACTCACAACTGAGGCGGGCCTCTCCATTGGCCGTCTTTTTACACGTGACTTTTGCAACACTCCTGCAAGATCTACAAATGTGAACACATATCCTCAAATGCACAGATGTGGGGGTTTGTAGCCCTGAGCTCAGACTCACAGGCGAGGCTGCTGGGCAGCATTAACCGCCGAGAGGCCGCAGGCTGTAGACCTCTCATCTGGTGCCCTCTATATAGCCTAGCATGTGAATTGCCATTTTCAGGAGACTGGTGGTTTACCAATGCCATCTTTTTTTTATTTATTTATTTTTTTTTTAATGAAATAGTCCACAATTTAGAAAAACAAAATGGATGTAAAAAATCTTTGAAGACATAGTTACTTCTTTGTAGCCTTCTACTGGATACTTTGCATTTCCCTCTTGATCAATAAAGTATTTGTCTATCAATCCATCCATCATTAACATGTAACCATACCTGTCTCGAAGGTACACAGCCTGTGAGCCTGAGCTCAGGGCAACAAACAACCACAGCTGTGCTTGCAGGTTGACAGACAGGCGTTTGAGGATGTGTGTACACATTTGTAGATCTTACACAACAAAAGTCACATATAACATGACGGCCAATGGAGAGGCGTCTCAGTTAGTGATGATTTGTGTTTTCAGGACTTACAGCAGAAAAAGCTCACTGTCATTAAGTCAGTAAACATTTCTGAACTGGTCTCCATGTTTACAGATTGGTGAAGGCCTGTTTGGATCTGTGTGTTCACTTTTGGATTTGTTCAAGCATTTGTGGATCTTTTTATACATTTGCAGGTGTATGTGTGTGTGTGTGTGTGTGTGTGTGTGTGTGTGTGTGTGTGTGTGTGTTAAAATAATTTTGCCACTAATAGCTCCATTAGACAGTATCTGGTTTTTGAGAACAATGGTCTTATGCAAATGCTCTTTCTTACCGACTTCTTCTGCTTGTTATAAATTGTCCACAAAAAAAAAAAAAAAGATGAAGTGCATGTTTCGAAGACTGACGGGTAAAGCACCCCTCCCTCCTGATCAGGGCCGGGTCTGGACCTTTTCTGACTGGGGTGGCCCAACTCGGACTTATGCATGGATGGCACGAAGTATGTGTGAGCACACACACAACGTTAGCGTCCCCTGTGGACACACCCCTGCTCCTGTCTCACACACACCTACCACAAAGATCCACACAACAGACAGGAGCACTCTCTCGTGCAGAGACAGGACAAACACAAATCTGGCAACTTGTACACAAAAACAAGACGACTGCTCAAAGGGCTGTAAACACATTACTGCATGCTATACGGGCATTTGGTTGGACTCTTTGAAAGGTGTAGGAATGTTCTCATGTCCTTAGAGTTGTCAGTTTTTCTAACCCTGCTGCAGACACAGTAAATACAGGAGAATCCCTTCAGGCAGGGATGTGGCAGCAGAGGAGAGGTCTCGCATGAATACGGTAAATGTAAATGTTTCGAGTTGGGATTCTACACAGTGTTCTGCATCGCATGGGGCATTTACATTTCCAGAATCAGATCTGTAGCACATTAGTAAAGAGTGGAGAAGAGGAGTTAAATAAGCTACTTCAACCCTTTTTATTTCAGCTTGTCCAACATTTAAAGCTTGAAATACGTTCACACTCATTGAAAAGGATATCTGCAGAAGACCTTGCTTATGTTTTTCATGGGGGAAAAAATCATTCTTTCAAAGCGGTTTGCTTTGAAATCTGTTAGATAGGTAGATACATAAAAGGAGATTAAAGGATTAAAGGTTGCATTTATTCAGTGCTGCTCCTCATCACATGTGGCCGTGTTGTGATTGCCTGTGCTGCTCCTGCAGAATCGTCGAGGAAACAGAAAAGAGCCATCAGCCTGATTTATTGATGACAATGGTTATTTCTCAAGGATACAAGATCTTTTTGATGTTGCTCAGCAAAATGGATTGTTGGCTTGTGACTGGTTGCCATGAGTGCATGTATGTGGATGTGTGTGTGTGTACTTTGCCTTTGAGATGTTGGCAAAAAACGCTAAATAGGGCAACCCACATGACCCAAAAATACTCACTTCCTCTCTCCAGTTCTGTCTGTTTCCCTTCATCTCTCCCTCCCTGTGTGTCTCTCTATCTCAAATGGGAACATTGTATGTGGCCTATCTACAGCCCAACAACCTCCTCTGGGCATTATGGCACTGGCACACACACACACACACACACACACACACACAGGGCCACACGTCATCCGGTGCTCCAGGCATACAGCAGACCGGCAGCAACTTTCAAACTGGCTTAGCGCGGCTTACTACAGCTTAGAAAGGCAGATTGGTTACAGAGTGTCCCTGAACCAAAAAGGCACTCATCCAGTCGCCAATATGGTCAACATTTCCATCAACAGCTGATAAGCAGCTATGTAAATGACATTGACACACGCTTACACCCTCTCCTGCCAACGGGCCATTTTTTTTCCATAAATACTGTTTTGTCATTGGTGGACGGAATCAGAGGAAGTTCAGCAAGAGTCTGACTACGAGACCCAGACTCATCAAAATGCACCACTGCTCTTTTTGTCATGGGGCTGCACATACACCCGGCCCGTGACCTATATAGGCCGGGCTCACTGCAGTCTGGATGCTTTACAGACACCATCTCCAATGTTTGCAGGGAGCTGCCTGAGCTGCTGATGGTTCAGTCACATTTCCCACAAAGCCAGATTTGGCTAAAGCTATTAGCGGGCTCCCTCATGAAGATGGGATTGTGTAACATTTTTCAGCCACTCTCCAAAAAAAAAAAACAATTTGGGGGATTGGGGAGGTGCAGGTAAAAAAAAAAATCAGTTTTTCTATCCACGTTTGGTCACAGAATATTGTACAAACTTTGATGTAGCATGTTTGTGTCAAATTTAAATAATTATAAATCAGATGTATTTATTTTTTTGTGAGAATGACTGTTACTATCTGACCTTAATCCTTACTTCACTAAAAAGAAATCCGCTCTTTCAGCTTCAGAGCATTACCGTCTGCTCTAAGCAGGATGTTTAAATATAGGTGTGACTCGCAGCAGGGGTTAAAATCCGATTTTTGTGATGGAGTCAAGTCCTCTGGTTTTAGGGTTGTTATGTGAGTGAGCATACACCAGACCTGATTAAAGCACACACTGACGAGTGGGGACGATCCCTCAGCTCTGAACACTCTGTTTTGTTGTGTTTACTTTAAAGGGCTCTGTCGCTGGCCTGGCACACCCGTGTTTCCTCCTCACAGTGTTGTCATTTTTACACCCAGCGCTCACGTTTAAATATGAGATTCACTTTCACCACCCTTTGCACCCAGGGGTGTGTTTCCTTTAAAAAGAGGTGTCATCAGACACACAGCTAGGTCATTTCTATGTTTAGAACACAAGATTCAAAATAGGGACCCAAGTATGTTGGGTTTTTTTGTCGAACCAGGAGATTGTCTCATGTACATTTGTTACCTTACAGTGTCATACCTGGACTGTCCAACGAACATGAAAGCAGGATTAAACGTTAAAAGGTCCCATATGCTTCTTTTCTGGAAATTCTCTTCAGTGTGTTTTACAGGTGTCTGTCATCTATGTGCAAAAATGTAAAGTCTGCAAAAATGTGGCTCCTCCTTCCTCCTCCTGTTAGCAGTAGCTGCATGTAACGCTCAGTTATGAACGTTCTTTAGTCGACACATTAGATAAATAAATGAACCCCAAAAAGGGCAAAATATGGGACCTTTAAAGCTCCTGTCAGGAGTCCATGTCCCACTGTTACAGTAGGACATACAGTAGCATAGGGATATTTAACTATATAAAGTTTAGACAGGACATTTCATTCCTGTTATGCACATTATTTATTATTGACTGTCATCACACAATGCGACCTGGAGTCATTCTGTGCCACTCCCAACAATCCAAACCAGCCTCGATGTGTCTGCTGCACTTTACGAGCTGATATTTCCTGTTTGGAGCCAAATGCAAAAAATTGTAACGGTCGTATTTGCTTCCTTTCGCTTAGCGTCTCAGCGTTGCTTGTCAACTGTTTGATTTTTACGTTTTTCTTACGTAAACTCGTACCACAGTTTGAGAACAGACGCTATACGAGGTTACAGAAACAACACTCTGAGGATGTCACCCTTTGCAAACATTTTAAAGCAACAATAACAAGAAGCAGGAATTTGGTGCGTTTGGCACAGTCGAGGGTCTCGGTCAGATCACATGTTTTCAACTCTGTCTATGATACGAGCTGTGGCTAAAACATGTTATAAAGGGGGATAAAATGTGACCTTTAAAATGTATTAAACATGATTTACATTTAAAAAGAATTAAAACTGGTGCGATGCATTGATGTGAACAGTGAACCCAGCAGAAAAGAGAAACTCTTCCACCAGCTCAACCTCCCCTCTGGCTGCGGATACAGACAAGTAATCTTCAAAAAAGCACATTTCAGGAAGACGTGTTGTCTGATTCTGTTTTCAGTGTTCTCTGTGAGTACAGACCATGAATACAAATCCTCTCTGTCGAGGACAATAACAAATTAAGTGAGCAATAAACCTCAACCAAAGCAAATTAAAGATGCTAATGTTCTTTTTTTCCTCCCCAGTTATGCTCACTTTCCAATATTCACTCCTAAAAAAATGTGCACACCTACAGCCTAACTGCTGGAAGCATTTCAATCCCCTTTGACCTCCAGTTCTGCAAATCTGTACACATCCACTGCAGAGGTGCTTTGGATAAAACAGCAAAAGTTCTGCATGGCAGCACTGAAAGGTTAAACACACTCTTCTCTGCTGGTTCTCATCCTTTCTCTGCTCTCTGTTTCTCAGTGGATGTCACACAATGCATCTTTCTCTTTTCACCTTTTTCTCCTTGCTTGTTTTTTCTCCTGTGCTTCTTTGCATAGTCCGACCCATATTGATCTTTTCCCCCCTTTGTCTTTGTACAGGGTGCCTTACACTTAATTTTTCATGCTGCACTTCCCTTTTCCCGCTTCTCCTTCCTCTCTCACCCCTTTTGTTTTTTTTTTCCAGCTCTGTTTTTCCTTCACACAGATTTCCCTCTCTTTCCTCTCATTTCTTATGATTTCCTCTCATTTCCCAGAATGCAGCGCGCTTTCCCTTTCCGACACCTCTCCTTGTCTCACCCCCTCGCTCCTTCTTCATCAAACAAACAGCTACATTATTCAGCACGGGACTGAGAGAGTCAGGGAGGCCCTGTGGGTTAATCCACGGCTTGTATCGACCAATCACAGAGCTGCCCTGTCCTTTATCTCTTTGCCCTGGTTGGGCGGAGGAGCTGTCTGTTAAACTATATTGGGGTCCTGATGATTGTGTATGCAAGACTAGCAAGCTCTCTCCAGCCAACACCCTCTCCCTCTCAATCACACGGGCTTAGCAAGCGCGCACACACACACACACACACACACACACACACATACATACACAAACAAGAAGCATGCACTAAACACTCACTCTTGATTTTCTGACTAACACACATACTGAACGGGACTTGGAAAGCTAACGAGCATGACATTGAGAAGGGTGAATAAGACACACACACTAACACACGACACACACACTCACATATACACACACTACATCTGTATGCATAAATCAATAGCTGTTCTATGGCTGCATTTACTAAGGTCAACTGGGGCTCGGGCTGACGGGAAATAAGAGGAGTGTGTGTGCGCGTGTGTGTGTGTGTGTGCGCGTGTGTGTGTGTGTGGCTATGTGGGTGGTATAACAGACAGAGAATAATGAAAGTATCTCTGAAAGGAGAGGTTGGGAGGCTGAGGTAGAGGAGGCGATAAAAGCATCAAAAGGCAAACGCAAGGAGAGACGGGATGAGACAAAAAGGGTGGATGGATGAAGGTGGAGGAGAAGAGGAGGCAGACGTGGAAGATGAAGAAGAGCTAAATTGAGGCAGGAGAGAGGTGAGGTCAATGGGGGAGATGATGGAGAGATGAGTGGGAGGAGGGAAGGAAGGACGAGAGAGGGCAAGGAAGGCTCCGTGAACCTATTTGCTGAGCTCAGGTGTTTTTAGTGGCACTGTCATGACTGTAAAACAAAAACAGACCTTTTTTTGATTTCTCAGCTGCTCTGAGACGCCGGTCCGGGTCAGGGCATGTGACTGCCATTTATTTTTCTACTCCAGCCCAGAACTGTTTTCTTTTTCCTTTTTTTTCAATGACAGGGAGTGAATGAGCTGTCATTCCACTCACGTCCACAGCTCAGGTTCCAGGAGGTAAAAATCAAGTCGTTTAAATCCAGGGCTAGGACACAGGAGTGAAGAGTTCAAGGGAATGTCATGAGAACTGCATTCATTCCCAGCACATGCACCCAGGTTCCTGCAGAGACGGGCACCTGTTGAGGAGTAATCGTATATGGTGCATGTAAAGAGCCAAAGTCATATGGAGGTCAGATCTGTGCCTGCAATACAACCAAATGAGCTGAAGATAAACAAATCAGAATGCACGGAGTCTGAGCTGAGTGAGATCAGAGCAGAGGTCAAAACATGGTTTTGAAGATAAGATTATAAAAGTACTTGAGCTGCTATTTTATTTCCTGGTTCACACATGTATGACATGTTTGCTTAACCTGTGCAAATGAATCAGAAAGACGCCGTGTACTTTACAACCACAGGAAAGAGTAGTGATGATTTGCATATATTTCCTCTGAGCCACGATCCTCTCAGCGTCTAGTTCACAAACACCAGAGCCAACGCAAACATTTCTGCCTGCTGGATCCTGCATGTGTTAATAATTATAATAACGATAATGTCAAAGTAATGTTTACAGACTTCGATTTCACATCATTTATTTTGAAGTCACTTGTATTGCTGATGGGCCTCATTTACCAATATTTAGTTATCTTCTTTAATGTGTTCTCCAGAAGATCCCAGTGAAAGTCTTGAGCTGGGTAATCACACCTGCAGTCAAACATCGATGAATGCCATGTATACGACTGTGCGTGAACAAGCATACAAGAACACCTGTGTCATGCCCATATAAGGTCATAAGACTTATGACCTTATATGGGCACCTTAGGGATGTGTAACTGCTGAAGTCACTCAGTGTTTCTGGTGTATCTAAGGGTTGTTCTTACATGGAGGTCGAGCTGCTGGAGGTGACATCAGTGATGACCATAGAATATCAACCTCAAGCATCGATGAGTCAACATCACTCGTTCAGCGAAGGCAGTCATCATAAAAGGGCCCACACCAGATGAGGTGAAGGAACACATCCTGATGTGACCTGAAGAATCAAAGACTCACTAGATATCTATCCTAACACCTGCTGCTGTGATGGTTGGATGAGGAACACATCTGTCATGCAAACACCAGAAAGTCCTCTTGTTCTTTTCTCTTTCACACACCTTTTATTCTTTTCACGTCCACATACTGTGAGACTCCAGACAGCACGCTCCACTGATTGGTTGTTCAACTGGAGCCTGTTTGAGGTTATGTTGGTAAAGTGATGGAAAATTTAATCGCGAGTATGTCGATTGTGTTTTATTTTGAAATCGACTGGACACTCTGTGTGTTTCCTTGACTGACTTCCTGACCGGGTCGTTCTATTGTGTCCAGCTTGAAATGTAGCTAAACATAGTGGCGCTGCTGGCACTCTAAAGGCGGGCCGAGGCGCTTACTGTAGAAACACAATCACTGATCAATGAAGTGGCTGCAGACGGTGGCTGCAGACGGTGGCGCAGGGATGGGGTATGTGAAATTAGGGAACAAGTGAGGAGGTTTGGTGCCTATAGTTTGTGTTCACAGTTGAATTTTAGATTAAACTTTTAAAAGCTGATTCTGTATAAATGATGTATCTATGTATACAGTATACATATTAATACTTACTTTTAAGATGGCTCCTCCTGTATGCACTCATTTCTGTCACTGTGTAGCTGCACCATCCAAACTCCCCACTGGGGATCAATAAAGCTTTATCTCATTGTATGTCTTATCTTGAATTATTGAGACCACCAGGGGGAGAGAAGTATACACACACACACACACATACACACACACACACACACACACACTGATTGTAATGTCATTCCCTGGATGCTGCTCGGAGGATAGTCTCAGTCAGCGGCTTCTCTCCCAGCAGCACAACATCTCTCCCTCATGCACAGTAAACACATGCTGGCCACAGTGACTGTGGGTTACCATGGTTACAAAGAGACAACACTTGGGCTTTATGTGTAATGCTTGGCCAAGTCATTATGAGATAGTGAAACATATGAAAAATACATCTTATTCTACTTGTGTTTCGTATTTATTGTACACCAGTTGTTGTCTGTCTGTCTGTCTGTCTGTCTGTCTGTCTGTCTGTCTGTCTGTCTGTCTGTCTGGATGAGCGTCCTTGAATACACATGATTGTGAGCTGACTTTTGCACCGTGCCAGAGTGCAGTGTGTTTGTGTTCAAACTGATCCAATGAAGCAGACTTTGGGGTCACATGTACTCGGGGCCGGGTCCCTTGTGTTCCACAGCCCTAAATGTATGCTCGATACTGTCTCAGCATATGATGATCCAAACACAGGTCCAACCAAAAGCCTCCATGAAATGCTTTGGCTGCTTCTACAGTTAAACAGAGGCGGAGCAGAGTGCTGGCCATGGGTGGCATGACCCCCAGCCCCTCTCACACACACCCTTACTTTAAAAAAAATCTTGTCTGAGGCAGGACCTGTCTGCGCTGTGTTACAACAGGCTTTGTTTTGCTTTTCTGAGTACTTTGAATTATATAAAGTATATACAGATACGTTGGACTTTTATTTCATTTGTGTCTTACACTAACTAGTCAATATGCTGTATATATATATATTTGCAAGAAAGATTGTTTGCAGGAGTTGACGTTCAAAGAACAATTGTGAATTTGGACAAATATCTTCATTTTCAGTCCTTAAAGAATTAGCTCGAAAGATGTATATGTTGCTCTCCTTTTAGTAGTAGTTAAAGTTTGATATGAATAATGGTGAGTGGTAAATAAACAAAATGTATTCTTGTGTTTGTTTGTGTGGGCCACCCAGTCAAAAGAAGTGTGGTCAAGCCCCTGACAACATGACTGTCGTGTCTCCCTACCTCGTTTCTCTAATGATTTATTGGACAACATGAGACAGCAGACACATGACGAGTGAAACAGATTCCTTTGGGGGCTGCTAACCTGCTTGTCACTGTGGTTTGGCCTTTTCATTTATTTTTTTTTCTCTCAACAAGGGGAGGTGATTGGAGCTTCTCATCGTGCTGTTGAGTAAACGTTGCATTTAGTTCAGCTTCTGGTGTCGTGCTTCGACTTCTTGCAATATTTGCACGCAGTTTTAGCTTCATCGGTTATCTTCTCAACTCTTTTTATTTTCTGTCTTGGGGAAGCCAACATGCATCCACACCTCGGATCTAAAAGACGGTGGTGCATCCTCAATTTCTATATCACACCCCTTTAAACTGCTGTCTGTAATAACTGATCCCATTCATACACATCCACACACCACCCACGGAGCAGCGAGACAAACTTGGGATTAAGTGTCTTTGCACAAGGACACATCAGATGTGTGGCCGCAGTATACAGCATCTAGCAACTCAGCCACAGCTACTTCAGAGCCTTCAGAGATCCAGAAAGACAAAATGGAACAATCCATCGTTTGAATTGTTCAATAAGGTGATGATGAAACTCGATGACTAAAAGTATGTCTGCTCTGCTGCGTACACTCATTGGGACTAATGTTTAGCCACGGCCCACTGCTAATGAATCCATGAATGAAGCTGCTTGTCTAATGAATATGTCCACCGGCTGCTGCTAGTATTGGTTTCCTTTTGGTTGACATGGAAGCCTTGGGGATTTTGAGTTGCATTAAGACTCTAATTGTGCTGGTGATTGAGCCAACAACCAAAAACCAATTTTAAGGAAGTGTTTAACAACACCGCCTGTGGGGGCATTATTTAAACTCGTACAGACTCACATGCAGTATCCTAACATCTGGAATGTGAGTCAAACTACAAGACACAGGTTGTTTCTTTTAGGGATGAGATGGAAAAAGGGTCTAAACTGTCTTGCTGCGTGAGGATTTCCTTAGAAACTGCACGTTGTGGACTTTGCTGAACACTGAGCAGCGGTGTAGCTCTTATTTGTCTGGTTTCACCACGGGGAGTTGGTCACCTGTGGTAACATTGATACAGACCTACAGTCTGTGAGTCATGCTGCTCACCTCTGCTGGTCGCCTGTTGTCCTTACTCGACTAGTCTTTTCAATCACGGTTTCTTTAAATGCATGATTATGACCTAATGAGGGAGAAAAGCAGGTAAAAAGCAGAGCCTGAAGAACTGTGGTACAAGGTGTTATTTATCCCAGCATGCCGTCTCTTGCAATACACAATAAATTGGGTCATGTGGCCTGCAGAGGGTGATGGCTGCAGCTGCACGTGCAGCATTTTATACAGATTTATATTTCTCATCCTACTTTTTTTGTTAGTCAGAAAATGGTATTAAAAAGTATGGATGCACAGTGGTGCAGTGGTTGGTTTCCTGGTTCGAAATCCCGCCGGATCCCGTTCTCCCAGTGCATGAGTAGGCTCCCTCTGGGTAATCCGGCTTCCTCCCACTGTCCAAAGACATTATGGTTAGGTCAAGTCGTGACTCTAAATTGCCCATAGGTGTGAATGTGTGTCTCTATATTTAAAGCCTTGCCAACAGTCCAGGGTGTACCCAGCTTTTCGCCCAATGACAGCTGGACAGCTCGGCTTCTGCCCCAATGTGACCCCGAACCCCGGATGGATGAATGGTATCAAAAGTCCATCTTGATCTCCGTAATTTACAGTGTTCAAATGTTCTCATTGTTTTTAAAATAAAGGGAAAATTCTAGACCTCACGTCTATCTATCTTGCTGATTTGCAGGCTACAATAGATCTTATCTGCACCATTCTGCACCCGACTCTGTCGAATCCAGTTAACTGTTGCCTCGAAGAAGGTTTCTAAGGCAACAGAAGACTTGCATTTCATGCTTTTGGTGACTGACAGTAAGCAGACAGGAAAGTGAATGCAGCATATATATATAAAAGTGCTTCAACTCTGACACAGTCAAACAAGAAGCACAGTTCTGTTGCTATGATGTGTGAGCATGCACTGCGTAAAGGGAAGACAATAACAACCGCGTTGAAATGGAAAACACAAACATTAACATTCAAAATCAGACCCGCTGTGGTAGTCAAACACTGACATGGAGCCAACTCACCAAATGTGATGCATATGTACCATGAAGACTCTGAAACTCCAGCACCAGGGCACCTACACATCAGTGCAGAGGAATCTAAATCTCTTTGGCCCACTTTGAGAGTTATAATTTTAGATGCAGCACTGCAGCGAGGTGCTAAAGCCAAAGGCCTCTTCAAGTGCCGGTGAGAGGCAGATGAAAGAGCTGCATTGAGCAGAAAATAAAGATTAGACTGGAACAGGATTGAAAATTCTGTCAAAAATGTTTTGTGATCAGACTGAAAACAGTATTTTGGCTGTGTTTATGAATATTATGGTGGATTTTCCAACCGAAGCTTTCAATCATCTTTTATTTTTGAAAATGTAATGGTGGAAATGCATGTCTAAACCTATGTTTTTGTTGTTGATGAGTTACTTTACCTTTTCATATTTCCAACAGTTACCACAGCCAGACAAAGGGACGTGTCTTTCATGGTGGCCGCCATGTTAATTGTATGACAACACACCTATTAGGGCTAGAAGCTGGAACTGCTACTGAAAGCTACCGAACTGAAAACTGCTGAAATGTGATTTTTAAAAAAACACCTCTAATAAATTATGATTAGCTACATGAGGTCGTTGGTAAACATGTTCTTTTCCTCAGGTCTGATTAGTTAGTTCGTCTTGACTCCGGTTTGTTTTCATCAGGGGTATCGAGCAGTAATCTTTAGTTTTTACACTGTGCTCTCTCTCTCTGTATTTTATGCTGTATGTTCTCTCTGTATTATTTGCTTACTCCATTTTTCATTTTCCTATTTTTATTGATGTTAATCTGTATTATTACTTTTAATAATGTTAGTCTGTGTTGTTATTTCTTAACTATAAGCCCTACTAGGGACACGTGTTGTGAATTAGCTTTGGCTAAAAACACTACGATGCATTCATCAGATGACTGTTTAAACGTATCTATGTTTTTGTATCTGTCCCTTTTCAAATAAACCCAAATTAAATAAATGACATAGCCTTAAGGTCATCTTTAGTTGTTGTTGTGATTGCGAGCCCCTCTGGTGGAAGAATTTACAAACTGTGTGTTTAAACTGTTGGATTGTTTCTGTCTGCAAAGATGCTGCATGTATCAAAACTTTCTGACTGACAAGTTTTGTACATACTCTATGTCTTCCCACTTACATATGTTAGCCCCTCTTTTTTTTTTTGCAATGACATAATTCGGACACTATAAAAAAAACTTCTCAGAAGACACGACAACTCCATGTGTAAATGTAAAACTATTTTTCCCCTCTGTGTCCAAGAAGTTCTCAAATGACTGCGACTCTGCTGTCAGAAAGACGAACCCTGATGCTCCTCTGCATCTACTGTGTGAATAATGAAAATGCTGCTTGACACTGACTGCACCAATAATGACTTATTTGGCATACTGGGACATTTTGTGCAGCTGCTAGCCCAGGGTTCATCTATAACTGATTTGGATGGATTATCTCAAATTGAAATACTGGGAGCCAAACGGAATCTGCCACTAATTCACTGAGAAAGTCCGACTCCAGCGGATGTCTCTGCATGATATGATCTGTTTATGTCTCCATGCTTGATAAGCAGCTTATATCTCTACGAGATCTGCTTAAAGTGTTTTGATTGAGAAGAACACACTTTAAATGAGACCAATGTAGACCCCATTTCTAATTTTATCTCCCGTAAGTCTGATTATTTTCATTCTTTATTTTCCCTGAGGAGGCTGCAGTGTTATGGATATGAGACTCAACCTGGTGATCCGCAAAATCCTTCTCATGCAGAAGACATTATTAGCAACGTAAAGTTCACTCTTCAGCTCTCTGCAGTCATGGATCCTGGGAAGTTAACCAAACTGATATTTGAGCTTTAATTGTAGTAATCTTATCAAACACGATTCAAATCTTCTCCCATGTAAGTCTCCTTTCCTCCCTTACTGCAGTCAGTCATGAAAAGGACCCTGCATGTCCATTTCATGCATTTCCCCTTGAGGACTTAAAAAAGACAAGAGCTTTGCTTGTAACGAACAGTCCTCTCATATAGCTTCATAAAGATGAGTCAATATTTAAAAGAGAATGCAAGATTAACTATATGAGAGAGAGGGGGGGAGGGGGGAAGGGGGAAGGGGGGGGGGAGAGAGAGAGAGAGAGTACATTTCAGGAATTGGAGAAAGTCAAATATTGAATTACAAACACTCTGTCCGGCTGAACATAAACACAATCTTCATCTTAGCCACATGCTAACATCAGCCTGCTAATATGCTCAGAAGCGCACACACATGATGTTGAACATGCATAGTTTTGCAAGGGCTGATGGGATTGTAATTGTTGCAGGTAATTAATTACCAGCAATGTGAAAGAAGAGGCAACACTGAGGAATCAAACGTGTATGTGTCTTTATCTGGGGACATTGAGCGTATGTACAAGCGTTAGCACCAAAACTGTGCATGGCTATGAAGAAGGCCAATATGATGAGTGGAGGAGGGAAAACTCACCTTTGGGTGAGATTGAAGAAAAAGCTTTAAACTAGAAAACTCCGAATCATGAATCATGTCAGGACATTGACTGTATCAAATGGAAAAGTTTGAAAATGAAGATCATCACTGAGGTCTGTATAACTTTCAAACACAAATACATGTTCATTAGTCATCACAACTGTTTGTTTACTAAATTTAATCATTCACTGATAATGTACATAACTGTGAATATATAGTTATACATGTGAACCTATTCTGCAAATGCTGCTGTACAGGAATGCTACGAACAAAGTTTAGTTGTATTCTTATACAATAACAATAAAGAGTCTATCTCCTCCTCCTTCTGTTCATGTGCAGATAGACTGCATCTTAATCAGATGAAGGTCACGTGTGCTCGACCCCGGTGCAAATATACATGTGTGTATTTTTTGTGGGTCCATCCACCTGCCCAAATCGGATTGTGCACCATTTGTATGCACAAACGCACACACAACCACTTCAGGCAACTCCACAACAGATGACTTGATGCCACCATGAAACAATCATCCACAGACAGCATCATCTCTGGCCACATAATTGTGGCAATTTCTCTGTTTCTGTGCAAATGATGTTACTTAGATCACTACATATCATCAGTGTCTGTCCTGTCCACGTCTACCTCTGCTCTCTCTTTCTTCACTTCACAAAACAAAAAGCTGCCTTCAAACATTTAAAGAGCACTTTGTTAAAAAGCAGCGATGGGATGCTGAGGTCACAGCTCACCGTACCTTGACATGACTGAGAGACGGGCTGCAGTCATCATCACTGAGTGGAGTGTGTTTCTACAGTCAAACATGCATACCGATGAATCACTACGACTTTGAGGGCTGAGTGCACAACATTCATTTATATGGAAATGTGTCATTTAGATTGCTTTCCATACGGTTTCATGAATCCTGGAGATTAATTCATGATTTATATCAGTACTGAGTGCATGCTTCCATATTTACTCTACAGATCGCTCGTCTCTCTCGCACACACACACACACACACACACACACACACACACACACACACACACACACATTCCCTCTGTTGATGTGATTCATCTGCATTCACATGTAAAAAACGGATTATGTTCTTTTAAAGAAACCCAATTATATCGTCATTTTTAATCACATTAGTAACAAGGGTGACTTAGTCGGGGCTGTTATGTTTATTTTTTTGTTATTTTTTGATGGCATGATACATGTGTGCACACACACACACACACACACAAATTAGTGTTAGCTCATGGGGATGACTCAGTGTTTTGTCCTGCATCATCGTCCATAAGAAAAGACTTTGACAGATATGTACACAAATATTCAGACCTTTCAGAGAAGACGAGCACAGTCCACAAAGCTCAGAGAAAACATGCGTGTGCTATCACATGCATCCCTGCGTTCAGACTTAAACACACACACATCCTTGAGCAAACACGTCACAGAATTACCTAAGGTCACACGCCTGTTGATTTTGCCACATCATCTGCATATTCCAGGAGGAAAAACACACAGACGACGAAGTCGATTTAATCACGCATGAAAGTGCTCTCCCTGGGCTGTAAAAGGCAATAAGGCTGCAGCGCAGAGATAAAAAGGAGGATTAAACATATGCTGCGATTTACTGTAGATCATCTTTGTCTGGCAACATTGCGTGTGATTATGTATACGGGGATTTATGCACGCAGAGAGATCCTTGTAATAAGTGATTATCTGTGTGTGTTTGCATTTAAGAGGTAAATGTGTAGTCTAGGCTGGATTAAATGTGCCTCAATATAATTCAATTAAATGTGTAAAAAAGCAGAGCTTGGGGGCGCCAGATAGCGTAGGGGTTATGTTGCGTGTCCGATGTATGGAGGCTTTAGTCCTCATTGCAGTGGCTGAGGGTTCAAATCCACCTTTGGCCCTTTGCTGCATGCAGTCTCTCTTATCCTGACATGTCCCGTCTCTCTTCAGCTGTCTCATCCAATAAAGGCAAAAAAAAAAAAAAAGCACAGGTAGGAGGACACTTGTATTTTGTTACAGCACTTGGCAGCTCCTTCAGTGACAGGCTCCGCCCCCCTCGGAGAAATACTGCAGGTCTTTCCTTCCTGCTGCAGTCAGACTGTTTAACCAATCAGCTCCCAGTAGATCATAAAACACACCAAACTGGACACTTTACTCCGACCTCTTATACAATAACAATGTTATAAGATGTCCCCTCATATTACTTGTATTTTTAAATTTGATTGCATTGCAATATTTATTTATGGGACAAATTGTGCAATAACGTTCCATCCTTATATGCACCTTGTGCATGATGGAGTTCATACCATTTATACAGACTTACAGCCTGAGTTACTGGCTCTTTTTAACTTGTTTTAATGCACATTTCATCCACATTTTAAATTGTTATCTAATTAAATTTTTGCACTGTGTGATTTTTCTTCTGCTATCCTGCTTTGCTGCTGTAACACTGTAAATTTCTCCATTTGCAAGATTAATAAATTATTATGTTATCCTATTTGCTTACTTTAAAAGGCAGGGTTTTGGTTTTTTTTTGCTCTAGCTTGATTTTAAAAGAAGCATTCCCTCAGTGCTCCATCTGCACTCACAGAAGCAGACCTCCAGAATGAGCAGGGAGATGATTGGTTCATCAGACTGGTACTTTGTGATTCCTTTTACAGGCTCATAACTGCTGCAGATGACATGTTGTCTTTGTTCCTTTTTCAGAGAACATGAGTTACTATTTTCTGTCAGGACCTAAAAACTATTTCAACTAAAATCTTGAAAAAGTGGAGCTGGAGAAAATGACCAACCGGGCCTTTAAGTTTCTGACATTTGAACATG
This sequence comes from Symphodus melops, assembly GCF_947650265.1. Taxonomy (NCBI): domain Eukaryota; kingdom Metazoa; phylum Chordata; class Actinopteri; order Labriformes; family Labridae; genus Symphodus; species Symphodus melops. The sequence continues at coordinate 23,970,297 of NC_136699.1, forward strand.
ACAGGTCATGATAGTGTTGACTGTTCATTACACACCTATCATGTATCATATATTTTATCTTTAAATGTAAACCCATAGCATCCAGAGATTGGAGAGCCAATCAGATCACTCTTAACACAGACCTTATGCCACGTAAAACACCTCGGGTCGTTAGAGGGACTCAGGCCCAACATCAACACCATTATCTTTTAAATGTTAATGGATTTAGGCTTTTATCATTTTTCTTCTTTTTTTTTGTCTTCTGACTCCTCAAAGCGCTTTCATCCAACAAGTCCCACCTACACATAATCACACTGACCATCAGATCAACTGATCCATTAATACATGGGAAGCAACTTGGGGTTAAGTGTCTTGCCTGAGGACACATCGGCCCTCGACCTTATGGTTGAGTGTCACAGCCACCTTGTAGTGTGTAGACCCACTGTTTTTAATCTTTAACAAACTGACATTTCCTTCTTCTGCACATTGTAAAAAAAAAGAGAGAACATATTCTAAAGGTTATTCTGACACCAAAGAAAAGAAAGAGACCCTGAAAAAAAGTACCATCAAATCCTGCCTTCTGTTTCCAGAGTAGAGCCACGGGACCCTGAGAGTTGAAATGATCAGATGGATCCAATGCTGAATGCTTCTCTATATTTAACAGGTAGTCGCTGAATGTGCTTGACATTCGTAAGTTTGTACGGCCCCATCTTCAATCTGACCTGCGGCTGCTTTTCCTGCATGTTTGTCTCTCTCTCTCTCTCTCTCTCTCTCTCTCTCTCTCTCTCTCTCTCTCTCTCTCTCTCTCTCTCTCTCTCTCTCTCTCTCTCTCTCTCTCTCATGGAGTGTGGTCGTCTTTTGTTGCTGTTTCATATGGTCATTTTTTCCCCACCAAATGATCATTTTGGGGTCTAAACACAGCTGACTTCAAAGTTCAAAATGTCAACTTTTTAATTTCCTTTTGAAAAAAGGATCTTTGGATTCTGAGTGTTTTTGTTTGTATGTTGAAAGCTCGTCTGAGGCGAGGTTTCAGATATTTCATCAGATTTGATGTTCTGTATGTATGTAGAATGATGATATTGATTTTGGCTTTATTTTGATCGTTGACTGTTTATTTATTGTTCATTGTTTGAGAATAAGTATAAAAAATCTCTCTCTCTCACTCCCAAACGTCTGACTTGATCCGCCATCCTGCCTCTTCAATAAAAGCCTGCTGAGACTTAAAGCGACGGTACATTTAATGTTAGAGTGAAGGATCCCAATCACAGAGCTACAAATGAAAAACACCAGACCAGAAAGACGAGAAGTGTTGCACCTGAAGATTATTCTCTTTGGTGATTTGAATGATTTGTAACTCCTTCTGTAATGTAATGAATACTAACTCACACCAAACACAATCAATGAAGGAGCCTCTCATGTGCAGCCATACCACGAGTGCACGAGGCGGGGACGATAACAGCTTGTGGGATGTGTTGCCATTCCCTGAGTTTGCATCGCAGCGTGTTGTGGAAAGACAACACACGAGACATCTTCATGACGTCACCTCGGAGGAGACACGGAGGAAGACGGAAGGAAAGATGGAGAAGTGAAAGAGAAAGTCAACGAGGTGGGAGAGCGCTGAAGGACACGCGAGGAGCAGCACAATGCACTGCGTGTGCGAAAACAGAGAAACAACACTCCAGGCCCTGATCACATGCACACTCAACGCATGGGTGGGCACGAGCATTCACACACACACACACACACACACACACACACACACACGCACACACACACACACACACACACACACACACACAGAAAAGTATTAAACACACACGAGCACTGAGAGAGAGAGAGTGAGAGAGCATTTGGAAGCTTGTATAATTCTCTCTGTGGGTGTCAATTAAATCTCTCAGCTCTGTCAACAACACACACACACACACACACACACACACACACACACACTCTCTTTCAACAGCTAGTGCATCGTCAACACCGGCTGGCTTGGCAAGCGAGAGAGAAAGAGAGAGAGGGAGGGAGGGAGGGAGAAAGGAGAGAGAGAGAGAGAGAGGGAGAAGAGGTGTTGGTGAGGGAGAAAGAGATAATAGATAGAGGACTGGTAATGTGAGTGCAGGTAAGAAGAGGAAACACAGAGGCTGCGACACACACAATCACAGTTGCACAAAAAGCTGATTCTGGCAAATGAGCTATAGGTGCTGTTTGCAAAAGCATCGACGCCAATGCACACAGACACACTTCCCTCAGCTGATGCACACTGAAGCTCGTTCTCAGTGAAGACTCTCTGGATCAGCTGCATGTTGACTGTTAAATTGATATTACAGATAGAGGCATAGTGCACCCCGCACAAAGACAAAACACTTTTTGCAAAGTGTGTGTCATTAAAGCTGGCACTCAAGCCCAGCGGAGAGACAACAGGCGACGTGTTCGGAGAAGCAGATGGACACTTAAATCTCACAGTGACTTGGTCAGCGATGTCACCTCCAAATGTAGCAGAACAAAAATGCTCTTTTCCAAGCACAGATCCACTTATTGGGTCATTTGAAGTTTGTTTTTTTTCTTTTTCAGGATAACTTGTCAAATAAATATATATATATTTTGTTATTTTTGGTGCCGACTTTTTATGCCTTTATCAAAAAGGACATGAATCAGGAACTGGGGAGAGAGAGAGAGAGAGTGTGTGTGTGTGTGAGCCACAGTTAACCCCTGGTCCCTGCTCTATAGAGGATTTAAGCCTCTACATGGGTCACACACACTCACTGCTATACGCTCTACTCATCACGATGCTGCCTTACATTAAACACATCTCAACCTAAGAGGAAAACACTGAAATATAGCTGAACATAATGTTTGTTTTCAAACCACACGATCATCTCTTTGCTCTTTGTGAGGATAACCCTGGAGTGAGTTTTGGGGGGGTTTATGCTTTTTTTTTTTTTTTTTTTTTTTAAGATGTGGATAAAGTCAGAAGAGTGAGGAGCCACAGTTCACATTCAAACCTTGGCCGCCCACACTTCAGGAGGATTGAAGCCTTTTTAATAGAGATGTTTGTTTTTCCTTGGTTTGATGCACAGCGGTTGTTTCTTGTCTGTGTGCATTGTCACTGTTACCTGTAACCTCTCCACTGTCCTCTTGTATTAATCACATGGAAGAACACAACACTAACTAAATCCAGTCAGATTAATGTTGCTAACGTACGGACTCCATTTACCGCTGAAACTCCTAAGTTTAAATTCTTGAGTTCTCTGTTGGTCTTTAGTGTCTCCTCTTTTATTTTGAAGTACTCTCACTTGGTTAGTTTTACGTCCTCTTTGTGTAGTTTTGTTTTGTTTTCCCTCCTCTGTGATTGCCCACTACCTTCACCTGTGTCTTGTTCCTCACACCTGTGCCTGATTAGCTGTGTAGTTACTTCCTGTTAACCATTCCTCTTGTCATGTGAGGATTTCTCTGTTTCTAGTCGAGACTTCCTCACGTGTAATAAATCCCGTCTGACAGATTGAACTTTTGATGGACATTTGTTGGAAGCAGCTTTTATTTGTTCTCCTTCCAGTCTGTTGTTTTGATAACAAGTTTATTTCTGAGCTTTTTAAGCACATGGTGACATAACCGTCCCATTTCCTTCTTGGATATTTAAACTGTACTCGTCACCTGGTATCACTGTCCTGTTTGACTTCAAATGAGCTCAAGGTGAAACGGTGTCCTATTTGTTTCTCAGCTAGGAGGCTAACATGCTTCCCCCTGACTGAACAAACATGAACAGTCTGTGTCTCTGTCTTTTAAAATACGATACCCTCATGTCAGAATGTGACTGACAGGCTGCAGTCAAACAAGCAATAACTAATAAAATGTTTAATATCAGGAAATGTGTCTACAAAGATGTGAAAAAAAAAAAATTGTTTAGGCCATGGCACCAAAAAACGAGTTAAAGGATGATATGATAGTTTGGGTTTGAATGATTTACTAAAATGCAAACAGTGTCACATGGCATTGTGCAAAGTTTGCAACGAGAGTCTGAAACCTCCCTGAGGTCCGTCTGATAGCATCGAGCTGCACTACCAAGAATCACGCGCTCTCTTCACTAAAATAAAGTAAAGAGGAGTTATATGAATACTTGTGACCTCATCGAGATGAACGCTCGCTGGTTGGAGGGGCCCCATGCTGGTTTGTGCCGAGGGTCCCAGCAGACTCAAAAACCGCCACTGACTTTCTGGTAACATGACGGTGGTGTTGGTGCAAGGTGTTTAAATCTGGCCTGACGTTTAAATGCATACACTCATGAACATGGCATTACAGGACATACCACAGACCTTCATTCCCCACACGTACTCGCCGCCGTGCGTCAGCAGCACGCTCTCGCTTCATCAGACGGCACGCATCCCGCCACACTGGATCCGTTTTCTCAAACATGATCGCAGATGTATAAAGATCACAGGAGAACAACAAGCAGGAATAAAGAGAACGATGTGCAAACATGTTGCTTTGTCTTTCTGAGGTTGCCTTGTTGTTCGTTTGATTCCTATGTTTTGTTTTTTTGATGGAGTGATGAAAAATGCGATCGCGGGTCTTATTTTGAAATCTACCTGATGCTCAGTGCCTTACATTGTCTGACTTCCTGTTTGGGTTCTGTTCTTTCCAGCTTGACCCGGACCTGCAGCGTGCTCCTTTGAAAACAGACTCACAGTGAGTTCGCAGAGAGGAGTGGCGCTGGTTGCTCGCTCCGGAGACGGGCCGCGGCGCCCGCTGTGTGAACTCAATGATCGCCGAGAGTGGCAGCGAACTACGGCGTAGTGTGTGGCACTGATGGACCGCGGCGCTCACCGAGTGTGCAGATTGGAAGGAAGCAGATTTGCCTGCACGCTTGCTCAGTTGCCACAAAAAGGGTTCAATCCATCAAAATCACAAAGTTTTGATAAAAAGTTTTTGAGCAAGGTTCAAACAGAAAATCAAGTGAACATCGACTCTGTGGACTGGGATGTTTACATGCCACACTCTCGACACAAATCAATATCGCCCCCCTTGGTTTTTATTAATGTGACATTCTGAATATGGAAAAGCAAATAATGACAGTGACAGAGAGCAGAAACACATCTTGAAGGTGATCCAAACTTTTAATGAAAAACCTCCTCTCTTACTGTCTCGACCCCCATGAATCATAAAACTCACACAAACAAAACACGACAAAGTTGATCTCTATCGATTTGCTTTGGCCTGCTCAGATCCATATGCCTCTTCATGGTTTGAAAAAGAGTTCATCAAGACTCAAACCAGCTTGTGTTGGTGCTGGTTTAAACGATACTGGACTATAAAACCAGTCTGGATTGACCGACCTTTAATGGTTTATTATTTTTATTTATTTTAACGGAGGCTGGGAAGTGCTAAAGGACATCACAGATGTATACCAAGGACCTAACACGTTTACATTTCAGAACACACATTTACAAGATGCTAAACACTTTTACGAGCACTGAGACATTTACAAGCGACAGAACACTTTTACAAGTCTCAAAATCAATTTACAGACGACAGACTCTTCCAGGAAAGAGGGGGCACACAGTGTGGGAGCGGTTAGTGCGGGCGTCCCATGGACGGAGGCTGCTCCTTCCAGGCGGGCGGCTTCATGGGCTCCCACATCAGCGTCGTTCCATTTTCTCTCCCCTCCGATTTTTCCAATAAAAACTCCCAAAAAAGGCCAAAAAACAAATCTAAAAAGAAAAAAAACGATCTTGCCTGAAAGAGATATCAAATGTCAGAATTGATCTGGAAGGGACTTCGTGATCGGTCAGGTGGTTAGTTTTAGCGTCTGTGTAAAATGTGTTCTATGGTGTTTATGGGGAACAGATGATGTTTTATTATGAACTCACGTGAGACAGTTAATGCAAAGTTTCAATTAAAAGAGATGAAGTGACCATTCTCTCCGTCACTTCAGAGGCATTTCTGACATTTGATTTCAGTAACTGTACAGCACTTTGACTGAAAGCGCTTTATAAATAAAGTTATTATTATTATTATTATTATTATTATTGTTATTATTACTATTATTATTATTATTATTATTATTATTATTATTAATAATAATAATAATAATAATAATAATATATTTGGGTCATTCCCTTTTCCTATAAGATTCTGTTTGTCTCTGCACTCATAAATGTGAATGTTTATTTATTTATTATTTATTTAGTCCTGTGTAAAAGAAAGTTGTATTCGGGACACATTAAGGGGATTTATTTTTATTTTTTTTAGATTTCATAAATGTACAATATTTAACTCATAGATTTCTAAGAAAAGAGTCGTAAGAGAATAAAGTCATATATTTAGGAGAATAATGTTATTATATTTAGTTATAGCAGCCGCCTGTTTCTCAATGACAAATGTGTCAAGTCCTGTGAAGTCATACTTCAGGGAAGGTTTCACAGACACGACAATATGTTTTTGTGTTGTCTGTAAAAACAGCTTGTGGCTTTACATAAAGTATCAGGACCCTGAAAAAGATGCTGCAAGAACCTGTGGGCTGTTCTGAAGAAAGAACCACACTGACATGTAGGACGTTCTCTCTTTTGTGGCTTTCAGGGTTCCCCTCTCATCTGTTTCAACCTCTCAGAATAATAACTTCAACTGTAGCATTCAGACTGTAAAGTAATGAGTGTATAGCTCTTTAATCTGGAAAATGTAGTGGGGAAAAAGTGTTTAACTTGTCCCTATTACTGTATCATGGCTTTATGTTTTCCTATGTTCCTATGTTGTCTCAAGCTTCGTAAATGTTTTTCACAATTTGGGCTTGCACTTCTGAGCCTCCGTAGTTTTTTGGACATAAAACGACAGACAAATCTTACAATTACATCATTAAAAGCAAATGAGCCATTTTTTTTCCCTGCCTTACACCATTAAGCTGTAATTAAGAAATAAAGCAGAAGGACACACCGTGTTCCCTCATCAGCTCCACTTAAAGGACTGAAATTCATTCACTCTTCACAGGGTTTTTTTTTTTTTCAGACCCACAGGCTTGTTTTTGCATGACCGCCCATCACAGCAGGTGCTGATTAGCTTTGCGCTCTGTAAGTGAGATAAACTCATAGAAGCAGATGATGAATGCATCAAATATTTTGATGTATCACAGCAGCATAGGGTAAACAGCCAGTTCCTGGAAAGCTTTTATAATATTCAAATGACTCATTTCTTTTACATTTTGGAGTCATGTTTCAGAATGCCTGCTCTGTCTTTGGATGAGGACGGGCACTTTGTGAATGTCAGTGATGCAGATCCACTCGGGACAGGCAGGACTCGGTTTGTATACTGGTATATGACTCATGAGTCGTCCAGATCCCCCATAATGCAACGGGGGTGTGAGCATCTCTGTCCGGTCCTGTAAACAACTTGATTGTTCAGTTTGGTGTTCTCATAGATAATATACATAATGTGATGTATACTTTGAATTACAGTGCTCCTAACTTGTATTTAATATACACTTTAAAACTATAGACATGTTAAGATTTGATTTTATTATTCATCATGTGACTTCCTGTCATGACGTGTCATTTTGCTGATGAGATGCTGTTCCAGTTTCGTGACTTGATAACATATAAAGGAAGGAGGAAGGAGGCGACCGACCCGCCAATGGACCAAGTCCATGATGGACTTCTTGTTTCCCTTGATTTATTTTTGGACGTGTTTGTGGGGTACAAATGACATTGAACACAAATTGCACTGACATTTATACTCAGGATCAAGGCTGGATTACCCGTTGATAAAACAACACTTAGGTTTGGCGATTAATAGCATTTTGTCTGACGGGAAGTGAATGCAACATGGACTGAGATTTAGACGATCGGTTTTCTCCATCAAAACTTGTAAACTCTGGAACACGTCACCACCTGCAAAAAAATAATAATCCCAGATTACCCATGTTAACATTACTCCGTAGATCTGTCATTTAAATAAGTTCAAAAGATGTTTTATTGTCCTATTTTTGTTTATGTATTTGAATGCATCCTGTGAGTTGTACTTTTTACTCTGTTTAACCAGTGTTGGAAATCCGCCTCTCTTTAAACTATCTTGAATATGTTTAATCACGTTGTCCCTGTTAAATAAATACATTCAATGTAACAACAAAATATCATCATGAATCTTTATAAATCTGGTACGAGCGAGCAATTCGACACAATGGCGAGTTAAAAGTTCTTCCTGTGCGACTTTCACCAACAGGGTTCTGTAAGGCAGAGACGTCACCAAAAATATCTGCAAACAAGATTCTACCATCGATTTTCAAGCACTGGCATGCCTCTCAAAGTTGATTCTGTTGTTATATGTTTGTCTTTTCAAGGTTAAAAAAGGTCTTTTTATTGGTTTGGAAAGTGTGGGCGGGGCCATCTCTCTTTGTCAAGGACAGGGAGGGCTTCACTACTACATTTTTAACCTCTGAGTGAAACACAAAAACAATCTGAAGGAAGCCCCGTCCTGTCAAAGTGAACACCAAATACTGTATTGATCCCGAGGGAAATTCAAGGAAGGCAGAGAACAATGAATCCGGAGGGAGTTTGACCCCACTCTCTCTCTTTGGGGAAGTGAAATAGGACAGATTAGATTTTTTGTATTCAAAGTCAGAATGTCGCATATTGTACCTTTTAATAGGAAGAAATGAAATGTTAAGCATCAAACATATTGGTTGCTACCAACTCTTGGGAAGGCTGTCTGGCTCTTAAAGGTTCATATATTTAATTTATGTGTCTACTAAAGTACGTTCACAACAACTAATGTTCGAAAAAAGGGTCTGTTTTCTTGTACTGCCGCTCCATGCAGCCTCTTTCATCTGTTTGTGTTTCTAACACTCCCCCACAAAAAAAAAAGGTTCCCCAAGTCTGATCTGATTGGTCGGCTGATCTGCTCTCTCATAATTGGTCAGTGGTTCGGCTTTGTTCGTATGTCCCGCCCCTTTTACTATATTGGGAATGCTCAGTCCAAGGGGAGCTTGTGCTTGCTACAACGAGCCAATGGGCTTGGCTCAGTGTCATCATGGGTTTGTGATGTCACAAACCTGTTTTCAATGAGGGGGTCTAGGGACCGAGCGTAACATGCAGCTACAGCTAACAGGAGGAGGTAGGATAAGCCACATTTCTGCGGACTTTGAATTCTTACACATAGATGTGTCTAAACATGCACAAGATACCTGAAAACACACTGAAGAGCAAATACAACCAGAAAAAGCATCATGGCTTTAACCTAGAGGCTCTATCTGTTTATTTATCTGCGTGTTCCAGAGAGCAGGGAGACTGAATCTAAACAGAAGGTCGAGGCCTGTAAATGCTCAGGTTAAAGATGAGAACAAGCTTTGAAAACACGGAGTGGAAAGTAAAGTAGGGGAGTATTTTCCAATGCTAAGGTACCCCTTCAGCATCAGCTGCACACACAGCACATTAAAGAGAGAGAGAGAGAGAGGAATAATACCCATGTTTGAATGAGTCTTTGTACAGCATGCTCCACACTGCATTACAGAGAGACTGATGTGCATCATCACACGTATGCTGCATTACCTGTGTATTCATGAGATTTGTCACGCTGTCTGCACACTAAAAAAAGAAAGACCTACATTCTGCGCTGCACGTCACCGCCAGACAATATGCAAAAAGCCATTAGAAATGCAATTTGTAGCTATTTAAAAATTAAACCCAACACACTCCCTGCTAAAGCCAGATCCAAACAAACAGTGTAAGCGCTAAATCTGTGGTGTCAGGAGTCTTTGAGCTGCCTTCAGCACAGTCCACATTAATACCAGAGCTGGCCCGCTACACGTCCTTGAGGGGCCAATTCATTAGTTAGCTGGAAAGCCCAATCAATCACAATGTATCAGTGCAAGAAGGAAGGATCATAATTCAGCTCAGGTACAGGAAAGAGAAAAGACAGGAAAATGGGAGGATGGATGGATGGATGGAAAGAAAGGCAAACAAGACAGATTAGCATGCAGTGAGGAGGGAAGACGGATGATTGCAGCGTTAACCACAGACAGTTTAAGGTGGTTTTGCATGAGTTAGCTGGTGACATCACATGTCAATCATCAGATCTGCAGCACAACGCTGATTTTTTAAGGTTTTTGGATGATGGGCCACAAAAACACTCAATATTTAACAACTATAAAGACACACTTGAATCACCTGAATAGGGCTGAAAGAAGCAAAAAGGACACGTCCTCTACCAGATATATTTTTAAATCCTATTGCAGGTCGTTCAAGAGACCTCATGTTTCTTTGTTTGTTTGTAATATAAGAGCTATTCATTAGCGAGAGATTGCACAAAGAGGAAGCCTCCATGTTCCCCTTCGCCTCCCGGGAGATCTGCAGGAGAAAACATGTTCACACACACACAAGTGAGTGCGTAACCTCCAGGGGGCCGACCCAAAAGGTCTGTCTCCTCCACTTGGCTTCAATTGATCCCTCAGCTCGCCTCCATTGATCGCGCATAGATCAATGTAATAAAACAGAAACAGGTGTAGGTTTGCACCCAGAGGAAACAGCGGCACATTAATCACAGCCCCGTGCTCGGGCACGATACTGAAATCAGCTGCTGCACGCACGTGAATTGCTTTAACAACGATTTTCAAGGGCTCATCTGTCAAATCGTAAGGCTCTTAATGACCTTCAAGGCTGCTTAAATGTGAGGATTCAAAAGGACTGTGATTTAAAGCTTTTGACATGTTAAGTATAGCTAAGCGCATTAATCAGCTTCTTTGCCAAAGTGTCATTTAGAGTCAATGATACTTTGCGAAAGTATTTATAGAAAATCAAACTTAAGCCCAATTTACCACCCAGGGGTCACCGTGGAGATCAGGGTATTATACATTGAATATTTAAATCTAAGTCTTCTTTTTCTATAGCCAATGGATTAAATTACAACAACAATAACAACAAACACCACCCCAGCCAATCAGAATGGAGTATCCGTCTTGAATTTCACTCATGTATCAAACACGTATTAAGAGGACGTTGTTTCCTTTTTTTGGTCTTTGTACTTTTAGCCAGAGCTCCCCGCTGCGGCTAATGCTCCTTCACGTGGCAAAGACTTGATCTTCATCCCAAACATATGCCAGAAAACTCCCGTCTTTGATTTATATTTTAAAGCAGACAACAACAAAAAGTCCACCAGGAAGAAGGATTTCAGTAAAAATCTAAGGAATCAGAGCGGAAAAGTTAAAGTCCTAGTGTTTCCAAACACCAGACTCCAGACCAATGTCACCTTATTCTGCAGTTTCTATAAAAAGGATATTAAGCAGAGCACTTAGTACATGTTCAATACATTGGCATTCTGCTCATTTATTTGAAAGAGCAACAGGACAGATTCAAACCCAGACCTCCCGCTAAGGGAACGATTAGCCTCCATACATCGGGCGTGCCCAATAGCCAGGAAGCTAACAGTGCCTAGCTTCTGTTTTTGTTTTTTGTTTTTAATTGTGCCCTTGTGGAGATTTGAAAATGGACCTCTTAGAAAGCATAAATGTTGGCATATCATAGTAGAACAATCAAAGGCGTGCTCAGAAAGAAAATAACAAAACGGGACCCGAGCTTCTTCAAGGCTACTAGCTCAATCACTCGATGGAAACGAGCGTAATTAACAGAATGATTTTCACCTTTTCCTGCTATGAAAAATCAAAATATCTCTGCTGTGATAAATATGAGGGAGACGTCAATCAAGCGAGGTTTATACACACACACACACACACACACACACACACACACAAACACAGTGTGGATAAGACATCCAATCAGGCAACATAAGTGGAGAACACACGTGTGGGTGGACTGTGGGAGTGAAGCAGCTTTGAGGTTAATGTTGACGTGTGATGGGGAGTCAGATTCACGCGTCTTGGCCCGGTGTAAGTGCCGGGGGCAGGAATGAGTGTGCTGAATTAATGCCGTATCATGATTAAAACCTCACCTTCAACTTAACCTTGAAAATCCGGATGGTGAGGTTAACTCCCCCACTAATCCCCCAGACCGGCTCTCTGTTTGATAAATAGCCTTTAAGGTCCACAATGACAGCAGCATCACGTAATCACATGATGGCTGTTCAGTCTCAGTATCTTAGTGATATGTGTGTGTGCTGATTTTTCCTGGGACCTGTAAAGTGAGTTTAACATATCCAGGGTCTGTTTGACTTCACTCACCGTAACATACGAGATCGTGCTGAACAGTCCTACGAAGCTGCTTATCAACCTGATCACATAAAAGGGCGGAGTTATCTTCATTTAACCAATCACAATCATCATCACGTCTGCTGTCAGCAGATCATCATATCTACAAACATTATATTTACAAAAACTACAAACTTTATTTATCTAAATATGTTTAGACAAACGGGGCAATAAAAAAGGAAAGTTGGCGAATATTTAACGGTGAAAACTCGTTCCATCATTAGTTCACCTTCGAGCTGATTACAATAAGTCCTGTTTCTTCTCTGATCTGAATGTGTTGCTCTGACTCTTTAAAGTAGAGAGTAGTTTGAGAAGTTATATTTAAACTGCAGCTCTGACCATCACAAACAGCTATGGAGACATTAAACATGAATGAAAACACAATTCAAAGCCACAAGAACATATTTGTAATTGTACATCTTAAACTAAAATGTTAAGGTGCTTTTTTCAGTCTTTGTTAAAGGATATCAGTGAAACATAATCATTAACTTAACGGACTATAGTCTAATGTAAAATCATGTGAGACACATGAAGTGTCCTCCCCCCTCTCAATCAGCTCCGGGAGATCCACGATCAAAAGATCTGATTGGTCAGTGGGCGGAGATTTTCAAAGTCTGCTCTCTTATCTCCAACATAACCTGCTCCGGAGCATGTTAGGTGTTCAGCATCAGTTACCATGGTGATATACCCAGGTAAAAAGTAATCGACCCTCGTAGGACTGAACACCCAGGGTTAACCCTGAAGTTACCTCGCTAAGCTCAAATCCTGCTTCGTAGTGTAGGCCTCAGGCCTCTGATGTGCTTTTTGTTGTCTCGTGTTTAGTTTTCTTTCAGAGGCTGGGCGTGGCTGATAGGCTGCTGGAGCTCTCTGCAGTCACACACCTGATCGTCCTCAGTAATCACCAGCTGCTGCATTTACACCCTGGTTCACCTCCTCCGAGCTGCCAGATTATTTCCGCCTACACTGCGGTAGCTCAGCGAGCGTTTCAGATTCGGTCAAACTTCTGTGCTTTGGAATGTGTACATGTGACTCATTATCCTTGTCTTCTTTTATTCCCACTGCCTCTGACCAATCAGCTCCAGTGCCTCACCACTCAGCTTCTCACTCTTGTCTCACCAGCCTTCACCAGCCTCAGTACAATAAATACCTCTATTACCCACCACCCTGTCTCTCCATCTTGTTTTACGGTCCACTAACCCTCCACCTTTAAAGGCTAGAACAATATGGGAACCTTTCACTAGCATGACCCAATATGAGCCCTTAGTAACACTTCACATTAAGGTACAAATCTAAACCAAAAATAATATTCTCATTCACACACTTGTTCGCTCCATATTGCCTCTTGATAGGTCATTTTAAAGCCTTTAATTAATGTTTTTTTTTTATTTATTTTTTAATATGGACCAAAAACTACACGTTTTTGTTTCCCCTTCAGTAACCTACTGATTATACATTGAAACAGTTTGTGAATCCCTGATGCTTTGTGTGTTATGGCTGGTATGGGCCATAGACTGTAAATATGAATGGAAGACGCCTGAGTGAGGTCACCCATCTGTTCCTGCAGGGGGCTTTGGAGGCCTGTTGGTTGGTTGGTTATGCTGGAAATGTTGTCTCTTCCTACATTTCAGTCAGGGCAGGCAGAGAGCTGGAGCTGCGGCGAGTTTTAAGCCTCTTGACAAACCGTTATATCACACCCACCGTCAATCAGGTCAGCTAACCTGCCTAACTGTGTATAACTTGTATCCTTCATAAAACCAAAACAGATTATAAAAGGTTTTTCAAGCCAACATGCATGCTACTAATATGAGTGCAAAATAGCGAATAGTTTTTTTTTGTGTACCTTACATATAAAGTGTTTGGTGATTTGTTAGTTAACACTCCAAACATTACGAGTAATTAAGCAAAAGCAATTCCACAGTTAACAAAACAAATGACAGTGAATGTTGCATAGAAAAAAACATATCTCTGATGACCCATGTGATAGAGGATCAGCATCATGCAAAAAGAGTACAACTGTGTGTATCAGCCTAGCACACCGGTCACAGTAGTATCATTGAAAAGTGACCTTTTTTTTTTGTGAGAATGGGTGTCATTTTTATTCGAAGGAGGATTTGTCATTGTGATCAGGAACTCATTATCCCTTTCAGGACATTCTGCTGCAGGGGAAAAAAAAAAAAAAAAAGATTCCTAGGGCAGAATTTGAATGAGAAATGAAATTATTTTTTATGGTATGACCCTGCATGTGCTTTGAAAAGCCACCCGTGCTGTCCTTTCATACCTAGCTGCCAGGAAAGCCAGAAAAAGAGGAAGAATGGATGACTAACACGCAGTGACACACTTCTCTGCCTTCTTGTCAAAACGTGTCGTGACTCTTAAAGGTTTGCACAATGTTCAACGTCTGTGCTTTTTTATTCCTCTTCAGAAGTTGACCCCCTGTGGCTGTGACGGCCTCAGCAGGCGGGTGACCAAAAAATGGATGCTAACGTTCTGCTAGGAATGTCACTAAAAGGTGTGAAATGAGCAGCCAAGCAGCTTCGACGGGGCACCTCTGGTGGGTTTGTCCACATTTAATGAGGCAGCCGGTGGGGAGGAGAGCCATTGTTTTCCTCTCGTTGGGGATGCATCCGGTAATTTGCAGTAACCAGGGAGATGCCATCCCCTTTCATCCCTCCTCACATGGCCGCCTTGCGAGTGCGTGCCAAAATGATACGGTACCATTCCTGAGCACATTGTTGGCATTGTGCAGACATGGGCCACCGCTGCTGCAAATGTGCCTCCATTGCTGAATAATGTGTCATCCAGAAAATGACAGTGAAATTAACACAAATAACACAGCAGCATGACCAGGAGTGCAAAGGTTGATAATGACTGACATGATATACACGGTTATGCAAAAAAACAACTGTTAGCACGAAAAAATTAAACAAAGGAACCAGTGGTGAGAGATGTACAATGTTCCCCCAAAAACAGCTTAGACCAGGGGTGTCCAAAGTGCGACCCGGGGCCCATTTGTGGCCCTTGAGTGGATTTTTTTGTGGCCCTTGACTTCAAATCAAAGAATCAGAAGATTTTGGCCCCAGGCCTCATCAGCTGGTATATTTCGTTCTTTTTTTTCTTTTTCATGTTAGCGAGGGAGACCTACAAAAGCCTGACTATTCTTTCCAAAAAATTGGAACACAACAGTTTCCCACTGCAATTAGTTATTGTGTATTTACATTATATTTTGAAGAGGTCAAAATACAAAAAGTTCCTTCCAATATTTAAAAAAAACAAACAAAAAAACCCTGTGGCCCGTGAGCGATTCTAACGCGACAATTTTGGCCCGAAAAAAAAAAAAGTTTGGACACCACTGGCTTAGACACAAGCCTATTAGAACATTTACTTTGATATCAACATAACCTTTAAAAAAACTCTGCAAACATCAAGACAAATGACGTGTTTTACAGGAACCAATCACAATGAGCAGTGGACGAACATGAGGCCTGATCATTAAAACACTGTGCTTCTGCATCTAGCATTCAGCGTGGGGGTCGTGATAGAGAACGTATTCATTGATTTTAATCCATATCTCACACAATATGACTCCTTTTGCCAAAGTACTTAGATGCTATTAGGTGTAATCTTTGTGCTGCATTTACACTGAGTGTCTTAAACCTTGAAAAAAAATTTAACTGAAAATGTATTACACTTGAAATAAGAGGAAAAATCAAAAGGACCAAAGACAAATGTTGGCAGAGAAGTTGTCATTATAAGTAAAAAAAAAAAAAACCCAAGACATTTTACATTGAGACGCTACATCCCAAAACCTTTGAGGCTCTTGTCAAAACACACCTGCAGGTTACAAGACAGCCATGTTTGTTAGTCTCTATGCATCTCTTTGTTTTCTGCATCTCCCTGCTAACCTTGCTAAACGTTGCCCAGTGCTCATGATGGAATAATGCTGGCTCTTTGAAGATGACATAAGAGGGCACATTCTCGACTTCTATTCACAAATGTTCTGAGAATCCTCTCAGAGATTAGAGCTCCTTGTTTAGCCGAGGAGTGATTCAGGAACATTTTCAGAGCGACTCTGAGCGAGGAAGCCACAGACACTTTTATCTCAGTGAGGAGGTTGAAAGTTGTGACTTTTTTTTTTAAAAAGCTTTGATTGGCTAAAAAGTAAATCATAGAATCTCGTCAGACATTGTGTAACAATGAACTCTGTGGATTTAGCACGCGTGATCATCAGGTAAAGAGCCTTAATTAGTAGTTGGATGCAGCTGTGGAGGTAACCGCACTCATACATGTCTCACTTTGGACTTTGAGAAAAGACAGAGATGGATTGAAAAGTCTGCACAAATCATTTTTTGAACGTTGGGCTCAACTATAAGTCATAATGATTGTTCTTCATGTTGTGTTTGAAGAACATTTCTCATTTTTCTCCTCAGCTTGAGAAACTCTTTATCCTGTTACAAGTCCTCCTCACAGTTTGACACCTGAGGAGCTCTTTTAAGGGCTGCGACACTCTGTGAATAACTTTTATCTTTACAAGGATCTCGTCTGAACTTTGAGGGGAAATCCTGAGAAAACATCACAATTGTAAACATTTCTGAGAAGGTTGTCTGCTTTTGGTGATAAGTGTCTGAAGATAACGTTTGTTACGAGTTGGTGCTCTACACAAAAGTGCTTGACTTTCCCTCGGGATCAATAAAGTATCTATCTATCTGCACATAGAGTTTGATTGATCAATACACTCACTGATTTTAGCTTATTGAAAAATCTATCAGTCCTACTCAACTTTCTTGATTTGTTTCATTACTGAACTCCATGTGTGCATAAGTTTTGAATTCTCTTATCAGGGTTAGTTTTTCAGATTAGGCCCTGCTCTTTTATTAAGCACTGAAATCACTGAATTAAAGCTGCTTAAGTAGGGAAATTAAATTTTGTTTTTACACTTTGTTTTCTCATGCTGCTGGAGTCTGGCTCACTCCTGGGGAGGTGAGATTAATCACACCTGGAGTCAATCTGCCACTGATTGAAGCTCGTCTCTGATTGGGCCAAGAAGACAGGTAACGTAGTATAGAATGTGTGTGAGCAGTCTGGTTGGTGTGTTGTGTTGTGAAAGGCTGTGAGGAGAGCCAGTTTTTTGGTTTCTACTGATCAAGCTGCAAGTGTGTCGTGGTCAAGTTTGTTTCCACTGACACTGCCTGCCGTCCAGAACGACACTCCTTGTTCAGCGGAGGAACATTGTAGAGTGTTAGTGCTTGAATTTGGTCTTGGTGTCGAGGCTTTTTTTCCCTGTAATTAGGTGGTAAAAACCACTTTCTAAAAAAAAACAACAACAAAAAAAAAAAAAAAACTTAAGTTAGAGTCAATGTGTAGTTATTTTATATATATATTCCCCGTTATGGCATCTTTTTTTTTTATCTTTTTATTTAACTTTGATTTTTTGGTAAACATTGTGTTACCTGCACTCCCGTTAATTTAAAGTTCTGTGTGCCTTTGAATTGCCCCCTGGGGACAAATTTTTTTTTTTTTAAATTGAATCAAGTGAGTGACACGCCCCTTGGTCTTGGTTTAGTTTTGCCCAATGGTTTTGATAACTGCTTTCAACTATCTTTGTCCTGCAATACACCGGGTCAAATCATTAATATCCTCCTGCAGTGTTCTTTACTTAAAGGTCACATATTCTCCTCCTTTACAACCATATAAGTCTCAGAGCGATTTAAAATGTGTGTGAAGTGTCTTGTTGTAATTCCACTTTGATCATGTATTTGATCATGTCTATAAACTCAGAACAGGCTGTGTCTGTAGCTTTAAATATGTAAATGAGCTGTGTCTGACCACACCCCTCTCTAGAAGGGCTTGGGTGGCTCAGGCTTGCTTGTTCCATGTCCTATTGTTAACGGTGAGAAGGCAGACTCAGAGGGCAGAACAAACACCTAGCTGTGGGAGTGTCATCCACCTGGGGGAGGGGCTACTGCCCTTTGTGATGTCATGAAGAGAAAAACATCTAGTGTGTAGCCTGGCTAAAGAAGAGTTCAGAAATCAACATTTGGTGGAAAAAAACAAAAAATAGATTTTTAAGTACAACCTTCAGGCATGCTCTCATTACTCTTTCACGTCGCTGTTGGGTGATGTTGATGTTGGGTGAAAACTCGAGCTTAAGTTCAACAGAGAGTGAAATGAAAGGCGGCCCATGGCTGTGAAGATGCTGACTTTTAGAATTTCTTTTGTACATTTTTGAGAGGATAGATGCTGCTGGCATGGTTGTTGCTGCTCGTTACCCATGTGCAGAGACTGTGGACCTCCAGGCGGCTGGTTTGAATCCTACCTGTGGATCTTTCATTGCATGTCATTCCCTCTCTCGCTCTGATTTCTGACTCTGTCTCTATCTTAGTAAGAAAGGCATAACCCCCCCCCCCCCCCCCCCCCCCAAAAAAAAAAAAAAAAAAAAACTTCGAATTTTTAGGAGATAGCTTCAAAAAATATTCCACCAGATATCAATTTCTGAACTCTTTCACACACTCTGCAAATACCTAAATGATCTTATTTTGAAGTCTTCTATAAATAGTAGGAACAAAGTCAAACATTTTGTGACAGTGGTCTCTTGGAATAGATACAGGAAGTGTTTGATTAGCACTAATATGAAAGTGCAGTTCCTGGTAAGACACGTAGCACTTTGTGAGAATGAATCACTTTTGACTCTTTGAGAAACAACAGATCCTCATGAATGCATTATCTGTGCTCCTTTTTAACTGATTTTAAAAACAAAACACTCAGCAAAGAGACGACACGAGATGAGAAAAAAAAAACAGCAGTGAGGATGACAGTGAAGGAAAATATAAAAGAAAAAGTTGAAAAGGAAAAAAACTCCCTCCAGCAAACATGATACACGGATGTAATACGGAGGAGACAAAATCTAAGGTCGTGTTTTTGAGTCAGTACTTTAAACCACACACAGACATCCCCCCATCTCTCTTTTTTATTACTAGAGTGACTATAAAACTCTTATGGGGTTATGATCCAATTTCAAAAGAAGTACATTTAACAGATGAAAAGCCTGAAAGTTTTGTTCAAACTGTCATGCTGCATTCAAGTGCTATTAAAGGGGTTTGACCACCATCGCAGACGATGGTAACGCTCACTGTTCTCCAATTGATTTGTTCATCCGACAAATGATTCCTCTTTCAATTTCTTCTAGTTTTCAAGAAGACTGCGAACAATTGTTAGGTTTTTTTTTTTTTTATCTATTTTTTTTCTCACCTTGGAAGAATTTAAATGGCTTTAAAACAGAAGCTTTCAGACAGCAAAGAGGGGCCCAAATAAAAAAGAAAGTCAAGCAAATGAAGTACATCTTTGCAAATGAAGAAAACAAGGAGAGTCAAACATTGAGAACGAGGACATGTTTGGTGATATTCCAATATTTGAAGTCTCAAAACTGGACCAGAAGAAGATCAACAAATTGAGTATAAATACATCACATAATGGAAATATAAAGTGGAAAAAATAAATGCTCTTGCTCTCTGTTGTCCTTTGATCAGTTTATGAATGCTTTTCTATTACTTCTATTTTCATCATCATCAAAAACCTCTTATGCAGACTGTGAAATATCCTTCAGTGTAAAAATTCACAGACAAAGGGGCAAAGTTAAAACAAAACTTCAATGGAATGAATAAAAAGGTCGATGTTTCTTTTCTTTTTGATTTCAAAAGCCTTGAAAGATCAGTAAATCCTGCTGCAGCCCATCTTAAACTCTCTCCTGTGTTCTTGGCTCACAGCGCCCCTAGTGGCCAACCCCCCACACTTCATGCATGCTGCTCTCCTGATCCTGAACACTTCTCTCTGCAGTTTCCCCCCACCCTTCCCTAAAATAAATAAATATATAAAAGGGTTGTGTTTTCCGCCAGAAAGCCAATCAGATGAGATGATTTTACAGTTGAGAGACAGCAAAGACTTGCCGAAGTGGCTCTGCAGCAGGTGAGATTAGAACAGCAGGGAGGAGAGAGGGCAAAACAACCACCGGGCTGCTGGTACATTTTTCATTATACCAGTGTCTAGTGGGTTACATTACAGGGGGAAAAGAGAAGTCTGTGATCTCGAGCTATGCTATTGTAGCCCCTCAAGGACCCCTGAAGCTTCCAGGAACAAACTCTGCATGGGAGCCAAGTGACTGCAGCAAAAATGTTGGGTTTAAAAAAAAAATAGAAACACCTTTTCCAGCCAATTTGACTGTTTTATTAAAGTATCCAAATGATTTCTCTGCTCTCCTGTAGAACGGCACGATCGGAAATATGGGAGAGGAAACAAAGAAAAGGGAGAGTTTGGGAGGGAGTGGACATATCAGATTCACCCCCCTCCATCCCCCCCCTCCCACATCCCTTTTTTTAGTTCATAACCGCCAAGGGTATTAATAATTAATAAGGACAATTCTCAGGCGTCTGGGTGAGTCATACTTTCTGGTACTTGGTTTCCTAAAAGCCCCATAGGTTGGATTAACAAAGACAAAAAAAAATGGAAATCTGAGTTCTTTAACCCTAAAAATGGAATGGGTATGAATGTTTGATAGGTTCCTAAAAACAGATGGAGCGATGATACCTGCCGGGGGAACAGTGCCAGATGCTTCAAGAGTACCAACGAATTTAGGACATTTGGCCCCGAAAAAAACAACAACCCAAAGGCGCACAAAAACCCCCCACAAGAACACAGAATGAGAACGCTGCAACATCCATTTAAAGAGAAAAATGTGCTAATAATACATATTTGAAGCTTGATTTGTGACGTTTCTGAGCTTTACGAGAACGTTGAAACTGCGATGCAGCACATTGTTTCGGCTGCAAATGTTAGCTTTTGAGATTCACTGAAAATTATAGCTTTAATTTTATGCAACAACTCGACAAAAGCAGCGAGTTTCACAACAAAGACGCAACTCTCAACTGTGTGACAAAAGCAAGAAGAGAAAGTGTCTCGTGGTCTTAAGTGAAACAAGGAGCAGCTTCCTCAAATGAAACCGAAAAGCAAACACATACAGTGAAACGCTTGAAGGGCCGCCAGTGTTTGTGCAGTACACGAACAAAACAAGTACAGCAGCAGCAGTCTGTCACTCGAGCGAGAGACAGTCCACACTACCCAAACTTTGTTCTGTGTAAAACTCCAAGCAGAGGGTGTAAAGGAACTGGCAATTTCAGCATATGTCAGAGCAGTTGTTTCTGCACTTAAAGCACCCTTTTTATGAAGCTGCAAAGAAATAGGGGGGACACAGTGCAAAGAGGTGCTGATTTTAATACCTTGATTTCAACATGATTATACAAGAGAAAATTAACCAATATACAGGAGATTTATGACCGATAGAAAAATTGTATTTATTATACTTTCCAAGATACATTCTATTCATTTGTAATGTCAAGAAACACTCATAGTTTGAACGTAACAATACTTTTAAATAAGGACCGGATAGAGTTAGGTTGTTCAAAAGAATTTCCAAATAGAGCCTTCCTTGACAATATAACCTCAAACTAAATAAATTAAACAGAGTTATTTGAAGCCATCATGACTGAGCGTGTCTTTTTTTCTTACTAATATTGCACATGATGTTTTTTTATATGATTCTGCCCGAGGCTAGCAATTTTTAGAGCTTCAATTAGCAAGCCTTCCTACCCCCCCTTCCCCCCCCCCCGCAAACATGTCCACACCTCCACACACACATCGCCCCAAACCCCTCCATACCCCCCCCCCCCAACAATTCTGGAACCATATCAAGTTTAATGCACATTTATTTTGGTTGCATAATGTTAATAAGAAAACTTTTACAAGATAATGTGGGAGATATAAGAATAAGGAAACCGCTTGGAAACTTCACAGACTCTATCAGGCCTCGGCTTTTTGTCGTGCGACACAAGGAAAAGGAAACATCACAGACACATTTTTCGCAACCCCTTCGTCCAGCGGGTCGAGTTCTTCAGAAAAAACTGAGAGAAACCAAAACAAAAAAAACCCCGAACAACCTTAAAATCGACTCAGCAGTCACTTCTGGTTGGCCTGAATAAGCTCTGATGCATCGTTCTATCAAGTCCTTTCCACTCTGTGTATTTTTTTTTTTAAATAATACCAATAACTCTTTAAATAATCCTGCATAGAAAAATAAATTAACTATGTTTGTTAAATTCTTTTGACTACGAATTGAGAGCTGACAAAGGGAGTTGAATCACCCATCGGATTCTATTTGCGGTTCGTTTGACATTTCTGGCTTGTAGTCTCTTGATGATGATGCTCCGTCGGACAGTATTTGAGTGTGTGTGTGTGTGTGTGTGTAGAGGTGTTTGTCCTTCCTTGTAATTTACAAACCAGTCCCACAGATACAAATAATGTAAGACTTACAAAATAAATTCCAGGTTACGCTTACATAGCAAGCAGCTTTGTAAATTTGATATATCCTTGGGTTTTTCACTTCTCAGAAACATCGTCCTCTGACAGTGTATGTGCCGTTAGATCTCACCCAAAAAAAACATACAGTAACTGTAAGTAGCAACTTTAAAGAGGAACACAACTCCATTCAGAAGACACTATATTTAACATGGCTCTTTACACAAAGAGAACAAGTCAGGAAATCATTCCACAAAAAGAGTTTCTGCAGTGCCTCGGGTTACCGTGAATTGATAAAGAAAAAAACCAAAAGCCTTCCGGTAAAGAGCGGGTGTATACTGCCACACTCGGGTAATCCAGACAACATGGCAGAGATTCTGCATTGGAATCCTGAAAGCATCCCCCAAGAACAAAAAAAAAAAAGATATCCTTGGGATAACAACGAAAAAAAGTTCAAAGTAGCATCCATTGAGTCACCAACTCTGTTAAGCTCATCCCAGCTGTAGTGATACTGGAGACTTTCCAAAAACATAAGAACAACAACCAAAGTGACCTCCTTGTTGTTTTTCTCTCTTTCTTTCTCTCTTTTTCCTAAAGAGGGCCCGGAGATGGACGGGCATTCTCTCAAGCACTGTCTTCAAGACCCTTTGATTAAGTTGGAAAAAACTAAAGTAAAGGGAAAACGGCGACAGGAACCAACAAAAAAAGAAGAAAAAAAAAGGGGGAAAAGTACCAATTTTAAATGCAGCAAAAACACTACGACTGTTTGGTTGCTTTTTAGGGTGCTATCGTACGTATGTGGGCTTCATACATGTAGTGACATGAATAATCCAAAAGGGTCTTTGACTGTAATATAGATCCACGCTGAATTTAGTTATAGAATTTGTTCTGTGGAGCCATTTTGTCCATCTCTGCATTGGTCATTAAGGGTTTCCAGAAGGCACTTTTTTTTGCTGTGTGTGGGAGTTTGTGTATGCATGTGTGGTTGCAGAGAGGGAGATGAGGACAGAAAGTGTGAGATCTAGTGGTGTTTGGATGGTTTGTGAAGGCCAGATTCAAACAAAGAAAGGTACACGTGTTTGGCTGCCTGTCTATCTGCCTGTGTGCGTGTGTGTGTGTGTGTGTGTGTGTGTGTGTGTGTGTGTGTTTGACTTCCCTGTATATGTGTAATCAATGCACAAAATGGAACAGAAGAATCCCTACATTTTACTCAGTGCAGTCTGCTCCTCAAGCACCTGCAGGTAATCAGGCGTTCCTTGGAGCTTGGCTTTGAGCTCATAATACTCACTTTTCCTCTGCTCCACCACGATCTTACTGTGGTTCCCACCTATCAGCGAGGACTTCTTCATCTTTTTATCCAGTGTTTTTTCTGGGTAGCGGATCTCGTAACCGCCCATCCCTATGCTGTTGAAATCTCTTTTCCCGTCCAGGAAGTTTTGGATGAACATGCTGGGCTCTCGGTGAGGAAGGAACTCCTCGAGTTCATCGATGGTGCTGAGACGCTTGTTGCGCTCCAGGGTGGATAGCGAGTCTTTATCCTTGTCGGCGCTGTTCCGGAGGATGATCTTCTGCCTCTGTGAATCTGCAAACTTGAAACCAGCGTCCATGTCTGAGGAGCGGCCGATTCCACACGTGTGGCTTTTACCGATGTGCTCGATGGTCTGGGGAATAAAAGTCTCTGCTCCCAAGTCGTCTCCCGGGATGGAGCCTTTTTTGCCAGATTTGTGTCCGTGCCTGCGGAGCTGCAGCGACATAGAGCCGCACTCTTGATTGCCAAGCCCCTCCTGCCTGCCCACTGGTTTTTTATTCCTCCTCAAGACAAAGACCAGGAGGCAGAAGGCCACGAACACAGTCAGGATTAGCACAACGAGAATGCTGAGAATCATGATGGAGAGAGGCACAGGCCCTCCTGGTGGCGCTTTTCCAACTCCAGCAGGCGACACTGAGGTCAAAAGAGGGGTGGCGCTGGTGAGAATTAGCGGTGGTCTCGCAATAAGTTTAGGACACAGGATCTCATTTTTCAAGTGGCGCAGCTCAATGTTGGAGAACTGCACAGGGGATGCACATTTCACCTCTTTGGCAGCCACTCCATCACTCAGCTTCTCTAGCCAGAGTTTGAGGGATACAAGATCGCAGGAACACTCCCACGGGTTCCCCTCCAGGTCTATTTGGGTCAACGATCGCAGCTGGTCCAGGACGCCACTCACCGGCAGGGTCATGAAGTGATTGTTTTTCAGATTGAGCCTTGCTAAAGAAACACCCGCGAACACATAGGCCGGGAGACTCCGCAGGACGTTGTTGTTGAGATACAGAAGTTGAAGGTTTGGCATGGAGTCAAATGTGCCCGCGAGGATTTCTTTAATGGCATTGTATTCCAAATACAGGTACTGCAGATTTGCGAGGCCCAGAAACATCTCTGGGTGTAACTGTTCTAGCTGGTTACCATTCAAATACAGTCTCCTCAGATTAGTGAGGTTAGCGAACACACCTTTCTGGACCGTGACTATTTGATTGCTGCCAAGATGTAGCAGATCCAAACCTTCAAACCCTTGGAAATCAGACGGGCTAATGTCACGGATGTAATTCCCACTTAGGTGCAGTTTCTTGGCATTTGGGGGTTTGGGAATGAGATCAGCTAAATTTTTAATATTTCTCTCCTGACAGCTGACACTGATGCCGAAGTCTGAGGGGTGGGCTTTACAGCTACAGGGCTGTGGACACAGGAGAGGAGGGGTTCGTGTCTGGAAAGAAACAATCTGACTATTTCTTCCAAAGGGGGGCAAACCAGCCACGATACCGTTCCCGTAAATCTTTGATGAGTCAGTGGTTTTTGGCGCTTTCGTGGCTAGAGGGGCCACTGTGGTTGGGGACGTTTTGGAGGGTGGCTGCCCATTCTCAGGCAGTACAGGCGGCATCCGCACATCAAAGTCACTTCCTGTTCCCATGGGACAAAGCTCCTGTTTGTTGGTTTCTTTTAGGAGTCTCCCGTACAAGTCACTCGGTGTTTCACATATGGCCTCGCCAATAAAAATATTATATGGCATGTTTTCTAGCCATGCCTTCAGAGGTGCTAAATCACAGGTACAATTCCAGGGGTTGTCATCCAGCTGCAGCTCTACAATGCGCCCGATATGCTCCAGAACTCCCAAATACGGAAGCTTCTGGATCCTGTTCCCCCTTATATCCAGGTGTGTGAGCGAGGCGAAGCGAAATATGTTGTCAGGAAGGGCCTGAATTAGGTTATCATTCAAGATGAGCACTTTTAGTCTGTGCAGTTTATTAAATGCTCCCTTTTCAATGTATTTGATCAAGTTGTAGTCAGCCTGGAGATATTCCAAGTTTTCTATCCCTTGGAAAGTGTCCGCTCGCAACACCTTTAGCTCATTATTGTTCAGGTGCAGCTGTTTCAACGCGCTCATCCCCAAGAACGCTCCACCCTCAATGTTCTGCAGGTTGTTATTCCCCAGCTGCAGTGACACAGCGTGGGTGAAGTTGAGGAACGAGTTTGGGTAGAGGATTATTAAGAAGTTGTTCTGAAAGTTCAGGTGGTAGAGCGACGAGGCCGGCGGGATGAGCTGCGTAGGCCGATAGACGGTGATCTTCTCGCAGTTGACGTACAGCACGTTTTCCACAGACATGCAGGAGCAGGCGCTGCAGGTCTCCGCCATCAAGTCCGAGGCGGACGGGTCCGGCATCTGGGGTTCGTCCGACATGGAGGGGGAGGAGAGGGAGGAGGAGAGGGAGCCGGTGATGGAAGAAGAAAAGGCTGCCAGCAGGAATACGAGCAGCATCTCGCCGGTTAGAAATCCTCCCCCAGAAAACCATTTAGTAACCTTTTTGGAGAAAAAAAAAAGTTGCATGCATCAACATTCACACACACACACACACACACACACACACACACACACACACACACACACACACACAAACACAGGAATACATGTATGCAAACAAACCCACACACACACACACACACACACACACACACACAAAGAAAAACACAAAGACACACAGAAAGCAAACCATCAAAATGTATACTTGATATAGATTATGCTGATATGTACTGAAGTCTTTTTTTCTCTATTTTTAACACAACAAAAAAAAACATGTTTCCCTTCACTGACAAAATAGGATTTTTCAAATTACAAATATTTATATGCACAATACAAATTATTGATCATTTCATTAGATCAGTTCATATCATCATCAAACACTGATGCATATTTTTCTGATACTGCAGCGGAGCATTATACTACTCAAACCCTGAACTGCTGCACATCTCTGCATCTTATTTGACACCAAAAGCATCATGTAAAAAAAAAAGAAAAGAAAAAAAGACTCAAACTGTGGAACATCTACTGTATGTTGCCCCCTCCTCTCAGCTTATTCAACAAAATCATATCAAAGATTTATATAGGTTCGTTTTAAGCGAGCAGCAGCTACAACTCTTTGCAGCACAGTCTGGTTATTTAGGAAAGCAACTGTGAGAGGAAGATGAAGACTTGGGACTGTGCCCATTGCTGACATATTGAGAGGATTTGAGCGGCATGCATATATCACAGAACCTTTTTTACGTGCACACCAAAACGAGAGACGTTTTTTTTTGTTTTTGTATTCTAGAAATGAAATGAATAATTAAATGAGTAAATGCTGGCCATCATTAATGAAGAAGGATGCAACGTATTAAAACTGAGACTTACCCAAAGCTGAGGCGGTAATGAATGCGGCTCCCTCCGGAGACACGGGGCAGCTATGGTGAGACATGGATGGAGATGTGCGCAAACAGTTCTCCCAGCTGAAGTCAGACGCACGTAGTTAAGAGGGGCGCAACAAGGTTTCTCCAGCTCCTATATCCCCATGCAGGCTACTGTATATCAACTGGAGCCAGGCAAAGTGGAGGGGGGATGCGGTGGAGATGGAGAGAGAACGGAGAGGGGTGGGAGGAGGAGGAAGAGGAGGAGGAGGAGGAGGGGGGAGCTCCGATTTCACCCGATGCGTCTTTTACTGACGGGCTCCTCTTGCTTGGAAAAATCACCCCTCTGGTCGCTCGGTCCCCAAGGTGGCTGTACTACCTCCATGGGAGAGCATTCATTTGGTTGCAGGAGAGAAAAGAGAGAGACTTCAAAAAGGGAGCGAGGAGGAGAGAGAGAGAAGGAGAGAGGGAGAGAGAGAGAGAGAGAGAGAAAGAGAGAGCTTTTAGAGATCTTGAAGGCGCGTCCGGCGACTCCAAGGCATGAAAAAAGGCGCAAGGTGGTCAGTGATGCGGTGAAAGAAGTCCGTCATTTTTTTTTTTGGCGTTGTTTTAGGTAGACACTGAAGAAGGACTACTTGCAGCAGAGAGGGCTTCGGCTCAGCTCAGCAACCCCCCAACGATCCTCCGGAATAAATGCTGTTTTGTTTCGGGAGAAGTTGCGCACCGGGAGAACGCTCTCGATGGCGGCAGCAGCCAAAAAGCTCCCAATAGGTCATGTATCTTTGTCACTCATAAATCCAACAGTTTTTGTCTTAAGCGATGAGTTTAATTACGCACACACAGGCGGAAATTATGTCTTTGTCAGTGTCCATCCAACAGCAGTTATTTAAGAAAATATATACCAACGGGGAAAAAATATGGGCTTTGGTAATATCGACGCTTTTTTTCCTGGATGAAAATGAATCAGAAAAGTGCAGAAAAGAGCGAGAGCCAAGTGAGAGAAAAACAAAAAGCAGAGCGTAAAAAATGAATAATGCAGTTATTCAGCCTTTTAGTCCGCTGCAGTGCAAGAGAGGAGCCGCTGGAAACTCTGCGCTTTCTCCCGCTCCCATCGCTCCACACGAGACTGTCATGGAAATAAACTTGTAGAGATAAATTGTTATTTCTTAAAGGCAATTTAAAAAAAAACGATATCCAGTTTGTGGAAAATGGTGTGAGTTGAAGGAGAGGATGGCAGGCTTGTTTTTTTCCCCCTCCTGTAAAGACAGAGCAGTATCCGTGTCAGGCGCATAAGTATGCTGGCTCCTTCTGCAGCCGCATTCACTGAGCTTCCCACACGACTAAAAGAGGCGAATGCAGAGATGTAGAGAGGGAGGGAGTTGAGAGAGAGAGAGAGGGAGAGAGAGAGAGGGAGGGAGTAACAGAGAGTTGGGGGCGGGGGTCTGTCACATACACCGAAAAGCGACAATAAAACAGTTCAGACCTTCAAACAGGAACACTTTTTGACCCTGTTTCTGTCATTGTGATCCTCTTCATATCCTGTATTTTTATTATTATTCCAGCACAGAAAATAGCTTATTATTTTTCCCCATCCGTGTAACCTCTTCCAAGAGGATGGAGATGAAAAGCGGATGAGAAGAAATGAGGGGGTATTTGTATGAGTGTGTTTGCCGGTGGTTTAAAAAAAAAAAAAAGCTTTACCTGCCAAATCGTCGCATCGGACTTGACTTGCGCGACGCGACCTGAGCGCGTCCCCGAGGTCCGATTGGAGAGATGTTAGGAAAGGAGCGACAGAGGGTGCGTGTGTGCTTAAAAACCTGGCACGGGAGCGCGCATGTGAGCGGCATATTAAACGGAGAGCGGAGAGAGAGAGAGAGAGAGAGAGGAGGAGAAGAAAGGAGGAGGAGAGAGGTTATTATTCAAGAGTGCTGCAGTCAGACGGGCTGCAAGAAGGGGAAAAGGGAGAAAGAGGTGGGAAAGTCAGTCAATCAGGAGCTTACGCGGTTCACATGTCCTCCTCACTTTGTGTGTTTTGCAGGACAGACGGGAACGGAGAGGATGAGAGGGATGCAACTGTGGAAAGATGCAGATAGAGGAGGAGGAGAGCGCCAAAAGGTACGGCTACACCCAGTCTTTAATTTCTTTCTTTCTTTCTTTCCACAACTGTCCCTGTCTTTAGTATCTATCTATCTATCTATCTATCTATCTATCTATCTATCTATCTATCTATCTATCTATCTATCTATCTATCTATCTATCTATCTATCTATCTATCTATCTATCTATCTATCTATCTATCTATCTATCTATCTATCTATCTATCTATCTATCTATCTATCTATCTATCTATCTATCTAATCTGTTCATTTATTCATGGAGGTGACTTCGGGCTGAGTTAAGTGGCAGCGTGGCGCAGCGCCCTCGCTCTTGTCTGTAAAACTGACACCCATGGGAGAAAAGGGAGTCGGACCTGAAACCTGACAAGTGTCAGCGGCCTCACCGGAAGCCTCACCTCTGGTTTACTCTTGCTACAGGTGCCTCCGCCAAGTGACGCACACGTAACACAGGAGGGAGAAAGGGAAGACGGGGACGTATGGATGTAACAGAAGCAGAGGTGTGTTTGCTGCGTTGAGGATGGGTGACATGTTTTTTTTTCTTCCTTCATCTGATCAAAATTAAAACTTTTGTTTTTGTTTTTTTGCTGGAGGGATTAAGCTTCAGAACCTTTTTAAAAATTCAAAATAAAGTATGGTGCAAGTCATAATTTGTTTCATGTCTTTATTGTACCTTCAAACATCTTCAGACTTTTTGATTCCTAAAGTTCCTGTGGCCTAACGTCTTTATTGTTATTTCTTTATTGTACATTATAACCATTATCTACATGGAATATGTTATTGATTAGAATTCAAATACACAGAAACAGATCTCTTGTTTTTTCTAATATTCATTTTGTGGAGAGGAGTCCTTGTTTCTGAACTTGTTTTTTTTTAATTGCATAATTATTACTCATTATTGTTGAAAATATGAAAGTGCATTTTTTTTATAATTAATGTTTGGCTTATCACTGCCTCAAAGTAGTAACATCTAATTGATCATGCTGCTTTATTGAATGAACTGCTCTAAACACTATGTGGGAGACTAAAATCATCTCACTGCAGCTTCAACAAGAATATAAAAATATGTCACCAATGAGAAGGATGTTATTTCTAAAGGGGGGAAACCATCACCTTTCCAGCTCCGACAGTGAAAGAAACATTTAACAGTATGCGACATGTGTGCTGTCAGGATACATTTGATTAAGCTGCATTTATCTCTGATATTAAAGTTCATTCATAGGCTTGTTTTCTCATCATTCAATTCATGTATCTAACTCCCTTAAGCCAACAAAGCTGATTTTAACCGAGATAATGATTCAGCTCCTACAGATCTTTAGAATGAGATTCTTCCTCACAGGATCACCGGAGATAAATAAGTCCAGATCTGGAAACAAAAAAACAACCCAAATGTACTCGTTCTCACTGCGAGGAAACGGAGCAAAATATGTGTCAGCTCAGATCTAAAAGCATGATCAGTAACATGGTATGGTTTAGTGTCTTATATTACAAACTGGGATTATTCAACACATAACTGCATAGAAAAGATAAATCTCTCAACAGTTTTAGGACAAGTGCAATTCATGCTTTCTGAAATCCTCCATAGATTGTAATGTGTACTTTAGAGCTGCTTTCACTTCACACTCCACTGACATATTATGACAAAGAGTAAATACGCTCTATTGTGTTGTTTGAACAGTGAATTGTTAACACGTTTCTGCAGCTTCTGTCGGCGTCTCCCTTCGACACATCCCCCTCCCCCCTCCACAGAGCCAGCTGTTCATTAAGAACCCTTCAAACTGTAACTTATAGTCTTTTGATGGAACGTTCGCTCTCAATTATTCCTCATCCAGCTTCGACGCGATCGCCTCCTTGTTGCGATTCATCCTCGGATATTTATTAAAAAATAAAAGGAGCCCGCTCGCTCGCTGGCTGGCTCGATCGATTGATTCGCAGTAATGCATGCGAGCTGTGGTGTGGTTGACTTTTCACGAGCTGCTTCACGAGCGACCCTGCCACCTGCATGAAAAGAGCAAATCAAGCATTCCTCTTCAGCGTGGAGATTAAAATGTAAGCCTGTGTGTGTGTGTGTGTGTGTGTGTGTGAGTGTGTGTGTGAGAGTGTGCTGATATTTGACAGTCTTGGACATGTTCCTGCACTGGCTGTGAGTGGCCTGAGGGAAGCAGGCCTACTAGAGAACGAGCCAGACAGTTGGCAAGGCCTCTGCTTCCGTCTCAGCTGTCGTTGGTAGTCTGGCCATGTGGCTGAGACTCATGCTTCCTGTGTCCAAACACTGGAAAAAGCTTGCAATCTTGAGCGCTCTAATCCCATTTGTTGGATTAAAATAAAGCATCTTAATTTGTGTTTAAAAGGGATTCAGTGTCACACCCCTCATTTGCTCTTTGTTTGGTCGGTTTTTTTTTTTGTCCCACTGTGAATGTGCTGGGAATGTGGCATGTGCTGAGGATTTAGTGTTTGATGTGTCACCCCCATCTGGACAGAGAAGTAATTGCACTGCACTCATAAAACAAGCAGACAGTGCAGCACAGGAGAGGCCTGTTTCTCTCTCTCTCTCTCTCTCTCTCTCTCTCTCTCTCTCTCTCTCTCTCTCTCTCTCTCCTGGTTTTAAGTAACGTTTGATGGATTTTGTTTTTTTTACAGGATGGCAGCTCGCCATGCACACCGATCAATGGCCTTGGCTTGTTTAAATCACAGAGACCTGTTGATCTGCAGCAGATGTTTGCATGCAGCAGCACTGATGCAAAACTAATACATAGGCAGAGAGGAAATTAGCAAGAAATCTACATATTTTTAGCTCTACTTTTTTATTTGATCCAATACAAAAAAACGCAAAGTCCTGACCCTGAATTAGAATTTATTTATTTTTTGGTCCCCTTTACGTCATTTCTGGCTGAGATAAGTACTCTCACTTTCTGTGTCTCCTCACTGACTGCTCTGGTCATGATAAGATGTAGATACAATCAGTAAAGATTCTGAATGTGTGTGAACAACTAGCGAGGCCCCTGATCGTTTTGAGGGAGCACGACTTCCTCAGTGCATCTTCTCTTAGCTTTAGCCTGGCTCGTAGCTTCTAAAGAGCTAACTCATCTATAATAATGAGTGGTCATGTGACATCGTTGTAACCTCGTGCACTTCAAATGAATTATTTAGTCCCTTTTCACACCCACTCTGTGTGGACCTGCAGCTTCCTCCTGGACGCTTCAAGGCGTGAGCTGGAACGTGTCCGAGGGTCATCCTCGTACTTCTGTATATCACATGCATACACTAACCACACGGCCAGCTGCCATGACGATGGGGAGGCAGTGGCTCAGTCTGTCAGGACTCCAGGTCAAGACCAGGTCTGGTAGCTGCAGAGATGCCAGTTCATTTCCTGAGTAAGGCACCCAACTCTTCTCAGCTGCTGTGAGCCAGAGTTTTTTTTTTTTCTTCGTCTTTCATGCTAAATAAAGACTTTCACCCAAGGGCGATGGACACTTGTCAGTCAAGGACAAATCTAAAGTCATGCATTGTACTGTTAGTTTTATTTCCCTCTATGCAGCATATGACACATCACAACAATCAAATGAAAACAGGAAAAGGCATGCAGCGCTCCTTATGGAGAAGATCAAATCAAATCTCACCTCACCAAAAAAAGGGATTTAGAAGAAGTTACACTTTATTAATCCCACGAGGGGAAATTCGGTTTTTTACACTCTGTCTAATGACACACACATAGGCCGAGATACACACTCATGCACAAACAGGGTTCCAGTGACATGCATTAATGGAGAGGTCTCAGAGTGAGGGGGACCACACATCGAGCGCTCCAGAGCAGTTTTGGGGTTCGGTGCCTTGCTCAGGGGCACCTCGGCAGTGCTCAGGAAATGGACTGGCACCTCTCCAGCTACCAGACCAGTTTCCGGACTTGGTCCGTGCCGGGACTTGAACCGGCGACCCTCCGGTTCCCAACCCAAGTCCCTACAGACTGAGCTACTGCCGCCCCAAATTTTTTCAGTCCTGTACGTGTGCTGATGGTCCTGTACACTAATACAGCGTACAAGGAAATATGAGGAACAGAGTGGGTGGAAGGCGTCCTCGACAGTCTTTTAGCCTGCGGTAAATCTCGTCTCAGAACAAGACGCATCACGTGACCATCCACAGAGAAGAGGCCTGCAGTCCTTCACCGAGGAGCCCCGCTCTGCAGTTTATGAAAGTCTAATGTATGCTGTAAAAAGAGCCTGGACATGATGTAGTATTAAGATCAGTGAGATTTTACTGCTCCGAGCTGTAAATTCTACCTCTGGTGTCTGTGCTGTATGGGAGTGAAGAACAGCATGTTCTCTCACAGAGGTGGAGGAAGGTTCACTGGTTTGAACCTTCAAACTGAAGAGAAGACACACAGGCTCGCTGCACATACCCAAACACCATCGTCACATATGAGGAAAGGCTTTGTCTTCACTTGTATGAAGACGAGTCCTCTTAGAAGGATAAACTCTGTCCACACTTTCTGCCTCACACTGGGCCTCTTTTTTTGTGATGATCAAAGTACTTGATTTTTTTTCTGGCTACTGATGATCCAGATCTGTTCATTAAACACATTGCTTTATGATGTCCATCTGCAACACCTCTCAGTGTGACCAAAACCATCCAAGGAAATGTGTGGATCATACCAGGAAGCATTAAAGTTTGTTACAAGAAGTTTACAGAATGACAAAAGAAAAAAAAAATCAGACTTTTACAAATGTGACGCTGCTCAATCCTCCCTCCTGGGCCTCCGTACATGTGTGCTGCAGACACTCTTCTGTCCTCTGCGTGGATTGGACTGTTTTGTCTCGGTTGACTCGGGATGTTTCTGGTTTGTTTCCCCACCCAGCATCCAATGACAGCGTGATGGTGAGCTTCACGACACGTGATTCAAACCAGCGAATCATATGGATGTGGAGGTGAGAGCAAAGAAGAGAGAAGCTAATCACAGCGAGGGGGAGACGCAGCTCTTTCCAAAAGAAGGATGAACCTTATTGATTTTCACCCACAGACTTTATTTAAATTTGTATTTTAAACATATTTTTGGTGAAATTACTTAAACTGCACTAATGAATATTAAGTATAATTAAATAAAAGGTTGAGGTTCCACTGCTGTTTTCTCCTTGTTCTGGCCATTGGCACAGGTTTGTATTTCATTTTGCCTCCTTTCTGCTGCAGGTTGCACAGTAGGTGAAGAAGCCTCAATGGATAAACGCCTTACTCCCTTAACCTCTTACTGAAACGTGCTGCAAAGTTTCCTCTTTGTGTTTTTTTCTGAGCTCAAGCGTCTTTTTTCCGTTGTGTTCAGCGAGGAGAGAGAGTTCAGTCACTGCGAGCGATCAAGGTGAAAATCTTTAAACTTTTGAAAAAGGCGCCGTCGACGTGACTAAAACATCCCTTCTAAATGTGTGATGTTCCACGTCTTTTCGCCTCATGCAGGTCACGTCACATCCTCGTCGGTACAAATGATCTCAAATGTACAAACTTGCAGTGATAGTCGGTAATAAGGTGCACGTTGTCAACAAACAGTTGCCATAGAGACAGGAGGGACATGCAAGCACGATTCATGCAAACACTCCCGAGAGCACAGCCAGCACTCCCTTAATGCTGTTTAACTGAGATTTCCTCCTCGGTGAGTGTGTTCATCACGTTGTGCAGCTGTCAGAGTTGGAAACATTCTCATGTGTTCTTCAGGGAGAGAAGTCGTCCAGAACTTACATCTACAGAACTTACATCTACAGAACTTACATCTACAGAACTTACATCTACAGAACTTACATCTAGAGAACTTACATCTACAGAACTTATATCTACAGAACTTATATCTACAGAACTTACATCTACAGAACTTACATCTACAGAACTTATATCTACAGAACTTACATCTACAGAACTTATATCTACAGAACTTACATCTACAGAACTTACATCTACAGAACTTATATCTACAGAACTTACATCTACAGAACTTATATCTACAGAACTTACATCTACAGAACTTACATCTACAGAACTTACATCTACAGAACTTATATCTACAGAACTTACATCTACAGAACTTATATCTACAGAACTTACATCTACAGAACTTACATCTAGAGAACTTACATCTACAGAACTTATATCTACAGAACTTATATCTACAGAACTTACATCTACAGAACTTACATCTACAGAACTTATATCTACAGAACTTACATCTACAGAACTTATATCTACAGAACTTACATCTACAGAACTTACATCTACAGAACTTATATCTACAGAACTTACATCTACAGAACATACATCTACAGAACTTACATCTACAGAACTTATATCTACAGAACTTACATCTACAGAACTTACATCTACAGAACTTATATCTACAGAACTTACATCTACAGAACTTATATCTACAGAACTTACATCTACAGAACTTACATCTACAGAACTTATATCTACAGAACTTACATCTACAGAACTTACATCTACAGAACTTACATCTACAGAACTTACATCTAGAGAACTTACATCTACAGAACTTACATCTACAGAACTTATATCTACAGAACTTACATCTACACTGCATCAAAGTTTAGGAACATTAACAACATAATCGTCTAGTGCTGCTGGTTATCGACCCAACCAGCCAATTCTATTAACCACACGCCCTGGGAAACATATACATACTGTACATATATATATATATATATATATATATATATATATATATATATATATATATATATATATATATATAAGCACTAAGAGGCAAAACAACCAGGATCATAATCCTCTCGAGGTCTAAAGGCAGATTCATGGGTTGTATTTTGATTCAGCGACATTACAGTGGAAGACAAGATCTGAAATGAATACTTTGTCCCTGTGGAATATTTGTACCAGGATCCTTTCAAAAAAAAAAAAAAGATCAGCCGGCTGGATGGTCTCTTCGCTATCAGCAAGTGTCAGCAGTACGAGCATAGATGACTGCTCTTATAGTTTAGACCTGAAGCTACAGCTTCAAGGTGGGCCACAACATCAAGACGAGCTCCAGGTGTTGTGACGGCCCCTCTGCATCGATGCGTTTACTGCCGCTTCCTTTCTTTCTGCAGGGCTGCAGCACCTGGTGAGCATGCAATCAGGATATGAGACGCTCCTGTGCCCGGCGTGCCTGGTGCTTCAATCAGAGCAGCAGTCAGTCTTTGGGAGAGAGACCTGACTGAGCACACATCTTTGCTTTTTGGTTTCTTCATGTTTGGTTCCACACCTTACCCCCCCTGCAGCCCTTAATGATGCTCACTGCAGGGGCGTGAACACGTGCACACACTGGCTGCTGTGTGAATAATGAAGTCAGACCTGCAGTTCATCGAGTGTCCACTTGAGGCTGGCTGCAGACGTCATTGGTCGTGACATGAAGGAAAAGAAAATTCTTCCAGGAGAAATAGTTGCAGCCTGGTCACACATCAATGACATTTTTTTTAATAACATCTATTTTGTTTTTAATAATAATCATTTCTACTTCATTCATCTTACAAGGAGACATTTGGTTTACACTCTGTTTAATGGACATGAACACACACACAGGCTGAAACACACTCAATCACAAACATGATCGTAGTGAGTGAGGAGGCTGCCCACAGCGAGTGCTCCAGAGCAGTTTTTGTGGTATGGTGCCTTGCACAAGGGCACATTGGCACTGCTCAGGGAGTGTATTAGCATCTCTCCAGCTACCAGACAAATTTCCAGACTTGATCCGTGAACCAGCAACCCTCCAGTTCCCAACCCACGTCCCTACAGACTGAGCTACTGCCTTCTGATCGTACTTCCTCATAATAAGACACGTGGCTGACCTGATTACTGGCTCCAGGCCAACGCTCACATTCTCTTAATCAAATGGGACGGGATAACCCGTGTGTGTGTGTGTGGACCGTGTGGAATCACATCCATGTCAATAAGAATACTGCGTATAAAAAGCAGTATCTGATTTACAGCCACAGAAAGTTCTAGATATCAGATATTTTCCCCTCATTTTACAAAAAAAAACAGATCACAGTGAAATAAATGTTTCGTCATTTCTAAAAAAATAAGACTCAGTCACTTTCTTTCTTTAATCACTTTCATCGCCACAAGCTTCGTAACCAAACCCGAAGAAATAAGCCTTCACAAGCACTCTGAATCTGGATGAAACAGACTTTCAACATCAATCTGACAACGTTCAAGTCAGTTGAAAATAATTTGAGCCTCCTTTTCTTGGAGGGCTAAATAAAGGGTGACACTTATTTTGGGCGTGATAATCCAGGCAGAATGAATGTGTGTTATCAGCACTGCGGGACAGCTTTAACCCTGATAGTGACACCCGCTCGCTCTGCGCCGAGTGTGCAGCCCATTACTCTCTCAGCCAGCGATGAAAGGAAAATAAATGCTTACAATGCCGGTTGGTTTTACATAAATCGGCAGTGTTTGATAGCTCATTATTTATTTAGCAGCATGCACAGTGGCACGAGGTGCTCCACTATTTATTACAAACAGCTAAGGTGTACGGAGCATGTGGAAATATGCAAATGAAGAGTCACTGAGGTTCAGGGCAGCTTAGAGAGAGAGAGAGTGTTTCGAGTCCAGTCGAAAGGCAGGAGCGTCTTTGTCTGTGCTGAACTTAAAAACACACAAGATGCACGATAAAAAAAAAAGGGTCCATGCATTCAGCGTTCTGTGCTGTGTTTTCAAGGTTCTGCACTGGCCATGTGCGCCTGTCATGGTTCAGTCCTGGGCTCGTCTGCAGCGCCTGCAGAGACACACAAAGATATAGACAGAGGTTAATTGGGCTCAGATGCACCTCGCTGTCCCGACGGGCTCGGCCTGCCTCACAGCCAAGACTCAGTCCAAGCCCCAGTTTCCACTTGAGCGCACAGGCGCTATGTTTACATGTGCACTGTGCTCTGATAGTGGGTCACAGTCTGGTGCAGGCCTGTTTCTGAAAAGTCTGTTATTAGCATATCCAGCACACAGCTCTGGGCGATGACTCAGCAAATATGAACATGAGTCATGATATTTCAACCTGCCTTCTTAAATATTGAACTACTTTCTTGGTTGTATATTTAGAGGTTTCGAGCAGACGCTCTTCTTCAACATGTGACGAGCAGATATCTCAAATGTAAGCAGGTGGGACTCATTTATACGTGTCCAAAGTAGGTACGAGTTCATCCCAGCAGAGGGAGTATACATCAGACATCTTTCAACACCAAAGTGGTGAATGAGCTTCTTTAACTGTGTTTGCCTCCTCTGGGTCTGCTGTGCTGCGTCTCAGCTCTGTATATCGGCTCTGGCAGTCTGGAGCCGTCCGTAACGCATCGCTTTAGCTTCGTAAAGGACAGTTTATTTTCTAGAATCAAACACTGCGTTTTGACGGTTCAGAAAAATAACCGTGTTGATAAGGATTTTATAGAGTTTTATAATCTGTTTATTTATTTAATTACCACAAGAACTCCTTTGTCTCCACTCTCCAGCTGACTCCACAGATCTGGTGAAATTGATTCGTACTGTAAGTCCCACCAGCTGTTTTGTAGTCAGAGCCGTGTTTACATCATGTTCACAGAGAGAGAAGAAGACTAACACAGCTTATTCCCTGCTTATTTTTAGGGTCTTTATATTGCAGCCAATTCGTGTCAATGTATGAAAAGGTGTGTCGCTGCGGAGGGTTCAGATCAGCAGAGGCGACGTTGGTTTTTGTTTCATCCTGGAGCTCAAGGACGACCTCTACTGGATCTAAAAGTTTCCCAGCATTCTTCCTTCAAACGTCACCAACCCATCTTGCCTGCTTGCAATTAATTTACCTGAATATCTCCTGCTGTCTTCTCACATCAGCTCACCACCACGAGAAGGGTCGGTCTCCCGACTGCAACACAGGCAGCTCACCCTGATAGCTCACCTATCATGACGTTTCAGGAGTTTTGTGCTCAGTGTGAAAGCACTAAAGATTGTAAACTAGAACTTTTAGCTTAAAGTTTCTTTTTGACCTGTTCATGACCTTCACATGTTGAATGTACTTGTTATTATCGAGTCATAATGTGTGTGCCCAGAAAAGAGAAGACACTGAAACAAACTTTTAGACTGAGATAAGCAGAAAGTTCAGAGTCAGCCAATCACAACAGAGCACCACTGTTTATATAGAGTGGGGGGCTTTGAGAGGCTTTGAGTGACAGCACCACAGACACCTGAGTTCACAAGCTCTCTGTCTGTCTCTTCTTCTCTCTCTTTCCGGCACCTTTGGTCTCGTCCTCCCCATGTCTCTGTTTCTGCCCCCTCCCCGCCTCGCTGTCTTTTGATATGCCAAGTAGCGCCCTATTTATAAATCATTGCGAGATAAAACATAGTTGGTTAGGGGACAAAAAAAATAACAGTTGCCCCACGTCTCCAGCGGGAAAGAGAGGGGTAAAAAGAGAGAAAGTTGGAGAGAGAAGAGGGGATTGTGTGTGCTCAGTGGCTCCCTGCGAGGCATGTCACCCAGGTTGAATAGATGTACATATCATTATCTTTTCCACAGTACATGGAGATAATGATATAAGACAGGGAAGAGAAAAGGAGCCGTTGTGCAGCGAGGCTGTGAGCCAGTAAGTGTGGCTTTCAGGCCGACAGCCAATTCTCTGACGCTGTAGGAAAGACAGTTAACTGGTGCTCAGACATATGGTGGCCAAAATATCATGCCCTCTATTCCACTATTTATTTACTTATTTATTCACTGAATTTATTGAATTAGGACAGTGCACTAAAAGCAACATATCTCTCTTAAGGCTGGTACTGACAAAAAAAAAAAACACACAAAAAGATTTCTCTTAGCTAAGACTCCCACTTGTGAAGTTTAACGTTTTTATGCAAACTTTAAAACGGCGGTTGCTAACAAGTGGCTAAATGAGACTACAGTGGTTGTCATGGAGACATTAAACATCATCACGTCGGGAACTCTCTCACTAATCCTCCTTACAGCCTCTTGTCATGTTTTTCAGAGCCTTTGTAAATATTAGGTTAATAAACAACTTATTAAGCTAACGTTTAGCTAGCTTGTTAAAACCGTTGAGTAGATCAATGAAGCACAAAGGTCATGACGTCAAAATCAACCGACCGCGGTATAGTTAGCTTGTAGCATAACGTTAGCTTGTTACTTCTCTCGGCTGCATTAACTCTTCAAACTTCATATAAATGGTGTTCATCTGTAAAGATTATCCAGCTGAACTAAACAGCTACACATCAGAAACGTGTGTTTGACACAGAGATTATCTTCTGCAATGATCCAAAATCAAATGGAAAAAAACCCCATAGGCGAATTCTCGTCAGAACCCATGGTGAAGGTACTTCTGGGTTGGCCTACAAAAACATCTCTTTTACAGTCTATTGAGTAAATGCTCCTCTGGATTGTCAGCGAAGGCAATAAAAGTCATTGTCTGTTAAATATGAAGACTTAATGCCACTATAGAACATCAAGCATACTCCTCCTATAGTTTTTCAAACGCCTCAACCATAACCCATTTCTGTTACTGTACACACTGTTGGTATTACAGCACGACTTAATCACTCATGTTGCTGATTTGTACATCCCTCCCTCCAAACCCCTGTGTTTCTTCTTCTCTCTTTGTCTCAATAGAGAAACCACAGGGGTCCATACAAAGAGCAGCGAAGAGACGGCTCCCCACCCAGAGTCTCAACCCCTTCGGTTTCCTCACATCTTATCGGCTGACACAAGTCCATTGTTCTTCTTCCTTTAACTGCTGACCATCTTCATCCATTCATCCCTCTACTTTTACCCCCTTCCCACATCTCCCGACACTTACCTCCATCTGTTCATCCCTCCCCCCTCAGTCTTCCGATTATCCAACCTCACTCATCATTTCGCCCAAACTATTTTAAATCCATTTCTTTCTTGGTGTGAAATAGTTGAAATTTCACATTTTGTATGGACAATAAATTAATACTAACTCGTTTGGAAAATTGACGAGTGTTAAAATATGTGTGTCAACATTGAACTTCATCATAGTGTTTGATTGTCAGGCGACCTCTGGGAAATAATGTTCTGCTCTACCACTCACTTTTAGTGCATGTTTAAAAAAAAAAAAAAAAAAGACCCGAGTGAGACATACTGAGAAAGCCCAACCTCTGCGAGTATTACATATGTCATCCTTAACCATATCAAATGATACTCTCCTAACCTTCATACAGCATTCCTCTAAACTCATTCGGTGACATCTTCCTTTTACCCCAGGATAATGAAAGTAAGTCAAAGAGCGGCACAGAGAGTGTGTGCCTTGTGTGTGTAAGACGGCATGTGGTACCGATGCACACGTATAGTCTAGTAAAAGTAGAATCTCACCCAGGGAAAAGTCATAACAAAACAATTTCGCTGCAGTAAAAGCAGCCAAGTATTGTGGTTATTCGCTCAGTTGCCCTGGAGGATACAACAAAGTGGTGTGGAATTCCAATAGTGGCAAAAAAAAGAAGAAGAAACAAGCCAATGTGAGAGAGCTCAATAATCACAGAGGAAAGGAAAGGTTGGTTTATTTTCTATTAGAGAGATTGCTGAAGTCAAGTAATCCGAAGAAGGTTAGATTAGGTCACATGGTAGAAGGAGAGAGAGAGGTTTGACTGCAGACTGATTTAACTTCCTCTCAGCCAGGGAGCGATAGAATCTCTGTAGCATTAGCATGCTGCTAGTCTGAAAGGTCACACCATGTTAAATATAGTTACAAAGTTGAACCTTGTTGTTCTTTGATTCAGACACCTTTGACATTAGACTGTGTCGTCCACACAACTACTGCCTGACGCCCAGCAAAAACCATCAGACTGTGTCGTCCCTGCTACCTCCGCCTGACACCCAGCCACTACCATTGGCGTATGCTCCGACCTTTACCTCACTGGGAAGGAAGTTTAGTCAACAGGAAGGCCAGGAATATATAGATAGATAAAAGCTAAAAAACTAAAAAAACTGATTGTCAGATATGGATTAAAGTGTCCAACTCGAGGCTGACTCTGAGGACAGCATTGCAGATGAGAAGTGAGGACAAAGAAAAATGGAAGATGAGTCCAGGAGCCACTGTGTGACAGGGGAAAGGCACACAGTGACTTATACATACAAAGGAGAAATCCTCCCCGTGTATCATCTCCTATGCTCCTTTGTAATGCGTCTCAAGATAACGCTTGTTATGAATTGATGCTATACAAATAATGATTGATTGGCATGTTTTTACTTAGCTAGTTGCATGATGTCACACAGCGCTAGCTTATAATAATCCCTTATTAAAAATGATAGGGTTACGATGCTGAATGCCCAGACGAAACATGAGGTAAACAGGTATTTGAGTAATCCCAGGATGAGTCTGCAGAGGGCGCTAAGCGGCTTGCTTTGCAAATCGTGTAAAAGTTCCCTGAGTTAAATCCTAGAAATTCACGAGATGTGTTGAAGCTAAAATGTTTAAACCTTTTATAGAGAATCCCCAGCATTCAGCATTGGAGAGTAGCCCTCCCTGCCCCCCCCCCCCCCCCCCCCCCCCCCCGTAAAAAAAAAAGGGAAACAATTATAGAGACAGCAGCTGAGACGATCTGTTCAGGGCCTGAAATGAGAGTTTTTACAGATGCCAAATAAACGTTTTTATAATACAAAGCTCTATAGACTTCACAGACTGACAGCATGAAAGGTGGACTCTTTAGGGCCACTAAAATGACCCAATTTGGAAGCTGTACTAGCCTGCTAGCCTTCAATGTTTTCA
This sequence comes from Symphodus melops, assembly GCF_947650265.1. Taxonomy (NCBI): domain Eukaryota; kingdom Metazoa; phylum Chordata; class Actinopteri; order Labriformes; family Labridae; genus Symphodus; species Symphodus melops. The sequence continues at coordinate 24,013,338 of NC_136699.1, forward strand.
CTTTTTATCTCCCATTACAGAGACATCAAATGTTTTGGCAGCTCCACACAGCCTGTAGCTTCAAACTAAATTAGACTTTCTCCAGTTAAAACCCATCGACTGTTTCTGCAATGTGATATAGTGATTCAGTTTAATCTTCTCACAGCCCACTCCTTGGGTCCAGGCCCAGCCGTCTGATAAGCACTGCTTTGGATCTGCGCTTTCCAGACATTCTCCTGATTAAAGGGCCAGAAAAGATGTTATTTTCTTTTCTTCTTCGGGATTATTTTATACGTACAAAGGTCGTTTAAAGGTCCAATATGTACTAAATATACGAAATGAAATGAGGTAATTACCTTAGAATATTTTATGTATTTGTTTATTTAACAATAGATGGTCTGTTTTGGCTTCAACCAGAGAAATAAGGCGGTTTTAAGGCATCTCAACGATGCCGTTAAGGTCGCCCCTCGGTTTGCCAGGCAGAGAACAAATCAACTGGTGTTGCAGCTATAAAAGGAGGCTCACGTGGTTAAGATATAACTGATTGTACCCGACCTAAAAAGCCTCTGCATGTTTCATAAGCTCCATGAGCAGGAACGTTGTCTGACTAGGATCAATACTGGAGATGCTTTTTGAAAATAGACCGCGGTAAAAAGGCAGGACGAGCTAAACACTGAAGATTCAGTGTCTGCAACAAGACATCCTGCATGAGCGTCGACTCTTCGGAGGAGTGGGCGGGGGGAGGCAGCTCTCTCCATGTTGAATGTGGACTGCAGTACTCATTTCAGACGCTAGGTGTCATAGTTACATATTGCTCCTTTAAATATGCTTGAAAAATGCAAAACTACACAATTCTTACCATCATTTTGATAAAGGTCTCGTTGTGCTCCTTCTCAGTTCTGTGCTCCGTCTCACTCTGTGTGGCTAGCTAATACTGGCTCAAACACTTCATCCAACCTTTTCTCTGACTGGGCCACGTATGACCTATGGGCCATTCGATCCATTACTTTCTGTGGCTGGTAATACATAATAAGATCATGGGGCCATTTTATGTCCTGACATATTGAAAGGGAATCTCATTCTGTAAAGATTATCTGGTGTTAATGTGTGATGGGGTTCTGGATTCACTGAAGTGATCGCAGCATAAAGAAGTGTATCAAACATCTCCTGTGTCCTGAGCAAGTTCAGAAAGAAACATCGAATCAGTGAGCAGCTTAGTGAAGTGAATCTGCTGCTTTACTTTCTCATTAGAGAGCAGAGAATGATGACATGTGATCTCTAAAGCCCCTCTGTTCGGGATTTTAACATTTCAGGGGGCAGCGACTGCTGCTATATGAAGGCCGGAAAACATCTGCTGCTTTATCATACATGGTCCCAATGATACAAAAGCAGCATCATTTGATAACAAAGAATATTTTTCATTGAAAGCCCAAAGGAGACAAACATCTGGCCACTTTTTTTAACTCTGTTTTCCAGGAAAACAAGAACATTTTCGGGGTTTTTTTCTCTCAATCTCGACTTACTTATCTTTTTAACTCAGGATAACAACACTGAGTCTCCCTCCATAACAAGTTATTAAGATCTAGAGGAAATATCGTTAATTCGTCCCCAAGGAAAAACCACCATAGGCTTCCTGTGTTTAATAATAATAATTCAAAAAAATAAAGTAACAACAAAATGCTTCTGCTCAGAGAGGATTTTCCCTTTAATTTAAAAAATGTATTTCCACTAAATGCTTTTTTTTCAGCACCTGCATGCTGCATAACATCTGCACAGTGGGGTTAATGTTGATAAAGTGATGGGACATACAATCTGGAGTCTGCCTATTGTGTTTTATTTTGAAATTGACAGCATGCTCTGTGAGTTCCTGTGCCTGTTTTCCTGTCTGCTCTGTTCAGCTGGGTGCATGCTTGCAGACGGACACATGCCGGAGACGGACCAAACAGGAGCTCGGACTGGAAGGACCACGGGCCGTGGCGTGCACAGTGTGGAAAATGGCAGTTTGGCCTTTCATAAACTGTCTTTCAAGCCTGCATTCAAAATGTGACTCGTGACAGAATCCACTGCACATAGGCCTCTGTTGACACAGCTTTAATATGTATTCATCCTATAAAACCAAAGAATGTATCGATGGCCTCACATGTCCTTCAGATATGATGAGGATTAAAATATTCCAGTGTGTTTTGCAATAGTTTATGTTTTGTACCGTGCAATATTTATTTTATATTTCTGCAATATCATAATTTACTATGCTCCTACCTATAAATACCTCCTAACACACATAGCCCATCTTACCTGACTCAGAGCGACTTTTTTTCATGTTCTTCTTCTGTTGTTTTTCCTTTTAGCTGCGTGCACTTTAAGGTGAAGCCAAATAATTTTGTATAAAGACAGTCTATTCTATTTGTGCAGACGTGACCTTAACATCCCATGTTAATGTAACCGTCACATTAGCAAAAGCAAAGCATGAACAAAGACGGGCTAATATGAGCACGACTTAAAGCTTAGCCTCCAGCAAACAGTAGCATGTGGAGCTCCTGACCTGCTGACGTCAGTCTGTGTTGACACAAAAGCTAAACGGATACACTTGCCAACTGTTGACATCCTTCACACGAAACATCCGTCAATATGTGGATTTATGAAATATAAAGGCATGAGTTACCTAAAAAGTATTTATTTAGTAATGTGTGACACATGACAGCATCCTTATTCCTAATCTTCCCTGTGAGGCTCTGATTGGTTGACTCTTTCCCAAGCACACACGCCTTTATTTAACCAGGTCATTCTTAGTTAACAAAAGAACAAAGTGGGTTGATCAGAATCTTAAAAGAAAGCTAATGCTAATGCGGCTCTATCTGTTTCTGTCTGTATCTCCTCAAGCAGCATAAAAACTGAATTTTCCCATGATTCAACTTCACTGTTTATATTTATTTCTCTTATCTCCTCCCTGACCTCCGCTCTGACCCCCCCACATCCTCCCCACCTTCTGCATGGTCACTGTTAAGAGTGTCCTGCCAAGCTGCAGCACATCTTCGTACAGCTTCTGCGCTGCCTCAGACAGGAAGACTTTGCAGAGTGTGCTAAGGATGTCTGTGAGGGTCATGGGGGTCTCCCTCCCCTCCATTCAGGGCCTGTATGAGGACACATGCAGCAAGAGAGCCCTCTGCTTTGTGAGAGACTATTTCCTCCCTGCAAATGGACTGTTTGATCTTGCGCTGTCTGGTGTGAGATATCGCTCCATTAAAGCTCAGACAGGCAGAATGTGCAACAGCTTCTTCCCAAAGGCCACGCGACCGTTAAACAGCTTTACACCCTGCTCAGGAAATCCACACAACATGCAACTTTTAAAAATGATTGCATCCATCCATCCATTATCTATAACACTTTTTTTCTCCCCCAGTCGGGTTGCGGCGGGCTGTCATTGGTCGCGAGGCGGCGTGCAATGTGTGACTGTTCGCCAGACAATCACCGGGCTTTTTGATGCAGGAAGTGCCGAGTGTGCTGCAGCTCATAAAAAATGTTAAACGCAGACATACTAACTTCTACGTACTGCAGGTCTGTTGCTTTCTATCATCGCACATGTTGACCTGTTGCAGAGATTTTCTACACATTAAAAAAAACCAAAGACCCCTCATCATCCAGCCCAGACACCTCTCCTGCCAGACCCCAAGGATTTTTTTCCTCATCACGTTTGAGAGAGCGTACGCAGCAGGATATTTTCCTCGAGCCGAAGGGAGGGGGGAGTGTTGATTAACTGGGACTGCTGCACAGTGCATAAACAGCTGTGTTATTTTTCCTGCTCATCAGTGTGTTGTCCTCAAACCACACCGAGCCACACTCATCTGAAGGCAAATATAACGTCTTACCTCAGGATACGTCTTTTTGTTTGTGTCTCTGTCTCTGTCTCTCTCGCCCCTTTGCTCCAGGTGCTGCTCCCTGCCACTGATCAAGCCCACCTGTATCCTCTCTCCAATCAGTGGCAGAGTATAAAGAGCAGCAGGGAGCTGGCAGCCACTTAACCATTTGACTTTGTGCGTCCCTGCTGAAGTGGTTTCTACTTCTGTGGAAGGAGGAAGTGATGCTCAAGGTGTTCTGCCTTGTTTTTTTTTTTTTTCATTTTCCGGGTTGGGGGTCAACAGTGTTCCTTTGTGTTTGCTAACACAAGATTTGTAAAGAAATACTTTAAAAACACATTTTAATTTGAATTGTTACTCGTCTCGTCCTTGAGCCGTCTTTGGAAACAAAACAGCCGGTTAAGTGTGTCAACGACACTTCAGTCTATGTTAACAGACTGTTTTCTAAACGGCCCCGACACGTGATTAAAGCAAACACGAATATGCAAGTGCACTCGTCACCAGCACTGCTCTGTTTTTTTATAAATCCTCTTTCCACAGTGAGCAACATGAATGTTCTGGTCTATTTCAAACAAAGCACGCTGCATGTTGAGGGGGACATTGAAACTGCACTTCATTACCTCACATTCAGCCTACTTTCTGCAATTATTGATCAGACATCGTACAGAGGGCAAAATGATAGTAGTGGCAACACTGCGCTCCAGAATAGGACCAAGTGTCGCAGGGTGTGCGCCGTCCAACAAAGCAAAATCGCGGTGCTAACGGAACACAGGCGCACAGGCGATGGGAAATTGGAAGCTATATAGCAGCCTCTGATCAAACACCTGTTCCCATCAGCTGCTGAGTATAAAGAGCAGAAAGGAGCTGGTAGCCAATTGTCTGTAATTCGATTCATTCTGATTTTTTTGTTTTATGTCCCTGCTGGGGGGACGAGACTGTCAACATGATGTGGGACCTTCAGGATTAACAAGTGAGGCACTGCTTCGATTAGTCTGTAAATGAAGTGTTCCTTTGATGTGTTATTTCTTAACGAGTTCTCTGTTTAGCACTCTGGGCCTGTGTAACACTATATCATTGCACTGTATGTAACATAGATGTGGATGGGAGGACAACCAAACCAAGTTAAATGTGACCGTGTTCATGGATGGATCCACTCAGGACAGGTGACCATGGTAACGGCTGTGGGCTGAACCAACATCAGACCAGCTGCTGCCAACAGGTCAACTTGTCTTACCTACCTTTTTTATTTCCCTCAGTTGCTGATGGTGGCTCTGTATTGGACAGCTGGCCCATCTGGCATTCGTTAAATGTTTGCCTGATTTCCAGCCCAAACCTTTGAGTGTGACGAGGAGAACTTTGAGTTACCACTTAGTCGCAGCTTCATCCAAAAGGATGCAGCACTAAACGCCTGGAGCTGCAAACGGGCCTAATCACGACAAGTAAATACATCACACAGCTCGCTGTACATCCTGTTTGTTTAATCGAAGCGCAAACGTATTTGCACTAAATGCTTCAGTATTGGCCAATTCCTTTTCCAGTGGTTAGAAACGAGTAGATTATCCCCCTGGGCGAAGTCCTGATTTGAAGCAACAGCTCTGTTTGAAAGCTGTTACACGGCCCTCAATCTGTCAAGGAATTTGGAATGAAATTTGTTTAATTAAGGCAGTGGGAAAAAATGTGGCCTAAATGTCTCAGTTAAGTATATTGGACTCTTGTCACCTTTCTTTCTCTGGCTCTCCCTCTCTCTCTCTCTCTCTCTCCGAACCATCAAACACTGTCTTTAATATCTCAATAAAGTGCTCATAACCTATTTTTCTGAGTCAAGTATATCTGTCACTCACTTAATTAGCCTATCAGTCTCTCCCTCTCTCTCCTTTCACCTCCTGTCAGTCTCCTATCTAGCCTGCTTGTATTCGAATTAAATTTACATTATCATTAAAAATCCCAGTGCTATAATTGTCTTATTTAAGTGCACTGACACCATTTTTAATCATGTTCCACTCCTCTCTCTCTCTCTCTCTTTCTTTCTCGAGCCTCTCCTAAATTGTTCACATTATGTGTGAATCAAATTTAAAACATCCCCAAATGTCTTTTATTAACTGCATCTGCCACCTCCTTTTAATCAGCCTCTTCCAATCGACTCTTAACCTAAACCACCGCGGAGTGTCTACCTCAGCAGAATCAACGATGGAGTCTGTTTTATTGGTGAGAAGCAGCGCGTCACATCAAATATTAAACAACACGCCCGCTGGAGAGGCACGCGAGCCACTTTGTAGTCGCAGCCCGAAAACGTGAGTGAGGAAATGAAGTTGGAAGGGGCCGGTGTTTTCTGTTTGAAGAGGGGCTTGTAATCAGTGTCTCGGTTCATTAGGGTGACGTACGCTCCTGATGAATCACCAATCACAAAGTGCTGCCGTGTGGGGTGGGTGCAGTTTAGCATTCAAATGACATCATCACGCTTGTGTTTCTGCAACGCAGGCTGCTCTGATTAATGAGGAGTAAGAACACGGTGCCCAAAGAAGACTGACGAAAGGATGTGGGAAAAGTTGAAAGTAGATGAGTCTCTTGTTTTTTTTTTTGTTTTTTTTTTTATAGCTATAGGCTATGTAATAACAGGTGTAAAGGTGAGAAAGATTATTTTAGGGGTGACGATGTATGTATTCACAAAAGCAAAAATTCTCGTCTGTTACAAATGAGACATTTTGGTCCAGCATTTTTTCTTGCATGTAACATTCGTGTATCTGCCTCCTTCTGGGGCTCACTTGGTCTGAGTCTGTGGTCTCCTAACTGGAAGGTTACCAACAGAAACAAGGGGTTTTAGTTGTGTTATATTGTACTGTAGGTTTGTTTATTTGTCCTTGTAGGTACACACAAACACACACGTATATAAATGATCATTTCAAAGAACATCTTCCTGAGGCCGACCTTCAGGGATTGAATGGAAAAAAAAACCCATGGGATACAGTTATAAAAGAGTCATAAAGGAGAAACGGTTTGTACCATAGCCTGTATAAAACATGGACAGGGTCTATGTGACGTCATCCATTGGTGAAGTTTGAAGTAAAGTGTAGAAGACCGAGATAATAGTGAGGTAATGTCTCAACCAGTTACTGTAAATTATGGGCTTATAAGGTCCTACATGTGGTAAATGGACTTGAGCTCATGTAGCGCTTTTCTACTCTACTCACACCCCAGTTCATACCCACCTACATAACACCCATCATACACCGCAGAGGAGGAGGGAGAAACTTGGGGTTAAGTGTCTTTCCCAAGGACACATTGGACATGTTGCTCCAGGAGCTGGGGATTGAACCCTCAACCTTAAGGTTGAGAGAAGATAGACTCTACAACCTGAGCCACACCAGCCCTGCAAAAAACTTTGATCCCTGAAGACAATCTAAAGGGTTGTATTAAAAAATATATAATGAGTGTTGATGGGACTTTTGGGTCTTTTGCAGTCAGCCTCAAGTGGACATTCAATGAACTGCAGTTTTTCTGACTTATTTTTCAACACCGGAGGTTGCAGCGTTGTTAGTACCAAGTTCACTGCAAAACCACTCATTTAATGAATCATAAAACGTAGACATCTGATATTGTTTATCTATTTTTCCACTTTCACAAAAAGAGTCTCCGAATGGATTTATTGACTTGTTCTCTCTTACAATCAAATCAAATCGGTCTGTTGACAATTTAAAGTAGCGAATAACTAAACTCTAATTACGAGTTCAAAGACAGACAGTGTCACTCGGCCCTGTTGTTACTCAGTGCACCTACAAATGTGTGGCCTTGTCACGGTTTACCTTTAGCAAAGGGTTTTCTGTTTTTATCGTGACACATACACAGCGACGTGCTGAGAAAGAAGCACTGAATTAGAATCAGCTCAGGTGTGTGATTCAATAACTGATGACAAGTTTAAATGAAAAGAGGCATCCACAACTATAATGGCAGGAGAGTGGCTTGAAAAGTACTTTAGGAGTTAGCATAAAATCAGAGTAGAGAAGTAAAAAAAAAACAAAAAAAACAAGCTCTGCAGGGAATTTCAATTGGATTGCAGCTTATGTGTTTGATTGCATTTCCATTTGATTGTGTTAAGGGAAGGAATGATGAGAATGCGAGATGAATACAGCAGAGACACACAAGGCTATGATTAAATTTGTCTTTGCAATAGCAGTGAGGCAAGGTGGGTGTGCATATTTCACACACCTAACATAAAGGAGTGGATTACAGGTGTTTGACTGGCACGCTCCACTTTGGTTGGGTCTATCTGAAGCCAACGAAAAACACCCACTGTGTTCAGAGATAATACAGCCACAGACACAGAGACATACAATGCAGAAGATATGTTGGCGTACTTGAGCAAAGGAGTCTAACTGGCACAGTGTAACAGAAATAATGTGTCTGAGCCGATGCTTTGAGAAACTACACAGAACCAAACCGTAGCTCCAAAGGCCCAGCTGCTCGGAAATCAAAGTAATGACTGCAGGAAGGAGGGCTTTTATTATTTCATTTCACTGGTGACTTCGTTTGTCTTGAGAACACATTTTACATGGAGGGATTCATCCCAAGGAAAGGAAACCCAAACGAAAGAAGGGGGAAAAATTGAGTGGGGGTTACCAGTAGATAGAATAAAAGACTTTCCTTTCCTGTGGGGTTTTCAGGCCCAGAATGTGTCAAGTGATACATTTGAATCGTAGAAAGCTAATTAGTGGGAATTAAACTAGTCTTCCATCCTCTGAGGGACTCTTAAAATATCCTGACGATCTGAAGCCTCTAAAATCAATGATGACGAGTTAAAAGTGAAGGTGGTTCTTCTTAAAGGGGGCACAAACATTTAACCAGCAGTACTACGATCTCAACCCTACTGTACAGGAAGTCAACCCCACTGTTCTGCACCTTCACACTGCTCCTAGTGATCATGGGAATATTGCATTTTGCAACCGCATCATTTCCCTTTTGAGAACACCAAGCAGCCATGGTGGTAGATGGACTTGAGCTTTTTTCACACTTTTCTATTCTTCTGACTTCTCAAAGCACTTTCACACTTCAGGACACACCTACACATTCCCACATGTTCACACACTGTTGGCAGAGGTTGCTATATAAAGTAGCAAACAAGTTAATCCCATTCATACACATTCAAGTGTCTTGACTACAAGAACTCCACGGACGCTGGCTGGGGCTCGCACTCTTCACCTTCTGATAGACAGATGACTGATTCTACCAACTGAGCCACAGCCACTCGAGCAAATGCAGTGCAAAAAGCACGATTTTTTCCGTGTAAAATCATTTGGATTCGGGATTCCAGCGTCACCGTTTGCTGAGACTCTGAATAAATTGAATTGATTATGAATCTTTTTTTCAGAATTAAAACAACCCTGTCCCTCTAATCTGTCAGAAATTGCAGCCAAATACAACGTTCCCTCCTGTTAACATGCATCGAGAATGTTCTTTAACTTTGGAGAAATGGATCTGTCTTCTATGGTTCATCAAGTTTTTATTCCTCAAGCTGAATCCATCTGTGTGATAGCCTAAAACAACATCACTGTCCCTGCTCGTCTTCACATGTCCTTTAGACAAATGGATGGATACTGACCTGAACAACAATCGACAGAAAACACCCCCCCGTCATTTGGAATGACATTTCTTTCAGAATGAGCAGGATCTTATCAGCCTCTTCTGATCGATGTGTTTACATAAAGCACATTAATTCTCATTAGGCTTGCATTGTTTATTTGAGTCCATGGTGTTATGGATCAATTCCGAAGAGAACTAGGTCATGGATTTCCTTGCTTAGACGCCGTTGACTGAAGTTCTCCTCACCTGATGGATGACGACAATGCGCTGATCAACGGGAGGCTGGACGTCTCTTCGCTCAGATGGTTGGATGTATCTGGAGAGTCAACACCATCAGGTGGCTTTCTGAGTTTTTGTTGTTGAATGAAGATCTCAGTTGTGGGTGTGTCTATCTTCTTAATATTATTAGTGCTTGGATTGTTCAGGTATGTTCTTACCGTTCTTACTTCCGCACCGTAAGTATTTGTTTTGTAATGGCACATCCTGAGCTGCTGATCCAAGAACAGAGTCTTTCCACAAACTGTGTGCACACTGTGGTCTGTCAGCGCGTCGTTTACTCCCACTCTAGTCAGTGATTGTGTTTCTACAGCGGGTTGTTATCCACAGCCTGCCATCACTGCTACTTCGCTCGGCTGCAAGTCTGTTTTTGACGGAGTACAAGCTGCAACCGTGCATCAAGCTAAACAGAAAGGAAAGACCAGGACAGGAAGTCAGACACGGCAACGCAGAACATCCGCTCAATTTCAAAATAAAACTCAATATATGGACTCACGTCACTTTATCAAGATAATGTCAACACAGGAAGACACAGCACCATGTTTCTTCCCATGTGACCTTGTGGTTCTGTGATGTGTATACCACAGTGGGGCAGGGCATCGATGTCAGAGTAAAACCATGGTGCTTATGGACGGCAATGGCACACGGCACCAAGGACAATGAGGAAACTGGTGGCATGGTCCAAGACAGACACAAAGAAGTGGCTCTTAAATAAAACCTTGAGACCCCCAGGTGGTAGTAAATGATTCAACCTTTCTCTAATCCTGAATATTAAACAAGGCTTTAGAACACTTTACAGAAAACACATTTTGGCCCTTTGACTGCTGGAAAAAATAAGATTGAACCAACACATGGACAAACGTCCAGCCGCCACACATCAACCGTGTCTGCTTTAATCACAGCCATTCACCTTCTCTTCAAACCATGCAAGAACCAAGGTAACACAGGCTTCAATGCATAACATAAACAAGTATGCGGACGCCTCAAAGCACTTACACAAATGCACACAAAAACACAAGGAAATGCACACACACACCAAGCTCATCCAGTGGACACAGTGCTTACACACTCACCACACAGAGATCTGAGTATAATTTACACCTTTTCCCATGTTCACTGACTGCATGCCAACGTGTACATGTTATATGTGAATTCAAAGAGAAATACCTGGAGCTGTAATTGGAACACATTTAAACATGTACATGGTGAGAGACATCCAGATAGAAGGATTCAGATTCAGGTTCAGATGCAGACGACTTATTTTATCCCAGCAGGCTGATTTTGGTTTCACAGCCTAGCAAGTCATGAAGAAAGAGATCAAAACAAATTCAAAGGAAAAACCAGCGCTGAAAAAAGTCTCTTGTCAAAGACCTCAAGGTAGGGGGGCGAGCAAGAGAGAGAGAGAGAGAGAGAGAGAGAGCAGGCTTGAGTGTAAATAAACCTGGAGTCATTATTATGTAACATGATGAAGATGTTTTCTATGACAAAAAAAAGGTTTTTTTTTTCCCTGTTACAAAGTTAATGGCAGGCTTGGTCATTTTCAAAAAACTAGCATGATTTTTAAAATAGTATTCCCTCAGTGCTCCTTCAAAAGCCACGCCCCCTCACTTACATGCACAAGTGCCGTTGGTACAGAAGGGGACTTCAGCTCAAGCTTTGAGTGTGGACTTCTGCATGCATGATGTGGAGAACGAGCAGGGAGACAGGGAGGCGTGTGATTGGTTCTTCAGATTGGTACCAGACATCGGTCCAAATCGTGAAACTTTTAGCTGCTACAGATGACAGATTGTCTTTGTTCCTTTGTCAGAGCTCATGAGTTATTCATGTCTGTCAAGACAGAAATACAATTTCAATTTAAACCAAAGTCTTATAAGGTGTACCTGCAGGAAAGGACCAGCCCTGCCTTTAAATATCTTTTCATCGGTGACCCAATACCATGGATAATAACCGATCAGAAAACATGTGTTCATCTGCTGCTTCAATCACATGACCAGTCCTCCACAAGGCTCTCTGAAGATCAGCGGGTGTTAAGCGCCGTGTGCTCGTATGTTTGGGAAGTTGTCTCTGAGTTAAGGTTAAGGTTTTTAAATTCCTCCTTCACTCTTTGTGATATCTCCTCTGTCAGCCTGAATAATGTTTGTCAACCTTTTATCTGGTTAAAAAGTCAAGCATGAAGATCAGGGGAGAAACATATTCACTTATTCTGCTCTGGTTTCCCCGTTTAAAGCTTGCTCTATAATAATAATGGAATTCCTTTTTTCCCACATTAACAGTGTTTGAATAATAAATTGCTGAACATATTTGACCAAATTCTAGCTGTCAACATGTGCAGAAACTGTTTTCTCTCTCTCTCTCTTATACACACACACACACACACACACACACACACACACACACACACATGACAGCAGGGGAAGCTGAATGAAAGGTCAGCTCTGACCTCTAATAGCTTTGACTTGCCGACATTTACTGTCCAGCCTCAGAGAAACTAGAGGGATTCGAGCACACACACACACACACACACACACACACACACACACACACACACACACGCAGTATGCTTTCCAGACAAACATTCTGAATGTACATATCAAGAGGGTCATTCCTTACGTGTACAGAGAGTCATACAAAGGCTGACTTGTATTTGAGGGATGGAAACACTGCAGTAACCGCGCAGCAAGCTTGACAAATAAAGTCCCCAATGTTCCCACTGTTTCATCACAAAGTTTCACATTTTAATTATGTTTCTATATGCGATGCTTCAGAAAACCAGTGACAATGATGGAGAGGCAGAGAGGAAGCCGACGCCCCCCATTCCCCCACTCTCCCATGGCTCGTTCCTCTCTAATGTATCACAGTTGCTGAAATGTCAAATCAAGCATCAGCGTTAAACACTGAAGGGCCTGTGAGCGGATCCTGTCTCTCCTGCTTCTCATGTGTGACTTATAGCTCTGCCAGGGACGAAGACGTCTAAACGTTTCAGATATTTGATGAGCAATGTGAGTAAGAGGCACTTGTGAAAAGTATTTATCAATCTAACACAACTTGTTGACTTTCAATTAGGAGACACGTGCTGCAGCAATCGTACTAATTACAACAGCAAAGTTTGAAGTACAAGACTCCAAATCTGTAGGATCAGGAGTGCAGTGGCGATTCCGGGGTGTGTTGGGGTCCGAGGCAAAAACTTGATTGGGGGGTCCGTTCAACCAGCGTTCATCATTGTCAATGTCCTGACGCTTACTCGTCTTCCTCTTCGTTCTCTCTAGACAGGTTTCCTACGGTCTTGCAAAATCATCACATTTTGAGCCACTGCCCCCCCCCCCCCCCCCCCCCCCCCACACACACACACACACTCCAGGTCCCAAGCAGTCGCCTCTGATGAAGGGTTGAGATGTTGAGGTTTCAGTGGTGAAAGTGACTCAACACTGCGGTCCGTCTGCGCCACCGTTTTGTTCCGTCGGATCACAGGAGAACTACTCTGATCAGAGAAATACTCCGTTCAGGTTGCGTGCATGAAATATGTGTGAATCCGCCTTTAATGTCCGCAACGCAGACGGCGTTATTCCTTGGTCTGTAACATCCTGGAGTAACAGCTCATTGTAAATCAAAGGTTTTAAGGCAGGTGGTGGTAATGGAGGAAGACCAAGAAATAGAAAAACTGGTTAATCCATGATATACGAGCAGTGTGACACTGTGTACCGACTGCAAAGGGAATAATGTGGCTCAGCAGTCTTCACCGGTCTTTACTCAAGCCGTCCACTGAACACACACCCTGCCAGAGAGAAAACTGACAGTGACATCAAACGCATCATAAACACCCCGAAAAATAACACCACCACACTCATGAAGATGTTTAGGGTGTCAGCTGTGTGTCACCTTGTATTCAGACGGACTGTGAAAGATTTATCCATGCCGATCAGAGTGTACATATATACAGCTCCACAGAAGGAGAATAGCTCGCTGACAGTTGCGCTAGGAATGCCACCGTCCACAGTCCTAAGGCCACCATGCTAAAAACTGAAGCAGGCTTCTTTTCAACAGTGTGCAGCCATTGGCCGGCTGGAGCTCAGTCGTGGAGTTGTCTGTCTCTCAACCGAAAGATCTGGGGTTCGATCCACAATCTCATGTCAATCACATGGGCAGGGGGTGTATGGGTGTGTTGGCTTTAGCACTTTATGCAGCAGCCTCAGTGAGAGACGCACAACTTAGCATTTCTCATGATTCTGAAGCTTTGGAAGGGGAATGTTGTTGTTCTTTTAAATAGCTTAATATTTAATCAAATGATGGACGCGCTTAGCTTGCACAGCACAATTGTGTGACCTCGATTGCAACTAAAAGATCCCAGATGGTTAAAACAGCAGCTGCAAATATTCACGAACCAGCCTTAAAAAAAGCTGTTTTTAAACACAATTGTTCCTTTCAGATGTGATGGGCGGGATGAACTGATTGGTAAAAAGTAGATATTTTCCTAATGGGGATTTATTATATTAAGAAATGAATACTTTGTAGTAACAGGAAACAGGTGTCCAAGTGACTACAACAAAGGAAAACAAAATCTGTCAATGTGTCGCCGTGCTCCCAAATCTGATCCTCCTCTCCATTTGATGTATTCAGCTGGGCCCCACTGTTGAGTGGGAGGATTCACAACCGTGCTATCACTTCTTTCCTCCTCTCAGTCCCTCTTGTCAGAATCTTCCTCATACTTGTCTGTCATTCCTGTTCTTTGATCCCGAGTGAGTTGTCAACAGGTTCCAGTCTTGAGTGGGTGTCTCCGCATGCTGTCATTTAACTGGAACACTACTCATTTCTCCCCGGTGACAACCACGTCTTGCCTGCATTTGCCTCTCTGAAACTGTACTGCAGGCTATCATCTTTTTTTAACATCGTTTTACTTTCTAGGAGTTTTGCTGCGGCGGAAGGTTTCTGCTCAACATTTCACAGAGGTATCATTTCAAGCCAAAAGATCCTCAGCTCCATGTTCGGTAACAAACTGTTTAACACTTAAACAGCACATTTACACTAATGTATATCACAATAAGGGACATGTTTTCCTGGCAGCTAAAACATTAGAGGAGATCATGGGCATAACAAGTCAGTGACAGGACACAGACTCTAGAAACCAGTGAATAAGTCGACCATAAACTGGAGGACCTGCAGTTTATAGCACTTCCATGTTGGCTCTACTTTTTAGCCCCAGAGTAACAGTAGTCAATATGAACATGCAGACATGACTGTTCTGTTTGAGTGCCATTAAGGACATGGAGATCATGCTCATTTGCTGGGTCCAGAACAGAACAAATCATCCTCTATACTAACTACTCTGCCTTTTATACAACCGCTTGAGTTATTGGCAGATGGGCGCTCAGTTTTCTTCTTCATCAGAGCAGACGATACCATGACGTCTCCAGGCTCTTTCACACCTGTTATATGTTCTTAGTATGAGACAGTTTGTTCGATTGAAATGCACATTGCAGGACTATGAGCACAGGTCTCACTGGAGGACGCCGTGCCCTTATAACACGCTCATGGAAGTTGACAGTTGGGTCAGAAAAATGCACATTAGTAGACTGCTGGAGGTGATTTTCAAGGGCTCTGATGGTCCTCAGGTTTCTCTTTGCACATGAAAGCAGATACCAGTCCTGTTGCTGGATTGGTGCCCTTCTACTGTCCAGCTCTCCTCATCCTCCGACTATTAAGACTTTCCTTACAAACCTTGCATCTGAACGTATGGATGTTTTAGATTTAGCCCAACGTTCGGTTACGTTGTGTGTGCAACATACGGAGGCTATGGGCTGGTGAAGCCCCGCCTTTCTATTCCAGTAAATGGGACCTCAATATGAATTTCTGATGTATGTACATGTATTTCAACGGTGAGATCGAAATTATTTTCTGGTCCTGTTTGAACCGTGCCATGAATTTCACGTTTGTGGTTTTTAAAGATACATTTTCACGCAAAACTACGATTTAGTTTGATAATGGTAGGTTTTGTGTGAGCTCTTTGCTGCTCTCGACGCAAGTGATCTGCATCACCACCCGCACTTCGTACGCTGCTGATACCGACATGGCTGTTTTTCTGCTCCACTTTACTGCGTTCTTCCAAGGGGAGAATAGCATCGAGAAAGGTGAAAACCATTACAAGTCGGCGCAGATTCGGGGAGAGTTTGACTCATGCCGATGAGGAGATTGTCTTTCAAACGCTGTGAGAAATGGTGATGACGCAACATGTAGTCTTTCTCATTGCGTTTTCTTTAATGAAGCTTAGCGAAAGTTCAGTAAGGAGGACTATAAGTGATCCACAATCAGGTTTCTCAGTCACCCCTTTTCACGCTATCTCATTTCCGCTGTCATTCTCGAGCTGTCAGTTTGGGCTGTCCGCAGGTTAATCAGCTGTCTGTCACCGGACCTCATCTAACCAATGGCGCAGCGTTCCTCCTTCGTTTTCGGCCTATCATCGTTCAGCTCTCCTTTTAAATATGATCCTTTTTCTTCCCTAGTTCTTTCAAGCTGGCTTCGTGCACATCAAGCGATTCATTAATGGAAAATTTAAAGCTTTCTTGTCTAGTGTTCATCGGGTTGTCTGCTCTTCTCATCATGTCAGAATCAAGCTCTGACCAAGAGTTTGGAGTAGCGCTCGATTCAACCCAATCTCCTCAAACAGCTCGGCGCAGCACCCGAATTGCTACCAGATGTCAGGAGTCCGAAACAGGGATCACGGAGAGGCTCAGAGCTCACGGAATCAATCCGGCTCCGGGTCTGGAGCTTTCTCAGTTAAATGAGTTAGCACACGAAATTGTCTCCGACACCCCCCTCCGGAGAGTACCCACGGACATCACCGTCTCATCTCGAGCTCCTTCCGGCAAACGATCTAAGAAAACTAAGCATTCAGGTCAACCTCCTGCAAAACGTAAGACTGCACCCGCCTCCACTACTCATGTTGTGTTTCCTGCTACAGCCTCTCCGACTCCCGAGAATTCAATTTCTTCCACTTTACAATCCCTGGCCTCATCACTGCAATCCATAAAACCATCGCCTGCTCTCACTGGAAAATCAAAACACGGCCTCAACTTCAACATCGCAAGCCTTCCAGCTCACATCATCCCAAGCACCGAATTCAGAGTCGATTCAGCAGGCTCCGGCATCCATCATAAGCAGCTTAAACCAGCCTCAATACACTCTGGCTTCCGCTGTTCCTGCTCCACCGATAGGTAGGCCATACACCCCTTTCGGGGCCAACATCTCTCCCCGCTTAAGGTCAAAAATCCTACAAGGCAAAGATATTAATTTAATCAGCATCATTCTTCCGTCAGCCCAGTGCGAAAGCAAGGTCGTGTCAGGGGAAGATCTTACAGCCGTATTCAAATCTGCAGACCCCAGACTGGCAAAAGATTTGTCTATCGGCGAATTCATAGTTGCCTTCAGCATCTACAGGGAGGTAATTTGCTCCGTGTTTCCCGAGCGCAGACAAGAACTGGACAATTATCTCACTTTAATTGGAGACCTCAACTTGAGGTACGGGGGAAATTTATTCTATCAGTATCATAAACGTTTTTCCAGTAAAGCAGCCCTTCTCGTCTCTCAAGCAAACACATGCCTGAATTGGTCAGTACTCGACAAAGAACTTTTAGTCATGTTAATGGGAGGATTTCAGGCTACATCTTGTGGCATGTGCGGACAAATAGGGCATTCAGCTTCCCTCTGCCCCCAAGTGCCTTTCATTCCTCGTGAGTTCAAAGCACCTTTCAACCCAGGCACCTCATCGTCAGAGAGCAGAGACCGCCATGGCCGCAAGGTGCTCACGTTCAACAAAAAACCCATTTGCAACAATTTCAACGAAAATGTCTGCTCTTACCGTAATTGCTCATTTCTTCATATCTGCAGCCATTGCAAAGATGCGCATCCAAAATCTGTGTGTCTCAGAAGGTATCGTCCGCCAAATCATCATGGTTCAAAGACTTATTAAAAATCCACCCTTCAACTCCATTAAACATTCCGGCTTTGGCATCAGAACTGTCTTCTCATCCTGATCATGTTTTTGTTGATCACTTACTGACCGGCTTGTCCCAAGGGTTTCGTGTAGGAGTAATATCATCTATGGCTTCCACTTATGTGTGTAAAAACCTCCAATCTTCCCTCCAGGATCCAGATACAGTGTCATTACTTTTAAAAAAGGAGCTGGACAAAGGGTACCTGATTGGCCCTTTCGTTTCGTCTCCTTTTTCAGTGTTTCGCGTTAGTCCCATTGGCATAGCCACTAGAAAATATTCCGGGAAGAAAAGACTTATATTCGACCTCTCAGCCCCTCACAACGGACCAATTCCCAGCATAAACAGTCTCATTCCAGCCGAAACTTTTTCTCTCCATTACTCCACCGTAGACAACGCCATGAAGATGATTAAACTCGCAGGCCAGGGTGCGCAGCTATCCAAAGCCGACATCAAAGATGCCTTTAAAATAGTCCCAATTCACCCCTCACAGTGGCATCTCTTCGGCTTAAAATGGAAATCAAAGTTATATTTTGCCGTGCGTCTCACGTTCGGGTGTAAAAGCAGCCCATCCATATTTAACCAGGTTTCCGAGGCTCTATGCTGGATACTCCTAAATAGAGTTAGAGTACCATCTCTCCTCCATCTGCTTGACGATTTCCTGCTTATTGATCCTCCACACGACAATTCTGGCTCATCTTTGTCCAAACTGAAAAGGATGTTTAATCATCTAGGAGTCCCACTATCAGAAGAAAAAACAATCGGCCCCGCGACTTGTCTCGAGTTCCTGGGCATCACACTGGATACAAACGAGATGAAAGCCTCACTGCCATTCGAGAAGCTAGAGCGCATTCGCGAAGTTTCAAAATCTTTAATCTCGTCTCATGAAGTCACAAAAAAGCAAATGCTGTCTCTCCTCGGTCACTTAAATTTCGCGATGCGAGTAATTCCTCAGGGCCGCTCGTTCATTTCAAGGCTGCTGTCAATGGCCTCTTCAGTGCCCAATTTACATGACGTCATACAAGTAGACGAAGGGTGCCGCTCGGACTTGAGCTTCTGGTCCAAATTATTGAGTCATTGGAATGGGGTGTCGTTTTTTTATGACGATATTGTGCACTCCTCCGACTCCATAAAGTTTTTCACAGACGCAGCGCCCTCCGTAGGTTTTGGAGGTTATTTTCAAAATCAATGGTTCGCCAGCAAATGGCCTGAGTCCTTTCCCAAACTCGAGTCCTCCTCAGCTCTATTCGAGATTTATCCCATCGCGGTAGCCTGCTTCGTGTGGGGAAAACACTGGTGCCGCAAACGCATATCAGTTCAGTGTGACAATGAAGCAGTCGTGAAGATCTTAAACAAAGGTCGCTCTTCTTGTCCAAAAATCATGCCATTCATGCGATGCATTACTTGGCTCTCAGTGCAGAGTAATTTCATCATCACAGCTCGTCACGTGCCAGGCCATTTAAATATCATTGCTGACTCTTTATCCCGTTTTAAATTACAGGTTTTCAGGAGCCTTTGCCCAGAAGCCAGCTCCTCACCAGTTCCAGTTCCACCTCTAGAATCATTAGTCCTTCACTAAACCAGCATTGCTTAGAATCTTATCTAGATAAAGCTAGATTTTATATGAGGAAGGGACTAGCTGCCTCGACCATTAAATTGTATGATTTTGCTTGGAGGATGTTTGCTTTTTTTTGCAGGTCATTGAATGTTCCACTAAAACCTGTCACCATTAATATAGTTTGCGCTTTTATCTGTCATTGTATGGATGTACGTCACTTTAAACCCCAGTACATAAGAGGTCTTGTTGCAGGTATCCAGTTCAATGCTAGATGTTCAAACCCATCTTTTTCCAGCTTATTCTCCAACTCGGCAATCAAATTATTGCTTAAAGGGATTTCAAAAGCTGCCCCTCCAATCAGAGACAACAGACTCCCTATCACTCTCCCTATGTTGCATTCAATGCTGTTAACTCTCAGACAGGGCTGTTTCTCACCCTATGTTGATTCCCTCTTGGATTGCAGTTTTCTGCTAGCATTTTATGGGTTCCTTAGAATAGGGGAATTTTGTACTGCTGCTGCTTCTTTTGATCCTTCAAAAGATGTCACGATGTCTGATATCCAGTTCCACCCACAATATTTCATTTTGTTTCTAAAACACTCAAAAACAGGCAGTCAGTGCTCCATAGTCGTGGCTCGCATTAATTCAGAGTTTTGTCCCTTTAAATCCATGTGTAAATACTTAAAAAACAGGTCTCCAATTCATCCGCAGGCTCCTCTTTTTCTCACTGATAATAATAATCCCATGTCAAAATCCTGGTTCTGTTATCACTTAAATCAGACTCTCTTAAAATGTCACATATCACCAAAGCACTATTCAGGCCACTCATTCAGGATAGGAGCCGCTACCTCCGCCGCAATGCAAGGCCTGCCTACAGCTTCTCTACAGCAAATGGGGCGCTGGTCTTCCTCGGCGTTCACCTCCTACGTGCGTCCTGAAGCATCTTCTATCATCAATGCACAAAGATCTCTAAAACCTTGACAGCAAGGGTAAGCTATGCATATACCTGGTGGTGGTGGCTTCAGAAATTTATCATCCGTTGTTTGCTTGAAATCTTGGTCTGTTAAATTCATTAATCAAATATTTGGAATTTAGACTATGTTGGTCTACTCACTCTAATGTAAAGTGGTCCCTCAGTGCAAATGTTTAATGGCTTAATTATCTCTAATCAACTGTTGTAAAGGTCTAATTCTCTCACCATTTATTTTCAGCAAATACCATATGTGGGGGTTCGCACCTACTTTTGAGGATGGGTTGGCAGTCCCTGAAAGTTTTTTTTATATATATATATATATATATATAAATGTATATATATACAAATAAATACAGCAAATTCAAGAAAAGCTTCTGTATTTATAAAAAAAAAATAAAAAATTTATAATTCAGTCACAGCCATAACGTTGGCATCAGCATCAGTTTCAGCCATAACGTTGGCAGCAGCATCAGTCACAGCCATAACGTTGGCATCAGCATCAGTCACAGCCATAACGTTGGCATCAGCATCAGTCACAGCCATAACGTTGGCATCAGCATCAGTCACAGCCATAACGTTGGCAGCAGCATCAGTTTCAGCCATAACGTTGGCATCAGCATCAGTCACAGCCATAACGTTGGCATCAGCATCAGTCACAGCCATAACGTTGGCATCAGCATCAGTCACAGCCATAACGTTGGCATCATCAACAGTCACAGCCATAACGTTGGCACCATCATCAGTCACAGCCATAACGTTGGCATCAGCATCAGCCTCAGCCATAACGTTGGCAATGCATCCCAATGCAAGCAAAATGGTAAGCAGCCTTTCAATAATCACCATTATTTCAAGCATTCTTTCGTCCAGTAACTCATAATTCACGGAGAGTAACTGTTCAGCTGATAATGTTCTTCTGCATAAGTGCTTAAATTATTGTCTTGTTCTTTTACAGGCAGAAGCCAAGGGATCATGTTTATGTTTGACTGGTGGAATAATTATTTAATAAGCAGCGAGTGTGTTACATTGCCAGAGGGCATTTATGTAAAAACTTGTTTTAACTGTCATGTTTTCATTCATTCAGCAGATTAAGTCAATTATTTCATTTTGACCGATTCATCATGATCAGTAAGTAAAACTTTTCTTTTGGGGGACTCTATGGGCCGTGCTACTTTAAGGGGTCTGCCCCCTTTTCTTTTGGGGGATCTATCCTAATGACGAGCAGGACTTCATCACAAAAAATCGCATCTCCACCCCATAGAGTCCAAGCGCCAAAACATTCTGTCAATCTTATTCTGTCAATCACTTTTTCATTGTAATAAATTCATTCTTAATATCACTTGTCTCTCCTGATTGAAATGAAGCTTAGCGAAAGTTCAGTAAGGAAGACTATAAGTGATCCACAATCAGGTTTCTCAGTCACCCCTTTTCACGCTATCTCATTTCCGCTGTCATTCTCGAGCTGTCAGTCTGGACCGTCCGTGGGTTAATCAGCTGTTCTGTCACCGGACCTCATCTAACCAATGGCGCAGTGTTCCTCCTTCGTTTTCGGCCTATCATCGTTCAGCTCTCCTTTTAAATATGATCCTTTTTCTTCCCTAGTTCTTTCAAGCTGGCTTTGTGCGCCCCTCCACCTCCCCATCACCGCCATCTTCAGGAGCAGAGGCAACTCCCATCAATCTTTCCCCATCCGGGCTCATCAAATCATCAGTCCTCCACCACCAGGGTCTGGACTCCATGGGGGGATCTATCCTAATGACGAGCAGGACTTCATCACAAAAAATCGCATCTCCACCCCATAGAGTCCAAGCGCCAAAACATTCTGTCAATCTTATTCTGTCAATCACTTTTTCATTGTAATAAATTCATTCTTAATATCACTTGTCTCTCCTGATTGAACTACCATAAACTGAACAAAAGCACAATAAGTGGGAGTCTAGAAAAAGGGGCGGGACTTCCACACACCGTAGGCCTCATTGCAGCAGCCGTAGGTGCAAAGTCAGCCTCAGGCATTTGCACCCCCAAAGAGTTTTTAGCTTTCTACTGGTGTCCTGTTTTTCTGTCATTGTAATGTGGAATATCATAGCCTGTTATTACAAGCCAGTTTCCCATTGGATATTATTGGGTACAATATAGTGTATCTATGAATCTATATGTCTGTCTATTTATTTAAGCACAGCTTGTTCAAACAAGCACTAGCCAGAAATGGTTTGTCAAAAGTATGTGCATGTCCTATCCTGAGCCCAGGTGACTACTGACCAATAGGCCGTCCATGTTGAAAAGTATACATCCTTGCTCACTTGCCAAGTTAATAGCGAACTGTAAATGTAATGGCGATCCATTTCGTGAGTCAGCTTGTCTGAAGTGCACTTTTTCCCCGATATGGTTGGTTTGTTTTTACACAGCCCTTTCTCTGTTTATGCATTCACAGCCGCTATACCTGCATCATTTGCTTTTTACTACCACACGAAAGCAAAATGCTTTGCAAGCATTTCTCACCTGACAATTTAAAGGTCTCATCATCAAGTGGAGTACGAAGAGAGACCCTTACACAGGCAAATTTCTACTGAAATACTTGGTTGTGTTTCTTCTTCATGCATCACTTTTAAAGCAGAG
Source organism: Symphodus melops (assembly GCF_947650265.1). NCBI lineage: Eukaryota > Metazoa > Chordata > Actinopteri > Labriformes > Labridae > Symphodus > Symphodus melops. Next base: position 24,036,146 of record NC_136699.1, read on the forward strand.
TGTCCTTAAAAATGCATCAATCCCTACATTTTTACTGCAGAAAAAGCAGTCCAAGGAGGCAGCGGGAGTGTGGGGCTCCCACTCGTACTATTTATCCTTTAATGTTTCGTGCAGTATCAGTTGTTGTTAGCCTTTTTCAATATAGAGAGATAGAGTTGATATGAATCAAAAACATATCTTTATGAGGCTCAAATGCAGGAATAAAACCTTTGAGATTTGATCTGCTGAAATCGGGTTTCTTCAAAGGGAATCAGGAGACTGCGTGGAAGGACAGAAATCCCCCTGAGGTCTCAACACCAGTCAAGCTGAAGGGACCAAAAGGGATTGCTGGATCCTTTCTGCTCGGACAGTCTTGAGAAGTAAAGGTTGAGATGGAGGAGAAAATGTTTTGCAATTGCATCAAAAGGGCGATTAAAAATAATAATAATTGTCTTCATTGTCCTGTTGAGTTCACCCCATTATGTATATCCTCCTGCATATATCTACTATTACTATTTTCACCATTATTTATCTTACAATTACATTCTGTTTCGACTTTTTTATTTCTGTATTGCTGCTGTAATACCTGAATATAACCCTGGGGATCAATAAAGTAATATTTTCGACTCTGAGAGAGGACACGGTTTGAAAGTCGTGTCCTCTATGACCAAACTAAGGCGTGAAGCCACCTGAGTGTCAACCCCACTGAGACCTTCCACCATGTCCGTCTCCAGTCCGTTCAGCCAACAGAGCTGTTAGGTTTGACTTTATTCAACGTGTGTGCACAGAACAAGCAGGACGGGAAGTCAGACACCATCCAATGATAAAACATCCAGTTTATTTTCAAAATAAAACACTCCATTTTGAGGAATCAGAAAAATGATCATGTGTTTGTTTATGTTTTTATACCACGTGTATCGACTGCGAGTGAATCTGTACAAATTTGCGGGATTTCTCTTTCTCTGCGCTGCAGCTCTCCGGAGAACGCAGACGCTGAGTGCTGACGGACGAAGGTGCACGGAGCCGTCAAACACGGCGGACAACCAGTGCACACGGATCTGGTGGAAGTTCTGAGTTATACAAATTCATTTAATGAGACACAGTTCTTGCAACAACACCAGATGTAAGTTTTGCTGCAATTCATTAAGAACTATTTGCTACAGACTCATTGAACCCACGACAGATATATCTCTCGTCATCCTTCTGCTCTGTTTTAATTCTTGAACTCACTAGACTTTCCTTGTAAATGCCATCTGTTGTGAGATGCAACACCATGTCATTTAATTGGATAAGCCCTGTGCTTATAGTCTGAAATGAATGATTCTGGTTCAGAGCTCATATTGAGGAACAGTCTAAGGAGTTAAACTGCTAAGACTCCCACTCTGTCTTCTGCTGTTTCTTCAATCTTCCTGGAGCTTCCTTCGTTGCAGGTCGTCTTCTACCAAATAATTCATGCATCTCAAGCATTGTGCATGCCATTAGCTGATCAGCACCTGTCGACAGCTCCTCAACTCACCTGTGTTGGATGAGTGCTCCACTTCTCTCTGTTGCTGATTGAGACCTTATTAATGCTAGATTCTTAATGGTGGCTCAGTAATGACAGTAAGCTAGCATGCACAATGCACGGCTCTGAGCCTATCTGAGTATCTGAACTAAACAGAATGCAGCCCTCTTTCGACGCTACACTTTTACTTTTCTCGCTGTGACGAGCCCAAATGTCTGCTGTGAAAGGGCCGTTTGACTCGGCGCTTCACTCTCTCGCTCTCTGCCACTTTCACTCCCTCTCTCTGTCTGTACTAACCCGATCTGCAAGCTATTTCTGAATTATGCCTGGCTCAGTGTTTTTATTTCTTTTTCACACTCCTGAATAAAATATGTCTACTGCGTTGGGGTTGTTTTAGTGTTTTCCAGCAGAGTCCCCATGAAGCTGTAAAGATTAATTTAGGAAACATCAGCCAACACACGGGCGCCCTTTCCTGCCAAAATCAAGATGGAAAACAATTTGTCGCAACAAATGGTGCACACTTTTGTGAAGGCTTGATGACTGAAGTGAGTCTTGAAAAAACAGGATATGCAGGGGGGCGGTGGAGGGAAAAAAAGGTTGCAAATCTGAGGAGGCTGAGGAGATATCTACATTTTTCCACTCCTCCCCCCCACCCCCGTCACTCTCCGCCCTTTCTCGTTTTCCGTGAATGTCCCGCTCCATCAGAAGAGGCACTGGATGACATATGGCCGTCCATAATTCAAGATGATTTGAGTACACATTTCTGGGATTTACAAGGGCTGAGATGCAGTTTTCACGGTCATAAATCCAATTTCAGGAACCCAGCCTCCAGAGCTCCTGATGCCTCCGGAGTCAGACTTTTTTTGGATGTACACTTGTGTTAACCAAGCCAATATGACTGAGTACAACATGTTTACACAGCGAAATGAACTTGATGTTTTTCAGCATTTCATTGTGTACTGCCTTGTGAATAAGGCTGTAGCAGAAAAGGTACAGTTTAAAGGAGCGATGTGTATCTGTGACTCCTAGCCTTTAAAATGTATACTGCAGTCCCAATTAATTTAAAACATTGGATATCATTGATAGCTGTCTGCCCCCTCCTCTTTAGAATGGATGCTCACACAGGTTGTCATGTGGTGGACACTGTAGCTTCAGTGCAGTGATTTAGGCAGAAATGGGAAAACAGGGGGTGCAAAAAAAAATACAGGGGGTGCAAAATTTTTTCAGTGTCACTCACGGCGGCGCGGCACGCCGGAGCGGAGGTTATGTGCTCCCTAACACACTGGTTTTGAATAAGTCTCTAAATGGTGCATTCTGTTTAATGAGATGCATTGTTACACATTTTAGTTTTCCCAAGCTTGATAATGTTGATTTACTGTACAGCCCCTGCCCTGACACACCCCTTTGTCATTTGACTGCAACTCACTTGGTTCATGTTGTCTAACCCCTTTGTTGGCCCACTGCTTCTCTCTGCACTTTCTTTAAAAAACAAACAAACACATAAATTCATAATATTACATGTGTCATCCAGTAATAATAGATCCCTAGACCTTGATAAGTCAATCATCCTTCAACATGTTCGAATGTGGCGCTGACCCGACAAGGTGGAGCTAAACCCTGCAGTCCGTTGATTGGTTGAAAAAATCGTCACTTCCCGTGTTACGTCGGTAAACAAAACTCCGCCGTGTTTAAAGCATTGACTGTAACACACAGCTGATTGTTTACGTGTGTATTTCTCCTCGCCGATCACAGCCTTCTCTGAAACAAAGCTTGATTGAGTTCTTGTAATAAAGAGTCACATGTCAGTGACAGAGAAGATGAACTGCTGGATGTCTTCCAGCGTTGGTTTTGTTTATGTTGCGTTTTTCTCCTTTGTTGAATTCATTAGTTAGCGGTTAGCTGCTATCATATGACGCTATTTACATAGCGGCTATCGTCATCCGGCTGACACGCCGTCTACCAAATAGGGCACAGGTGGCTGTAGAAACGCAAACAGGATCAGGTTTAAGCTTTTCAGTACCGGTATTCGGCAAACATATTTTTTGCCAGAATTAGAATGTAGCCTAATCAGATATTCAGCGCACCCGTGTAGTAAGCACGTCTATTAAATGTAGATATTTGCACGGCCTAGGTCAAGCCGTGCAATAATTTCAAGGCCGTGTTTTTTTTAAATAGGCCGTGCAAAAAGCGGTTTCGCGTTAGGCTACCTAAATCTATGCTTCAGTGTTTAGCCAGCTCTGCATGGGTCTGTAAAGCTTTCTGCGTTCTAACCTCTCTCCATGTTTCAAAAGCATCTCCAACATTGATCCTAGTTTGAGCAGCTTTCTGCTGCTGGAGCTTATTAGAAACATGCAGAGGCTTTTTAGCTCGGGTACAATCACTTCTATCTGAAGCAGTTCACTTTAATAGCTGCTACTCCTGTTTTGCCAGACAAACCGAGGGGTGTCCAAAATGGCCATCTGGGGGCGCCTCCCTTCTGTGGTCCCAACAAATCCAGACCATTTAGGACCCGAACCTAAACTAAGAAGGAGGACATAGTGGCTGATGCATTGTTGACGGAGAAGGCAGCACTTCAACACCTTCATGTCTGATCATACAGTAACGTCATTAAATGATTTCATTCAATACATGTTTTACAGGCCCTTTAACTAAAGCTTTCAAAGGCTTCTCCAAAGAAATAGACAGGAGACATTCAAAACATGGTCAAGTTTAGCTGGCAACATCAGCTTCTTTGATTTAAAAAGAAAAAAAAAAACATTAAACGTGTAACTCATGCAGCTGATAGTCAATAATTAAACAAAATACTTTATTCTCTTCAACGTTCATTTCAGAATTCACTCAGACATCCCTGAAGCAGACGTTTATGAGAATGTTTTCACTCTCCTCTACGATCTGTCTGGATTATAAACACAGTAGAAACATGGTGGATAAACTGTTGTACATGTTCCCCTCACAGTAACAAGGTTCTGGAAACACTCAAGTGTATTGAGGCTGCAGGGTCGAGTTTCCATATCCCTCTTACGATAGGCTGTTCTCTCGGTCTGCTCACTTTCTCACATGATGTAAAAATGTTCAAATCAGGAGAGCGCCATCATCCCCAAGTGAGGAGAAAACTGGCGCCGTGTTGTCATCTTTACGCCATCTAACTACTTCCCCGATGACATTCACCCCCACTTTTCACATCCTCCATGCGTGCCGCTGTTTTGCACCATCACAGGAGAACCACAACACAGGTGAGTTCTTCTGTGATGTGTGTACAGCTGCTTAATAGCTTTGCTCTGCTGCGCTGACCTTCTATCAAATAGATCTGATCAAATAGAGCAGGGCACGCGCCATGCGGCAGAGCAAAACTGTGGCTGTTACAAACTGTTACACATATCACACAAACTTATGAGTAAGTGTAAATTGGGGGTGAGGTTTAACAACCCATTTAAAAGTGGTCTGAAGCTCGGCTCACACTGGAGGATAATCACGCCAGTTGGATCCCTGATTCCTCCTTCAGGACCGATTATCCGCACACACTATCTTGTAGTGTGAGTGGTAACAAGTTCCAGTCTTAATCTCCCTGATCCCCTCGGCCTGATTTATTTCAAATATGTTGATGATACTGAGAATGTGAAGCACTTTTCTGAAACACTACGTCTATATTTGTATCAACTTTTTACAACAATATCCTACAGCAGCTTCCACTTCCTTCTCTTTCATCCCCTGGTGTCATGATTTCATCTTGTCTTTAGTTCCCTTTTAGTAGTGTTTCCCTGTCTGTAAGTGTTTTCTGATTTATATTTAGTCCTGGTCTTTAGTGTGTTCCTAGTCTTTGTTCTATGTTGTCTGTAAGTTTGGTTCCTGTGTTACTTGTGTTTTAAGGTTCTTCGGTTTCTAGTCTTTAGTGTTTCCTGTTTTATTTTGTAATATCTTGTTAAAGTTGTGTTTTCAGTGTCTGGTTTTACTTTGTACTTGTCCTCAGTGTTCTGGTCTTGTGTTCTTTGTTCCTTGTGTTTCCCGCCTGTGTGATTACCCTGATTAGTCTCACCTGTGTCTAATTACCCCGTGTCTATTTAGTCTTTGTTACCCTCTGTGTCAGTTCATTGTTGTTTGGAGTTTTTGTCATGAGTTTCATGACAACTAAACTTGTTGATCTAAACTCGCTTGTGTTTAGTCTTGGTAGGTTGTTTTTGTTTTTTTTTTACATTGAAATAGGCCATCGCTTCTCAAAATTAAGTTGTTTTTGACCAAAAAAAAAAAAAAGTTGCCAGATTTAGCAGGAAACACTAGTCCTTTAGGAAAACTCCACCTTTGCCCTGAACCACATCTCTTTTTTTTTTCCAACGCCTCCAGATGCTAATGATGCTGCAAGCTCCTTTTTGCTATTTAACCGATGCAGGTGCTGGCTGTAAAATCTGTCAAGGAGAAAGTAGGAAAGACACCTGTGCTGGGTGTCAAGATGCTATGGCCCCTGATGGCTGATCAGGGAGCAGCAGGTGCTGTAATTTTGCCTGAATAAAAGAGCAGTGACAGTAAAGTTACTTTACAATGTATTTCAGAAGATCATAAAAAGTACCAGATGCAGCCACCTCACATGCACTTGTTTCGAAGCAGACGGCACCATTTGTCAGAGCTCAAGCAGTACAGCAGCAACTCATTTCAATAATGTTGCCTAAATTCTTTACACTGGCCTAAAAATGGTAAGACTGCACTGAGCAAGCACACACACTACTTTGACCCTGAAAAGCAATTTACTTAAATGTTTTCAGACCTGCGCCATCACGTAATGACAAACCAAAATATTCTAATCCAGTTTTAATACATGATTGGAAAGAGGATTGTAGACACTATGAGGCTTTGTACGAAACAGTTTGAGGCCTCAATATACTATATATATATATATATATATATATTTTTTTTTTTTTTTTAAACATTTTATACGTACACGGACAAAACTTTGAACAATTTAACCCCTTAAACAAATGATTAAATGATTTGTGGCTGTCAAAAGGTTTTTGTTGATGTGTATAGTTGCAGTAGTTATACAGTATGGATTATCAATAAATCGTGATACAAAAATAAATACTTCTATCAGTTACATACTATCATGTAACTGCTGAAACTGCACCTGGTTTGAAAAATGAGATAGAGGAAGATGCAGGAAGAATGTAATTTAAGTTTATCTGAAAGATAAGCTACAAATGGAACATTAATGGAACTATAAAGATGTCACGTCTGACTACCAATAACAAAACATTTACACAAATGATCAGTTTGTTTTCATTTCAAGTTTTTGTGACATTCACAGCAAGCATTAGCCTCAAGAAAAAGGTCTTAAGTAGCAGCTGTTTGACCCTTCTCCCCTCATGTAGTGTCTCCAGCTCTGCCCAGATGAAGCGACTGATGACTCAACCAGGTGCACCTGGCCGCGGTGCTTTAAAGCCTGAGCTGAGTTCAGGAGGCGAGAGTGGATCAGCGCTATATGCGGATGATGGAGCTATATGGGTCAGAGGACGAAATCCCAAAAATGTGACGGATAACATTGAAGAATCAATAAGAAAAGTTGAACAATTGTCTTATAAATGGGGCTTTAAGCTTTCATCAAGTAAATCCTGTCATATGTTATTTACCAGAAAAAAAGGCATAGACAAAAATACATTTAAGTTATATGGACAGGATATGGAAAGAGTAGATCAGTTTAAATATTTAGGTATGTGGCTCGATCAAAAGGGTACATGGAAAATTCATGTGGAAAAAGTAGAATCTAAATGTAAGAAAATTATAAATGTTATGAGAGCAATAGCTGGACAAGAGTGGGGATCTGATAAAAGATCGCTCATGTACATATATAGGGCTTTGATGAGGTCAACTATAGACTATGGGTGCTTTGTGTACAGAGCAGCAGCCAAAACTCATTTATTAAAAATAGATAGTCATTAATAAAGCACTAAGGATGTGTGCTGGTGCAGTGAGATCAACTCCAATTCAGGCATTACAGGTGGAGTTAGGAGAAGCCCCCTCAGACCTAAGAAGTGAAAAACTCATGCTATCATATTGGAGTCGGTTACATGGTAGTGATAGTTCAAATCCTGCTAAAAGTGTAATAAAAGATTGTTGGGAATATCATTATTTTAAAGGTAATGGATTTGGTTGGGAAATAAAAGCAAAAGTAAAGGAATATAAGATTGAAAATGTATGCATTACATCTCCTACTCCTATCAGTAGTGTTCCTATTTGGATGTTTCCGGCTACTGAGGTAGATTTGAGTTTGATGGACCTAAAAAGAAAATGGGGAGACAATGAGAAAGTAATATTGGTAAGTCAGTATATTAAAAATAAATATTACAATTATATATATATATATATATATATATATATATATATATATATATATATATATATATATATATATATACAGACGGATCTAAAGACAAAGAGGATAGGGTAGGTATAGGAATAAGCATACCATCAATAAAAAATAAATATTGGTAAAAGATTACCTGATCAGTTGTCAGTGTATACGGCAGAAATGATGGCTATTGTTGTGGGACTTCAATGGGTGGAGGAAGTGAAACCAGATAGAGTGGTGTGCTGTGTTGATTCCTTATCCGCCCTCTATAGTATCCAGAATATGAAATCTGATAGAGAAGATTTAATGTTAGAAATTCATCAAAGTTTGTTTAGACTACATAAACTTCTTATAGATGTGAGATTCTGTTGGGTACCTGCACATGTAGGAGTTAAAGGAAATGAAAAAGCAGATAAAACAGATACAATTTCTACTAAAATCTGAGAATTTATAGATGCACCTTTTGGTAAAGGCGAAATTAAGACATTGATCAAAAAAGAAATGACAAAGAAATGGCAAGTCAGATGGGACAGGAATAAAAATGGGAGGAAATATTACAATTTCAGAGAGGAGACAACGGTGATCGTAGTAGTGACGGGAGAATGTGGAAACCACGGGTTGCAAACGAGCTGCACCGTGAGTGTAGCAATGGGTGACACTTCGGATGGTGACGGATGGACCTCACAAATGGAGTTTAGTCAGAGAAAAGTAGCAAGGGGGAAAAAAATCATGGTCTGTAGCGATTACTGGAGAAGAGGGCTCCACAAAACGAGTTACAAAAAAAAACAACCTAAAGGCTGGACCTAATGGGAGAAGTAAACCACAAATTGAAAAACAGGAAGAATTGAAAGTAATCATTACGTTGAGTAATGATAAAGGACACTTTTATCCAGTCCAGGTGACTAAAGCAATAGAGAAAGAAAGAGGGAAGATGCTAAACTGTTGGGTAACAGAAGATGTCTAATCTCAGCAGCGAACAAGAAGCAAGAAGAAAAGATCATGAAAATGAGTCATCTTGATGGAGGTCAGATGAAAGTGCATTCAGCAGGAATGGCTGTGAAGACGAGAGCTCGGAGTGATTTCAAATGGACCTCTGGAAATGACCATGGAAGAGGTGACGAAAGAGCTACAGGACGGTAAAGTGATAGAGACGCTGTCAAAGTTGACAGTTTGTCTGTGCTGCTTGTTTTTGAGAAGATAATACCTCTTAAAGTCAAAGTACGATGGTTCTACAACAAAGTGAGGGAATCTAAGAGAATGGTTCACATAGCACAACAATGGAAATGGAAACAAAGATATGCAAAATGTGGAGAAGAACATGTCTATGGCAAATGTAAAAAGGATGCTAAGCTAAATTTCTTATAAGGAAATAAGGATGTGTATAATATAATGTTCTTTGGATGCTGACATCAACATATCTCTCTCTCTCTCTCTCTCTCTCTATATATATATATATATATATATATAGAGAGAGAGAGAGAGATTGTGGATGCTTTATGTACAGCGCAGCAGCCAAAACACATTCATTAAAAATCATTCATAAAGCACTGAGGATTTGTGCTGCTGCAATGAGATGAAGTAAAACCAGAGAGTAGAGTAGAGTAGTATGTTGTGTTGATTCCTTAGCAGCCCTCTGTAGTATCCAAAATAGGACATTTGATAGAGAAGATTTAATGTTAGAAATTCAAAAGAGTTTGTTTAGACTCGGAAATTTAAAAAAAAAGCAGATAATATAGCAAGAAAATTCTATCAAAATCAGAGATTTTATGGATTTACCCTTTTTTTAAAGGTGAAATTAAGACACTGATCAAAAAAAAAGAAATGCTAAAGAAATGGCAGGTCAGATAGGACAGGACTTAAAGTGGAAGGAAATACTACAATTTACAGAAACCTATTAATGCACATGGTGTAAATAGGAACAATAGAAGAGAAGAGACCATTTTAACTAAAATGAGGTTTGATCATACAGGGTTGAATTAAACAATCTTTATGTTTCTGTTAGGTAAAGGGGAAACAGAGTCATGTGAGGAGTGTAAAGTCACAGCAAACACCGAACACGTAATGTTTCATTGCACAGAATATGGAGGCGAGAGGATAAGGCTAAATCAAAAGATCAGAGAGGCAGGGAGGAAATGGAGCATTGAGGGATTACTTGGAACAACAGGAGAGGGAATCAAGAAAACACAGACAGCTGCTATTGAATACTTGACAGATGTAGAGATATATCATAGGATTTAGTTTATGCATATTTTGTTTATTTATTCTTATTTTATTTTTTAATGTTAAATAGTGACATATAAGCTCAAGCTGCATACTCCGGTACAGTAGGTGGCAGTATGCACCTTTTATAAGTTATGTTTGTAACCCGCCATTAAACTTAAAGAAGAAGGAGGTGTGAGGCGTTAGAAGTGGGGACGGGTGTGCTGTTGATTCAGGCCTGTGTTGACATTTGTCTCTTCCTATTGACTTTGTTGAAGTGTTTTAAATGCTCTATTGGGTCAAACTGTGAGTTCTTGTTGGGCCCATAGGGCCGCCTCATGGTGGGGTGGAACAAGTAAAATAACAGAAGTCTTAGCCACTCTGACACTAGACTGGTACACTACAAAACATCTCAGTGTATTTCTCAAATGTTCGATTCCAACAGTATTCCACTTCTCGCAATCCTCAGATCCTCCACAGAAGACACGATAAACATTCAAATGTCAAAAGGCAAAAATAAAAAATGACTTTCTTAAAACAAGTAAAAATACCTACCAAGGCAGCACATCAGAAGAATTAGCCAATCGTCTGATTGAATTTATTCCGATTTCACTGTTAACATGGACGCTTCACAACATGATCAGATTGTGCCGTGCGTGTTCATACATCAGCATTAAATGAGAATGGGCACACTGGTAGCCTGTCATATTTGCCGGAACACATCGGAAGAAGAAGCGACATTTCAGCCTGTGTTTGTAAAAAAGCATCACTAATGACCCGTAAAAAACTTCAAACCACTCTGCTCTGTTTTACACCCTGAAGGTGGGAGATATATTTCCTCATCGTTTAAAAAATAATGTGAACTTTGTAAGACACAGAGGAGCAACTGAGTGAACAGAGAAAAGGTTGTTGGAGGGTCAGGAGTCAAGGTTTGCCACCCAATACTTCACAACGTCGCCATTTAACAACCTCTTCATTGGACAGAAAACCAACAGCAGGCAGCATGGACACACAGTCCAGTGGCCATGAAGAGAAATCCAATCACATCTGAAATCATTAGAGCACATTGTTGCTGGAGCGTGCGGCGCTAGAAAGCGAGTGTGCTTTTAATACTCCTCCATTATTATCACACATGGCTGGGATTTCGATACTGTGTGCACACACTGTCTTGAAAAGCCTCGTGCCAGTATAGTCTATTGCGTAGAGACAGTTAGGATCAGTTAGTAGAGAGGAAATGAGAATGCCAGTCCAAGTGCTTTATGGGTAAATAAACAAGAATGACATTCAAATGAGAGAGCGAGCCTGACACTGTGTGTGTTGTGTGCAGCCTATTAGATTCATAATAAGCAAACATTTGTGAGTCAGAGGCTTTTTATTGGTGATTGCTGATGCTTGTAACACTCAACCAGTGGCCTTTATTCAGCTAAATTGTATTATTTATTCACTCCAGTGAACAAGAATGAATATAATTGAATTTGCCTTCATTAAAAGTAAATTTCAAAGTGAAAACTGTCAGAGTTCAAAGGGGCAAAAAGTCACACGGCCCTTTTTTTTTTTTTTTTTTTTTTCTTTTCTGCTTCAGACTTGGTCCAGGCATTGAACATAATTCAATAGAGACCACATACGTGTTCCTCTGAAGGCTTCCATCTGGATGAAAACAAAAGACAATTTAACTCCACAAGTGATTGTCTGGAGCTGTTCTGTCTTGTCTGTGCATTTCAAAGTGTACAGAAAATGAGTAGTATGTAAAATAAACCTTTAAAGACACGGACAAAAATACGAAAATCATTATTTATATTGAGGGGTAAATGTTTTATAATGATTCAGACATTTGTTACATTTTTTGTTGTCTATTTAAAGGGGTGATATCAGTCGGGACTTAAATTCTAAATTCAATCTGATTTAAGTTTTGATTTGGGGGCTCACGTGAACTGATGTTTTACAATTAATTTTGCACAGCATTGTGGGTCGTTGAATACAATTCGTTTACTAACGGATGCATCCGGTCCATACTGCACAAAACGCAGAGTTAGTATCCATGCTGAAATGTTCAGTCTACTGAGGTGGACCCGAACAACGTCCACTGAATGACCACGAGAGTTCAGTCTACTGAAAAGTCTGCACTGCATGTTGAACTGTGGCTGTTCAGAAAGGGACGTAGTCTCAGTGATGTATCCACAGGTTTTTGAAGAGGTCTTGATGCCCAAGGAATGGCAGACGCCATATTGGAAATGCTAAGTAGGCCTACTTTTTGATCAATTTAATAACGTTAAGCCTCGTGGCAAACAGCTACAGTGCACCTACCAGTCAGGCAAATCCACCATAGCCCTATTTATACATATTTATGAACAACTTTAAATCCCAAACTGTTTTCGGGGTTAGGCGTTCAACATGTTTAACTTTGCTGTCAAAATGAGCATTTTTAATAAACGTGTTATGGGACCTAATGAGCTTTTACTGCCAGCCTCCAGTGGACACTCGAGGAACTGCTGTTTTCATTTTTCAAAAACCCAATATTGTCGCAGGCTTTTTTTTAAATTTGAAAGTATTATATGTTTGTCAGTTGATTGACATGTAAAGTCTGCCGACTGCCTTCTTTGAAATCATCCTTCACATTAATTTTCAGATTTAAAATTTTGCACCAGCTTTATCTCCTTATTTCCTTGTGTCAATTTGTTTGCTGAAGTTTAGAGGATAACCATATTCTATAAGAATTCAAGCTCCATGTAGGATTCTTTATAATTATTATATTATGTAGACCTTATGTTTTTATAGACCTTGTTCACAACTTGACTTGTCACATCAGCAGAAGAACGGTTGAAAGCTTTAGCTTGAACAATAACTCGGCTGCATCTCATGTCCCAGAAAGTCATGAATGTGTGACTGTGAGTCCCAAAGCCCAACACTAGAAACCTTGAGCTGGATCACCTCAGTATCTTCTTTGTGTTCTATGTTACACCTGTCATATTAATCCAGACAAGCCAAGACGTCTCAAGGTTGAAAGGTTGCTTTATTTCTTTATTGATAGTGAAGCAGCAAGCCAACTAGCTATGATTATTTTCACGTGAAAAGACTTCCTCACCGATCATCTGAAAAACAGCTTTACTACTGCATCTTTACTACTTTGACTAAACTTGAAGGAGGGAGGCTGAAGGAATAATATGGCGGGTCTTTCCATGCACACAATCATTTTCTAACTCACTTCAATCCCAAAAGAAAATCTCCTGATCATCAAATGCACTAACTCAGAGTCCTATTAAACAATGATCCAGTGCAATCAAATTAGCTGGATTGACTTGGCTCCAGCCGCTGGCAAACGTTTTAATAGCATGTTAGCTAATTGATTTTGCAGCCTACCGTGGTCTGAGTGACATATCTGGCAGACATTAAAACATCCTGCTCGTGGGTTGAACTGTTGAAACATATTGTTGTCTTTCTCAGGTTTCCAGCTATCACCTTCCACCTGATGAATGGGACGCTGGCAGCACCAGGAGGGTCATGGTGAATGTTAATGGGTAAACATAGCAGTGTGGCTAGCACACAATTGGATGTATTTAAAGTTTATGTGGTTATTATTGTGTTAAGGCTAAGAGTCCATTTAGTGAACATCTTTCTGAATGACTCCTCTGGGATTTGTTTGATTGATTGACTTGTTCATCATGACTCTGAAAAAAATATTCAGTATTTTTGAGCTTCATTAGCAATAATTTCAAAACTATTCAAGTTAGACTTACCATGAGCTACGATGACGCAGATCGTCTGTTACTGTACATCTTTAAAGGTCAGATTATGCTAAATACACTTTGCCATGTTTTTCTAACAATAATGTGTTCCTATTCTATATCTACAAACTTCCAAATGATGTGAAAAGTCCATCCTCTCTCAAAGAGATTCTCCTCCTCCTATTTGTTTGCCTGCACCGCACCACAGAGTTCCCCTTCATGACATCACAAAGGGCAGTAGCCCCTCCCCCAGGTGGGTGACACTCCCACAGCTAGGTGTTTGTTCTACCCTCTCAGTCTGCCTTCTCACCGTAAACAATAGGACATGGTGCAAGGTCTCTCAAGAGAAGGGGGCGTGGTCAAACACAACACGTTTACATTAAAGCTTTATAGGCATGATCAAGTAAAGGATCAGAGTGGATTTAGAACAAGACACTTCACAGACATGTTTTGAGGAGCTATAAGATTTATTTAAACTGGTTGTAAGGGAGGAGAATATATGGCCTTTAATGTAAGGGGTGACTGAACTTGTTTTGCACTTCTCTCCTCTGATAAAGGGTTCAGGGGACTTCCAGGGGTCGGAAACCTCTGACTGACATTTTACAGATGGAACACTGCAATGGCTTTGTTCAGAAGAAACTTGTTTGCTCATTTAAAAAAAAAAGAAAAAAAAAATTCCATTTCTCTCTGGTCCACGTTTTCTGTGGTTATTGAATTCCTCAGTAATCCTGTATTTATCACCCGCGACGTAGCTGAAGGGGCCTTGAGATGATGTGTGCAATAGAAATCTTATTCAAGTCCACTGGAGGAGAAGCAGGGGAACAATAAACAATTATTAGCTGGAGACAATGAGGTTGTTATTCGAGGAAAAAACTTTCAGGATAAGGTAAATCATAGTCTAATTGATTCATATTCCAAGTAAGCACTTGAAATGTGTCAGTAAAAACATCTAAATTAGATTATTGGAAAGTGGAGTCGGCTAAGAGCAGTGACTAAGGGTGCAGCTTCAGTGACCTGCAACAGCCATGAAAAATAGCGTAGGTGTTTTGGGTGCCACATGGGACAGGTCACATGCACCTGTCATGAGCATCAGACCATGGATGTAATACATTCAATCTGAGCCACTGTTTTTATTTGAAAGCTGTGAATACTATATATATATATATATATATATATATACAGTATATACTATCACCGGTTTTTTTTTGCATCCTTTCCAACGAGAGTGCAACCATCGTTGAAATGGGACTGGATGTAATGAGGACTTTCTGCTGAAAATGACTTTCTTAAAAAAAAAAAACTCAGGGTGGCTCATTGTATTAAAAGAGACATACACACCAACAAGGTCACAAATCCTCCTCCAGTGCTTGAGTCATGTTATATTTGGACAAAAGCACGGCACAGATGTTTAATTTAGACCACAGGAGAATGAAAATGCAGTATGAACACTTGAAGTTAGATGACTTGTTTTCTCCATAAAGTAAAAGTTGTAAAAAACAAACCACGTTTCTCAAAAACCTTTTTTTTTGTTTTTGTTTGTTTGTTTTTATTACCACCACCAGACTGTTACCTGTTTTGTCCGTTAGACAATTTTATGTGAGGTGTGCATGGGACTTATTATTGCAGCCAGCCTATAGTGGACACTCAAGGAACTGCAGTTTGCTTTATAGTTTGCACTTCAGCATTGGCTTGATTTTTTTAAACATCAGAGTTTGATGCCTGGGACACAACAAGACACAAAATGTATTTAAAAAAAAAAATCTGCAAAAGGAGCAGAATTTAGGGGGAAGAACTGAATCACATATGACAGCTCCAGTTTTTATCATACAGTTTCACAGACGTGAACATGCTGGAAGCTACAGGCAACACACACTGTCTGCTCACAATTAAGTCTTAGTATTTTTTATTTTCCCATTATAGTCCCCTCATTATAGTTGTAATACACCCTGATCTCTGAAGAACTTTCCACTTGAAGAAGAAGAAGAAGAAGAAGAAGAGGAAGAAGAAGAAGAAGAAGAAGGAGGAGGAGGAATATGTTTGCCTCTTTAAAGAGTCGGTAAAAGAAGCTGTGAAGTGAAAGAGGAGATTAAACTCATTTTGGTGACAAAAAGACTGTGGCTCGGAGTGGGCTTCAGAAACGTGTGCACAAACACCTGGCTTTTTTTTCTGAGCTTATCAAGACATGTGATCATGTTCATGAGTCATCAAACCCAGTGGATCTTGAACCTCATTCTGTTCCAGGCTTCTGATTAAGCTCGGCCTGTGTCTGGGGAATGGCTCATCCAGGGGAGCTGTCGTTCCTCCATCTCTCCCACTCTCTCCTGCACATATTTTTACCTTCTGTTTAATGGGCAACTGACACATAGACTCACCCACACACACACACACACACACACACACACACACACGTATTCCCCTAGCCCCCATGCTCCCCTTTTATCTCTGTACCTCTGTGTCTCTTTAATGGTGAAGCAGGAGGTTTCTGGCCTGCAAGAAGACTGAATAACACTATGCATGAGTGACTTTATGTGTGTGTGTGTGTGTGTGTGTGTGTGTGTGTGTGTGTGTGTGTTAGAGAAAAGGGTAAACTCAAAGAAAGAATACAAGACTGATGTAGCGACAGTTTTAATGTTTTTTTTTGTTTTTTTTCCTCTCACAGGAAATATCCACCCATCTGCTGTTGGCTTTTGCACTGGTATTAAAATGTTTGTGCATATGATGCTGGAAGGGAATGCTTGATTAAAGGGGGTAAAATACAGCTTTTTTCTTCAAATATTCTCCAAGCAAACATTTGCACTATCTTGGAGGTCATAATTGTATGACGACATTCAAGGACTTAGAACGACGTAGTGAAATCCTGTTCTGTGATTGGCTTGGAGAGCCATAGGTTAAAACGTTTTACTTTAATACAGGATCCCATTCTTTATGTCGTGTTTGGGACCTTGTAAGAGCAGAGCTTGGACAGGAATGGAAACCAAACTTAGATCAGTTGTTTAGGTTAAAATCCATTTTTAAAGATAAAGCTGATAATTAACGTACGCACACACAGCTCTGGTTATATTCACGTTCGCAGGTCTAATTTCCACAATGTGAACAGCAGAAAATAACAACTGTCATTTATATGAACTACTGTTTAATGCCAGTATTTGTTGCGGTGGTGTATATCCCTACGTGGGGAAACCTAGTGTCTGGAAGTTTCTTGTAAGTTAGTGTTACATACTGCTGAGACTTAGTCGTGTCACTCCAGCAGATCTCAGACTCCCCTCACAAACGCTTCCTCCTTCTTTTAATATCCACAAACACCTTTTGTGTGACAGCTCAACAATGCTGCAAAAGAAGATGCTGGACAGTTCTGTCTGCAGCCATTACCCAAGTGAACAGGTGGCTCTGAATTTTTAATGGAGCTTGTTTTTCTCTCACTCTCCCTCTGTCATGGCAATCACTGCCATGGATTTCTGCTTAAAGAGCACTGAATGCCTTTCCCTGCAAGTTTACTTATTTCAAGTAGCTTAACGGAGACTGGCTTCTACTTTGCAGAAATGCATACCAGCGCATAATGAGCTGCAGTGTGTGCCTGTGTGAGTGTGTTTAAAGGCAAAAGAGAGAGGGAACATAGGGGCTGACATAAGTTGGATGACTGCAGGAGGAATCCAGTAGTGCAGTGTTACAATCCCAGCCGTGTCTGCGAGGAACTGTTAAATTCAAGTTTTGACCTCGGGCTCGGTCGTTGCATTATGAGACGGGAGGAAGTTGTAATCCTTAAGCCATTCACTTGTGTATTTATCTGTAGTTGGCACTATAAACCAAATGGGATCGGTTGTGTGAGACAAAAGCTGTACTCTGAGGAAAATGCAAACATGCTAAACCATGTTTAGGTACCATGCCAATATCGATCTGGTAATATTTGCAATATCAGCATTTAAGTTCAACCTGTGAGCTGGTTCACATTTCTTGAAGGGTCCTAACATGTGCTGCTCATTCTGATTAGTTTGTTGGTTTTTGGGTGTCATTGAGGCTCTAGTTGTAAATCATTAGTTGGTCATGGTATTGTGCATGTTTTCATGCTGTGCCAAACATACCGTCGTTTTTTCTGAGCTTGAGCAGTGAACTCCACATGTGCCAAGTCTGATCTGATTGGTCGGCCGATCTGCTCTCTCATAATTGGTCAGTCTTTCGGCTTCGTTGTTAGATATGTCCCGCCCCTTTTACCATATTGGGAATGCTACAGTCAGTCCGAGGGGAGCTTGTGCTTGCAACAACGAGCCAATGGGCTTGGATCAGTGACATCATGGGTTTGTGATGTCACAAACACATTTTCAAGGAGGGGGGCTCTGGGCACAAAACACCTGGAAAACAAACTAAAGAGCAAATAAAACCCGAACAAGACGAATATGGGACCTTTAAGTAAAACCGCTACCACAAAACAAAAACTAGAAACTGGGATGTGTGTGTAACAAAACCACAGACTTCTCAAACTTCTTAACTCCGAGCTTTTCATCCCTAAAGCTCAAAATTAATGTGTTAATCTTTCCTGCTTCAGAGTCTTGACCGTAGTCACTAAGCACAGAGGAGACTTATCGGTCTACTCTATGGCTGAAGTTGTCGCAAACTTCAGGGAGAACCCCGTCACTTTACGTTGTCAGCAGCAAGCATCAAGAAACACACAGAGTCCAGGTAGAAGTGGTGGCGGTTATTGTTGGACGCACATCTTCAACTGCAGGCTGTTCGTCCTGCTAGTTCTTACAGCTAGCAGTCGCTCTCTTTCACCTGCTCCAGTCATGACAACATACAGTAACTCTGACATATACTCGTTGACTTTCTTCTCTCCTCACTCGCTCTACCGTCCACTTAATTTACCCCCGTGTAAGAAAAGGATCGCCTTCGGTATTCACAAAGCGGATCTTGCCTGTCGTGGGAGCATGTCGGTAAAGTGTGAGTATTTAAAGAGAAGTCATCCTTGATAAATTATCTCTGACAACCATCTTCACAATCCAAAGATTCAGCCACACAGACTTTTTTTTTTCAGCCCTCAGTTTGAAACCTTTCCCTGATGAGAAAAAAAAAAGAAGGTCACTCTTGCATGAACAGTAGTTAAGTTTAAAGGCAAAACAAAAATATGACATCGTTTGATAAAAAGAGCTTTCTTCTTTTGGGAGATGGTTCCAGAGGGCTGGGGCCATGAGGGGGAAGGTCTGGTCACCTTTAGTCCTCAGCCTCGATCTTCACTGAGGACCTCAGGTTATGACTGGTCATGTATGGGGTGAGGAGATCCGCAGTGTGCTTTATAAGTTAAGAAAACTATCTTAAAATGGTTTGGGGGCCAATGACAGGAAGCTGAAACAGGACTGATGTGGTCTTTCTTTTTCATTTGGGTGAGGAGTAATGAATCAATGTCTTTAAAAGTACATCAGAAAAGTGCTTCCACTGAATAGATAATCCAGATTACACTTCTCTTTCCAGTAAATCCACCCTTTACCTATACCACTGTTCCCATTCAAGGGACTGGAGACGATCCCAGCCGTCACTGGGCGAGAGACGGGATTATCCACTGGACTGTTTGCTACTCAATCACAGGCCTGACATGGAGACGGACAACCTCACACTCATTCACAACTATGGGAAATTTCAAGTCACTTAATTGACCTAAAAAGTACATCTTTGGACTGTGGGAGGAAGCAGGAGTACCCAGAGAGAACCCTCACATGCACTTGGAGAACATGCAGAGTCGTCGAACCAGGAACTTCCTCACTGTGATGTGACAGTGCAACCATGTCTGTTTTATTGCTGCCTTACTGGTCTCGCTCGCTTGTTGGCATAAAAAGTGTCTGAGTAATAAAAATCACTAAATGAGTATTAATGTGGGCTAGTAAAGACTGTGCTATTATCTCCTATAGCGAAGTCCATAAAACATAAATCTGTGGAGCTGCTTTGTTTCTTCGAAGCTAAAGTGCTGTTCCACCTACTCAAGCAGATTTGATGTAGTCTGTCATGACAGTCGAAGGGAGTAGAAAGGGATACGAGCAGAGAGAGGAAGCTGCAGCAGCGAATCTTCATCCAAGTTTCAATCACAAGAGGAGCCTTGAGAGAGACATGTGGGCATTAGCAGATTGAGCAACAAACGTGTCTAATGAAAAGCTCATTGTAACTGTCTGTTCAGACTGTAAGACTGTTCAGCACTTTGCTTCAGTAGAATCAACACCATGAAGATTTCTCAGCGACTTTCCTGCCTCTCTCTCTCTTTCTCTCTCTCTCTCTGAAGTTCTTTCAGAGCTGAACTGAGCAGTCGTCGCAGAAGTATTTCACTCTACTTTTTCTGACAAGTGACAGCTGTCGGGTCAAAAAACTGTGAAGTTTTTTGGAGATTTCTTCGGGTGGAAATGGTGTTGAAAGGGTGTTATGAGTCTCTCCCGTCATTGCTGGAAGTACAAATTGTACCAAAATACCGAGGACAGTTTTCACTGTAAAGTTCTGAAATATGATTTTAACACTTGTAAAAGAACCATCATTTTACAAGTAGAGTCCAATCAATATCAAGGACTGCTTCTGTAGAATTGTCTATAGAATTAGTGGACGCTTTACACCCATGTGTAAGGTCCTTTACCTGCTTTTTGTAAACATAACAATGAGCATGTTCTTGTTACCTGCTCTTTCGTTAATGTTAACAGACAAACAGTAAGGTCCTTTACCTGCTTTTGTAAAGTGTCTCGAGATAACGCCTGTTATGAATTGACGCTATATAAATAAAGATTGATTGATTGATGTGTTTAAATAAGAATCAAATGTGTCTCTTTTTTCTTCTTTTAACTCAAACACTCGCAAAACCATCCTCTGTGTAAGCAGGTGGTGATTACATATTACCAGTGTCAATCCACTGATCCTATTTGATCATGCTTATAAACCCCTCTATTTCAGGCCTGCTCAGAACAGGCTGTTTCTGTGTCTGTAGCTTTAAATGCAAATGAGCTGTCTGACCACGCCCCCTCTCTGGAAGAGGATGTGGCTCTGGCCTTCCATGTCCTATTGTTTACGGTGAGAAGGCAGACTCTGAGGGCAGAACAAACACCTAGCTGTGAGAGTGTCACCCACCTGGGGGAGGGGCTACTGCCCTTTGTGATGTCATGAAGGGAAAATCTACAAACGGCCTGTTTGAGAACAGATTTTCTAACAAGTGGAGCAGGCAGAAGACGGAGATCTTATCATTTGAGGGTTTAAAACATGGTAAAGTGTATTTTGCATAATATGTGACCTTTAAATAATTATTTGGCCCTCTGCTAAATTTCAAAGCCATTATTGTAACTTGTCATATTGTCTCCCAATGTTAAGGATGAGGATAAACTAAGATGGAGAGGATGGACTTATCTCATCATTGGGCTGTTTGTAGACAGTCGAGAGATAAGTGTATGTTCCATAAAATGTGACCTTTAACTATTGTAGAAGATCATCACATATTCTAACATGAACACCAAACACCTTTTTAGATCTTTGAATGAATGAAATCACAAGGAATATAAAGCAGAAACTCAAATGGAGGCGACAGCATGCCGACTCACTGATCCCTGGAGTTTGGTTGACTGGTAATATGAGTTGGTAATATATCAAAAATGATGCAGACTGTGACACGCCTTGATTTGCTGCTCATGTCTTCAACCTGTTGCACTCCAAAGTAAGAAAACAACAATATCATCAAAAGGAGAGGTTGACATTGGAATAACCTTTTAGACGAAGGGACAAAGAAAAGGTTGCGGACGGGTTCTTGGAATCACAAATAAAACCGTGTGACGCCTCGAGGGCCGATGATCAAACCACAGAAACATTGTGCCGTTTGTCTTTCCCAGGCGAGCGGCTTATCAGGGAGACGTGAATCAATTAGTTGTTTGCGCGAAGGCAGTCGGACTCGGCTGCACATTGATTTAACACGGAGCGTCATCTCTCACCGTTCGCCGTGTTATCTGTTTTGTTGTGCTGCAGTGATTCCAGCAAATAAACTCATATTTACTCCCCAGACGTTCCACACATGCAGCTCAACAGGCGGAGGTGAGGGGAGACGTCACTCAGAGACACAATTAAAAGTTGTGTTTCTGTTGCTGCCGTGTTTGTACATACATATGGTCATGAATAATAAACAGATGAGCCATCTTACTTTGATGAACCGAGATATCATCAGGAATACGTACAGAAAATATATACGCACACATGACACAGGAGTGGGATGCCAATGTTGTCTAAGATATATATTTGCAGCTCCGGGCGAGCCACACTAACATGTGAATCACAGTGTTAAAGCTGGCAGGACACCTCACTACAAAGCACACACACACACACACACTCCTTCATCTTTGCATGTGTTATGAACCTGTCACTGCATCAGTTGATGGATCGAGTCCCTCATGGGTTCAAAACACGGGGCTTATAGCTTTCGAAAGCATCAGCACTTCAATCAGACCCTTATTAGTGTCTCCTTGTGAGGATGTGTGTGTGTGTGTGTGTGTGTGTGTGAGTGCATGTATGTGTGGGAAGAGATGTCTTTTCATGATCTCGGTGCGTGCGACTCGACGTGTGTGTGTGTGTGTGTGTGTGTGTGTGTGCGTTAGCCGGGGCGAAGACATCGGGTAAATGTGTGTGTAATGAGGTGGAAAGAAGCGTCTTTCAAGATACTCCCCTCAGTGTGAACTCCCATACATCTTGTTAACAGACAAAGCTTTGAAGACGCGTCGTCTATGTTGCCGAACACAGCGAGGCAGGGGTGCACACAAACATGCGAACAGGCATGCAGGCGGATAACGCAACGCAACACACAGGAGGTGGGATCAAAACAGCAACAACGAGAAGCAAGCACGCATTTTGACATTCATCAATTTACCAGATGAGAGAGTGACGAGAGAAAAGTGGAAGTAAAGTTTAAGTTTAACATAGAGAGAGCAAGCTAGGAAGAGAAAGGGCACATTCATAGTAACGCTCAGCAGGATGGAGGGATATGCACAGGTGACCGTATTCATTCTCATCAGTCTCGCCGGAGAAGAATAGACCAGACCTCTATTCTATGCAAATGAGTCCAGGGACCGCCCGGACTGGCTGCCTCTTTAACCAATCAGGTGCATCCTCTTTTCCTTTCTATTTACAACGTGGCTATCGAGAGTGGGTTTGGGTGGTCCAGGAAAGAAATGCAACACCCCACTTTTCAGGGTGGTAAACGCCCATCAAGTGGCGAGTTGAGCGCTCAGGCACGATCTCTGACGTCCTCGCCTGAAGGGGCGGAGCCAAACTGTTAATGTGTGCGTGAAGAAATCGCCAGGAAGTATTGATAGAAGCAGCATATCCATGTTTAGAGAATTTTATTGGCTTTACAAAATGTCAGTCATTGGCACAGTCATGTTCAACTGGGAGGCACCTCCTTTTAAAAAAGGCTCTCATTGGCTGATATGAGGTGTCATCAAAAGGTCCGTGGAGTAGCAGATTTTTTCAACAGTTCATTGGATCGTCATGGATGTAATGTGTTTTAGGTGAAATGTTTTGCTGGATGGATTATTATGATCAGGAGAGTTCAGTAGATCCCCATTAAAAGACAATGTTTGTTTGTCGCTGGTCAGAAAATTGTTCATCCAAGATATGACCAGAGATACTTGAATGATGTTGTTCAACTCAAATGAGAATATGGATCAATGACTGCAAAAAAAAAGAAGAAGAAAACTTTGACTGAAGGCAAAATCTGACCAATCAGGTTGGACTATGTAAATCGTTTGGCCTAGAAATAAACGTCACTGCATACGGGACAAAACATGACGAGATGAGAACATGTTGTTGCTCAAAGGCGGCAAAAGTAAGAGACTAGTTTGTACATTTTAGGACTACTATGTGGTTTTCTGCAGGAAATAATCCAGTGTTGAAGGCATGTTATAGACATCAGTAAGCAGCACATGTTGAATAAGTGAATTAACCTGAGAATCCCAGTGTTCTCCTCTCTTGATGATATTTAGTCATAATAACATTCGGACAGCATGCCAATGAAATGTACTGTTAGATGAGATAAAGATGTACTTTATTATCTCCAAAGGCTGCAGTTATAAAATACATAAATAAAGGTCAGACAAGACAGTTCCACAGAAAAAAAAAAATTGATGAACTGCACATCATCCTGCATCCCCCCCTCGTGTGGGTTCGACACCTCTGTGTCACCGGAGGAGACAGTGTGACCTTGACATAAAACAGACTGTGTGTGTAAAGGTGGGGGTGGTGTGTGCGTCCATCCCAATGTTGGAATTGTGCTAATACTCTCCACCTCGCGTCAGCATCAACCCTGGAAATGTGCATCAGCTGAGCATTAGCTTCATGCTAACACATCATGGCAAATGCCTCTGTCAGGCTAACAGAATTAGCATCTGACAGGAACCTGACAATCAGCGTCACTTCTCCAATAACACAATTAGAACAATTACCAAACGGCCGGCGATGAATGTGGGAGTGTTTAAGGTGCAGAGACAACCAATAAGAAAGAGAATCCTCAGGTCACCTGACCTTTACCATCACATCCTTTTGATCCAAGCTCCGTAACCAGGAAGTAGATGTATTCACACTGAAAAACACCATTTAGAAGCCACTTCTGTTTAAAGTGCTGGCTACTAACAGTGTAAACTTTTATTGTATTAAAAGTGATTTTTTTATGACATTGAATACAGACTTTGGATGTTTGTCTGTGACTGTTTGTTCTTTTGGCCTTTTCAAATAAAAAAATCTCCTGTCTTCTTTTTTTGTTGAGGCTAAGATTACGTGAAGGGTCTTTGTGTGACTCGCCTGTCATATTTTAGGACCGAGTCAAGCTGAGAAACACTACGAGTCATTAGTCCACCGAGTGTGGTGATTTGGGATCAACTCCCAGAAGAGCCGCACCGATGATGATGATGAACATGTGAGGGAAGAAGCTGAACCTCTGAGTGATCACAATGTTCCAAAATCAACAAAAGGTACAATTTTAGTACGTGAAGATGGGTTCAGTCTGTACTTAAAACTGATTTCTAAGCTGCTCTATGAAAGAATAATACATGTCCAAGCTGTTCAGCTCAAAAACAATGAATTCTTAAGTGACATGTTGACAGCTTTTCTTTTTTTCCTTCACGTTATCTGTCAGTGTTTGGTGCTGAGGAAAAATGATCAAATGACACTGGACAGAGGAACCTGGCAGGCATGATGTCATAATGGCTTTGGGCATGTGTGTGTGTGTGTGTGTGTGTGTGTGTGTGTGTGTGTGTGTGTGTGTGTGTGTGTGTGTGTGTGTGTGTGTGTGTGTGTGTGTGTGTGTGTGTGTGTGTGTGTGTGTGTGTGTGTGTGTGTGTGTGTGTGTGTGTCCTCACCCATGATTCTCATGCAGAGCTCTGTTAGCCGTGCATTTAGAGAAGCTTCAAATGAGTCCTCTTTTGGCTCATTTGTCCTTCCATCTCTCCTTCTCTCGCTCACTTAGTCGACTCCAATCACGTTCGCTCATCAAACACACACACACACACACACACACACACACACAAACACACTGTTGACTGTCTGCACTCTATTACTCTGTCTCCTCAGGTCACTTCAATCAAATGGGGGAGAAACAGTTTCCTCATCATCAGTGCTGAAACATGATCCCACAAGAGCATAAAACAACACACACACACACATACACACGACACACACACACACACACAGACAAACACATACGCACACACACACACACACACAAACACACACAGTCTGTCTCTCTCCTGTCATAGGTAAACTTAACCTACATATATCAGTCATTAATCCGCACAGCTGCATTGTACAGGGGGATCAAGGAGGTCATAAATATTTAACCCTCCATTAGGTGAAGCATGTTTCACAGCACAGTGTCCACACACACACACACACACACACACACACACACCGCCCGCAGCAGACGTGGCGAGCGAACAGCAATTTGTTGTTGTTGCCGTTTCCAGGTTGATGAAAAGTCAGCGGGGATGTGGCGGAGGCAGCGGAGGGTGAGGGGCGCCTTTAATTTCACCCCTCTGCTCGTCTCAGGCGCCCAGGGTGCAGCCGCAGCTTAATTAGAATGCGTTTTAAATATTGATGGGGCTCGCTTGTCCCTACTGTAAAGGCCGGCGGGGAAACTGGAGCGCAGGAGAGGAAACTTGATGAGAGCAAACACACACTCTGACAACTCTGAACCGACTGCCTCATTCATTAATTAAAATAAGGAGGATGGCTGAATAGAGGGAATGAATGAAAAGGGGTTAGAGCCTGGGATTGATGGATCGATAGTCTGCTCCTCATGCTCCTTGAATAAAAATCTGTTTGCACTTAAGTCCATGAAATAGTCATGTGTAATGTAATGAGTAGGTTTTGTAAATGGACACATATTTTCCATTTCTCTGGTGTCACTAAGTAAGAATTTCTCTTAGCAGAAAGTCGGCGGCGTGATAAAAAAACAACTTTAAAACTAAGGACAAGGACACTTTGAGTCCATTGTGCCGCCAAGAGTCCAGTTCTTACAGTGGTTTAAGTTATATAATGTACCAACTAACTATGACTAAACTAAATGTCCAGGACACTCTTGGAAAAGAGATTTTTATTCTCTTCCTGGTTAAAAAAAGATAATAATAATAATAATAATAATAAACAGTATTTCTTTATAGTTCCTTGATGTCCTGCATTTCATAACATATCCAGCATCCGCTGCTCGTCTTCTCACACACTCTCACCCGTCACCACATCACTACCTCCCTCATCACCTCCACAGGCTCTCCATTCTCCAACGTATCCACTTCAAACTCCAAAATAACCCGGCACACTCCAACCCCGCACTCTGACCTTTCTTTGTGCTGCCTCTACTTAGCGTGGTCACCCTGCATCAGGACAGAACGTTGTTATTACAGCACATGCATGCTGCACGTTTTTATGAGGCGTGCTCGGTTTACAAAGAGAGGGACGCACAGTCAAGCCCGTGCGTGCACATCAGGGAACTTGGTGGCTTACTTTGAGTCGAGACTCTGGATGTCTTCATATCGAAGACTGTGTATCCGCGTGCTCGTGCATGAGCGGTCACACTGTCCAAACAAAACCACGGGATGAAGGGGTGAAGCGTTGAAGGGGTGAAGGGTTGAAGGGGTGAAGGGTTGAAGCGTTGAAGGGGTGAAGGGTTGAAGCGTTGAAGGGGTGAAGGGTTGAAGGGGTGAAGGGTTGAAGGGGTGAAGCGTTGAAGGGGTGAAGGGGTGAAGGGGTGAAGGGTTGAAGGGGTGAAGGGTTGAAGCGTTGAAGGGGTGAAGGGTTGAAGGGTTGAAGCGTTGAAGGGGTGAAGGGGTGAAGGGTTGAAGCGTTGAAGGGGTGAAGGGTTGAAGCGTTGAAGGGGTGAAGCGTTGAAGGGGTGAAGGGTTGAAGGGGTGAATGGTTGAAGCGTTGAAGGGGTGAAGGGTTGACGCGTTGAAGGGGTGAAGGGTTGAAGCGTTGAATGGGTGAAGGGTTGAAGGGGTGAATGGTTGAAGCATTGAAGGGGTGAAGGGTTGAAGCATTGAAGGGGTGAAGGGTTGAAGGGGTGAAGGGTTGAAGCGTTGAAGGGGTGAAGGGTTGAAGGGGTGAAGGGTTGAAGGGGTGAAGGGTTGAAGCGTTGAAGGGGTGAAGGGTTGAAGTGTTGAATGGGGTGAAGGGTTGAAGGGGTGAAGCGTTGAAGTGTTGAATGGGGTGAAGGGTTGAAGGGGTGAAGCGTTGAAGGGGTGAAGGGTTGAAGGGGTGAAGGGTTGAAGGGTTGAAGGGGTGAAGGGGTGAAGCGTTGAAGGGGTGAAGCGTTGAAGGGGTGAAGCGTTGAAGGGGTGAAGGGGTGAAGCGTTGAAGGGGTGAAGGGTTGAAGGGGTGAAGCGTTGAAGGGGTGAAGCGTTGAAGGGGTGAAGCGTTGAAGGGGTGAAGGGTTGAAGGGGTGAAGGGGTGAAGCGTTGAAGGGGTGAAGCGTTGAAGGGGTGAAGCGTTGAAGGGGTGAAGGGTTGAAGGGGTGAAGGGTTGAAGGGGTGAAGGGTTGAAGCGTTGAAGGGGTGAAGCGTTGAAGGGGTGAAGGGTTGAAGGGGTGAAGGGTTGAAGGGGTGAAGCGTTGAAGGGGTGAAGCGTTGAAGGGGTGAAGGGTTGAAGCGTTGAAGGGGTGAAGGGTTGAAGGGGTGAAGCGTTGAAGGGGTGAAGCGTTGAAGGGGTGAAGGGTTGAAGGGTTGAAGGGGTGAAGGGTTGAAGTGTTGAAGGGGTGAAGGGGTGAAGGGTTGAAGGGGTGAAGGGGTGAAGGGTTGAAGGGGTGAAGGGGTGAAGGGTTGAAGGGTTGAAGGGGTGAAGGGTTGAAGCGTTGAAGGGGTGAAGGGTTGAAGCGTTGAAGGGGTGAAGGGTTGAAGGGGTGAAGGGTTGAAGGGGTGAAGCGTTGAAGGGGTGAAGCGTTGAAGGGGTGAAGGGTTGAAGCGTTGAAGGGGTGAAGGGTTGAAGGGGTGAAGCGTTGAAGTGTTGAAGGGGTGAAGCGTTGAAGGGGTGAAGCGTTGAAGTGTTGAAGGGGTGAAGCGTTGAAGGGGTGAAGGGTTGAAGCGTTGAAGGGGTGAAGGGTTGAAGGGGTGAAGCGTTGAAGGGGTGAAGGGTTGAAGGGGTGAAGGGTTGAAGTGTTGAAGGGGTGAAGGGGTGAAGGGTTGAAGGGGTGAAGGGGTGAAGGGTTGAAGGGGTGAAGGGTTGAAGGGTTGAAGGGGTGAAGGGTTGAAGCGTTGAAGGGGTGAAGGGTTGAAGCGTTGAAGGGGTGAAGGGTTGAAGGGGTGAAGGGTTGAAGGGGTGAAGGGTTGAAGGGGTGAAGGGTTGAAGCGTTGAAGGGGTGAAGCGTTGAAGGGGTGAAGGGTTGAAGGGGTGAAGGGTTGAAGGGGTGAAGGGTTGAAGGGGTGAAGGGTTGAAGCGTTGAAGGGGTGAAGCGTTGAAGGGGTGAAGGGTTGAAGGGGTGAAGGGTTGAAGGGTTGAAGGGGTGAAGGGTTGAAGGGGTGAAGGGTTGAAGGGGTGAAGCGTTGAAGTGTTGAAGGGGTGAAGCGTTGAAGGGGTGAAGGGGTGAAGCGTTGAAGGGGTGAAGTGTTGAAGCGTTGAAGGGGTGAAGTGTTGAAGTGTTGAAGGGGTGAAGCGTTGAAGTGTTGAAGGGGTGAAGCGTTGAAGGGGTGAAGGGGTGAAGCGTTGAAGGGGTGAAGGGGTGAAGCGTTGAAGGCGTGAAGCGTTGAAGGGGTTAGGGTTGAAGGGGTGAAGGGTTGAAGGGGTGAAGGGGTGAAGCGTTGAAGGGGTGAAGGGGTGAAGCGTTGAAGGGGTGAAGGGGTGAAGCGTGCTTGGGCAGGGTAGCCACGGATGGCCAGCGTGACCGCACCCTTCTTGTCCCTGAGTGGGTAAGGGGTCAGGTCCTTCTCCACGTGGCGGCGAGGCAAACGCTTCAGAGAGGGAGGGAGGGGGTCACGTCTGAGTGAGCTGTGAACAAGCTCGGCTCTTTTCTAATGAACACAGACTTCACCACAACCAATCAGGAGGCTGTTTGACTTCACACTTTTTGTATTTACTAAAAGACAAAACTGGTCTCTGCTTAATAATATTGAAAAAGTGACAAAATACGTGAAGGTCATTTGAACATCCTGGACATCACTCTATCGACTCTCAAACATTTCCAGTGACCCTCCTGCAAGACGACCATCACGAGGTCAAAGTGTCCCGTGCTGCATCCTATTTCAGCTTACACACAGAAAAACACTCTCTTCCGAGAGTTTGACCAATGTTATCCTGGAACAAACGAGCAGGAAGTAAAAGTGGAGCTGCTGGAGGCGTTGAAAACTTCCAGACCGCTTCATGTCAAAACGGCTGCAGCAATAAAGCTTGACTGTGACGCGTCAGGACGAGTCAGAGAGAGAAAAGACTGGAGGGAACGAGGTGAAAGAGGAGAGGAAAAGATATACATGCAGGCAGAGAGAAAGAGCAGAGCGACAGGGGCTTAAGTGTAACAGCCGAAAAAAAACACGTGCTGTTCAGTTTGGGCTAAACAAGAGTTGAGCTTGATGCCGTGAATGAGTTGGAGACGAGATGAAAGTCTAAATAAAAGTCTGGAAAAAGACAGAGGGAGAGCAGCAGAGGAGACGAGAAAAGAGAGAGGGAGCGTTCACAAGTGACAGGAAGAGAAGGAGAACAGGAGGAAGACGAGGAGGAAGAGGGGATTACAGTAAAACAAAACAATAACAAGGATAAAAATGAACGAGTTGAGCAAATAAAATGGAGAGAAAAGACGGTGAAGGCCGGACGGGGAAATAGTGCCAATTCTCTGTGAGAGGTTTTTATTTGATATCATGTGAAGAGGAGGAACACCAGCCATCAGTCGTACCTGACTTTAAATTTGATGTCTCATTCAGGACTAAGCTGAGCTGATTGATTTGTATGAGGAATTTAAAAGTACAAACAACTCCAAGTAATATCACAGAACAATAATAATAATAATAATAATTACTTCAACACTTTTTTCCAAAGTGGTCCTCGATCACTTCGTTCTATACTGTGAGTGGAAGTGAACGGCGTGTGCTGACGGACCGCGGCGCACTCTGAGTATGTGTAAATTTAGGGGGGGGGGGGTTACACGTAGCTCGTAGTCCTCCAAAGTCCAGTTGTCATGGAGACCGTTTAGGCGGGATAAGGAGGGGGATGAGGAGGAGGAGGAGCGTCGGGCGTCTGCTGGGAGTTGTGCGTCGCTGCAGGGTTCAGACAGCAGAAAGTGAGAGAAACAGTTCGACTTCTATCATCTCGCTGTCACTCATGATCTCCCCTCATTCATAAGAAGAACAAACACCGAGCACAGCTGCGATCTCAGCAGAGGTGAAGATGGGATCATAATACATCCCGTCGGGAAATCAAGAATCTCCCGAACCTAAAGGCTCCAATAGATAAAAACATAAAAAATAACATACAATCATAAACAAAATGAAGCTGTCAGAGCACCATGACTTTACTGCAGATAGGGTCGGTTTGCAGAGATTTAATTTACACAGGTTTGAGTCCGGTGGGTGCCAGCAGAGTGCAAAATAAATCTGCATAAATAGCAACACTGGCCAAAGCAATAAAAGCCAAATCCACTTTGTAATAAAAAGGTAAACCTGCTGCAAATATGACTCTGTCATGATTGGGCTTCTGTGATTCATTTCCCTTCAAATCCTCCCAAATAAGAGACAGCAGCACCGGCGAGCCAGACTGATGACTTCCAGATATAATTCTGTGTGTTCAGACTCCCTCTCTACTTCAGGTGTATTGAAAATGAATCCTTTTTTTGTCTCGCTGATCGTGTCAAATGCGTCTCGAAAGCGAATAATTCCTTTAGCAGCAACTTTGTTTGTACCTCAAGCAAGCACTCCGACTTTTTTCCTCTCAGCGTCGGGGAAACTTTATGGAGATGTGAGACATTGTCATTTGCATAAAAACGATTGGATGGAAGCCTGGTTATTCTCCCAGCTCCCTGGAAGTATATTGAGTTTATAGTTTTGCGGTTATGAAGAAGATGTCAAATAATTTAAATGTTCCGCTGAATGATGCAAAGGGGAGGCAAAGATGTGAAGGTGGAAATGGAAAGCGGAGAACAGGGCGACAGCGGGAGCCGGCTTTGTTTCGACACGAGTCCAAATGAGATTTACAGAGGGAAGCTAAAACTAATCATTACTGAAGTGTGTCTGCAAATTCTGTTATTTTTTTGACTCTGTGACACTGCACCAAAAACAGTTTCAGCATGTCCAAACACGAGTGAACAGAAGCGAGGCAACGAGGGCGTTCAGTAATTGTTGTGCGATTGTCCTGCAAACTCATTCCAACCGAATTCATCAGAGAAACAACAAACAGCGGACAGTGAAAGAGGATGGCGTGACGTCCGGAGAGAACGCCGCCGACACAGACAATGAGAGGGGGAAATCAAAGTGGAGAGAAAAACACAGAGAGAGGATTTGTATGACTTCAGACATTAAGGGTACAAAATGTCCAGAGGAGGAATCAAGTGATGGAGAATGTTGGAAAAGAGGCAGAACTGAACAAAGAACCAATCAGGAGATAACGCTGTGGAGCGAGGAAGCAAGTGAAGAGGAAAACATGTAAGGAAGAAAAGTTTGAAAAGGAGGACAAAGAAAAAGAAAGAACACTTTTAAAAGGTGAAGCATGTGGCCTTGACTAATCGCCCATAAGGCTCGGTGGCAGCTGAACCACAGGGAGCCAATTGGTTTTCTGTGTGTGTTTGTGTGTGTAGGTGTGTGTGTGTAGGTGTGTGTGTGTGTGTTCTTATGAAGGAGAGATGAATATGCATTGTTTTGTGTCAAACGTCGGGCTGCCAGCAGGTTCCCAGCTTGGTCGCTTTATGGCCGGGGAAGACAGCTAACATGGATCATGCACTGTTACACACAATCAAACACACAAGCTCACACACACACACACACACACTCGCACACACACACACACACACACACACACACACACACACACACACACACACACATGGAGCAGAGATAAAAGGCAGCACAGACACAAGTTGGCTACTTGTCTCTACTTTATTTATCATGATAACACTTTAATGACCATCATACCTGGTAGCTTGAAGGTTTATTAAATATAAGTGTAAATACTTTGAATAAAATGTGTTATCATTATCTATGCCGTGCAGCTGGTGAAGGAGCCAGCCAAACACGATGAACTCTCAGTCCCACTCTGACATGAAGCATGGTGCTGCAGCTCAGCCTCCACTGACCGCCCTCCTGAGACGCACAGACAGGCAGCAATCCTCTGAATCAACCAGCAAAAACAGAGCACAGATCTCTCCTTCTCATAACCCTTTTCTGTCCTCCTTTAAAACCCCTCACGCTGGTCAAGTAGTTTTACGAGTCAGCCACACATTACAATAACTCTGGAGCTAGTTCTCACAGACAGAAACCTCACAATGACCTTGTCACCTTTTGGAAGACTTTAGAAATAGAGTGTGACACCACGATGTTTGCAAGAGAGCACCTAACACCTAACACACACACAAAGTTTCTACTTCCTGATTTCTTTTGTCGCGCTATTCAAGTCAAGTTAGCATGAAGCAATAACTCAAACTGTGAGCTGTGAGCCTGAAGTGTTCTCCTGCCTGGTTCTTGATACTTATTTAAACCAGTCAATCTGACACATACGAGCTGACGTGTCAAAACTTGGAGAGCGTCATGGCTGAGTTCTGATTTCCTGTCTTGTTTTTAGATCTCACTGGGTACATCCCAAGTGTCTTATTTGCAGTCTTCTCGGTCCTCGGTCCTCGGCCGAACCGGAAGTAGTTCCAAAGCCGCCATGTTGAGGATCGTCCCAAAGCTCTAATAGCGAACGGAGGAGAGAGGATCGAGGAGAGAGGAGGCTGATCCGAGGAGCGATGACCGAGGAGACACGAGAGCTGACTTTTCACTGACAGACACGCCCCCTTCTCGTATATCACTCACTGATTGGACACTGCACAGGATCAGACTTCAGTGAAACTTCTCAACATGAGCAGAGTTTAATACGGGAGAAAAGACAGACATTAAAAAGAGGCTAAACGGAGCGTGGGACATTTAAACAGATGATGAACATCAGTGAGTTTGTAAAGAGTCGCTCTGTGATGAGCTGGGATTAAAAAGAGTCTGACGAAGAGGAGTCCGTTTTATATTCTCACTTATTTATCTTCTGAACGTTTCATCATTTAGATTCTAATCAATCATTTTCAGTATCCTGACACATAAATATCTGTGTTTATAAAATACAGAGTTGGTTGTCTAAATACAGGCTAGGTTCAGTCCAAACTGTTTAATAATAATCAATAATTATAGACAATTCAAAATGAAATCTTTTAGTCAGTAGAAACTGTCCTTTTGGTTATGAGTAGACTGCAGGTTGTTCTTCAGGTGTTTTTTTTATCAGGTAAAGACACTAAACACTGTAACTGTGTGTGTTTGATTAGAAATAATACAGTGTGTGTGTTTGATTAGAAATAATACAGTGTGTGTGTTTGATTAGAAATAATACAGTGTGTGTGTTTGATTAGAAGTAACACAGTGCGTGTTTGTGTGGCCATAAACAGCTGTTTGGCTGATTGACAGCTGAACGTGATCAGCTGATGTCGCGTCATGTGACGCTGTCGAGGAAACGACGTCTCATGTGTCTTAAAGCTGATTTCCTCGGTCCTCTCTCCTCGGCTTCGTTTCCTCCGTGCATCTCTGGTGGGCGGGACTAAGACGCAAGTGGAGGAGACAACTCGGAGGACACTCGGTGCACCCATTGTTCCCTGTGTGTAAGTGTTTCCTGATTTATATTATTATTCTAGTCTTCAGTGTTTCCTGTTTGCTTCTCTGTTGTCTGTAATATTGTTTCCTGTTTTACTTGTGTGTATGATTCCTGGTGTTTACTTGTTTAGTATTTAGTGTTTCCAGTTTTGTAAAGTCTTCTCCCCGTGCTTCTGTGTTTTCTTCCATCCTTTAGTTCCTTGTGTTCTCTCTGCGTTTCCCTCCTGTCTTGATTGTCCTGATTGTCCTCACCTGTCTCATTAGTCTCACCTGTGTCTGATTAACCCAGCGTCTATTTAGTCTCTGTCTGTTACCCTGCGCCTGTGTTTCTGTTTTTGTTGTTGTTGTTTTGTATTTTGTTTGAAAGACAGTTTTTGTTTTTGCCTTTTTAGTTAAAATAAATCATTTTTGTTTTACCCGCAGTTGGGTCCTCCCTCCCTGTTTTTTAATTTATAGGCCCAAAGATATTAAAGTTCTTTAATTTTGTTTCTATAATACCTTGAATGAAAAACAATTAAATGTATTGATTCATTTTTGTCTGTTTTTACTCACGTTTTACAGTTTTTACTGATGAAGTATCATTTTAAGAGGGTTTTTTTTTCCGAACACGTAAACGAATATGTGAAGAAAATAATACTAATAATGATACTAGTAATGATGAAAACAAAAAATATATAAGTAACATTTTTTTTGTTTTTAGCAATAAACAAAACATAAAATATAAACCAACAAAACAGATCAACATGTCCAAAAAGGAGTAGTAGGAAGACTCCAGTTATTTAGTACTACCCCTTCTCCATTCTCTTCACCACATATTAACTTCCATTTCAGTTTATTACATCACATAAAGTTTAGAGAGTTTCCCAGACTCCTTATCGTCTCTCTACCGTGACTTATGGGCTTTCTTCTTCCTCTTTGTACTTCATGAAAAATCTCCCCTTCATACCTGGTATTTAAACTAAATCAGGTTGTACATTGCTTCAGCTCCACACTCATACTGTTCCACAGTCTGACCCCTCGGAGTTTGGATTACACACAGAAAAGCATCCACTAAGAACTGGGGTCCCCAACCACCGGGGCTTGAACCGGTACCGGGCCATGGGTCGTTACAAACCACGCCGCAAAAACCCAAAGAGAAACGAGAGGAAGGATGTAGTTGTCATGTACTCGTTTGTGTTTTGTTCTTTATTTTCCTGTGAAGAGTCAAAATATTCATGAGCTGAATGAAAATTTGGATCAATTTCATGTAAAGAAAAAAACGTGTTACTTTTTTGATCCAGTAGATGTCGCCCTTGAGCACGAGAATGAAGCCAAAACGAACGCGCTCCTCCCGAAGAACCTCCGAGGTCTCTCCACTCAAAATTGCATGAAGGAGTCGAGCACAACTGACTGTCCTTTGCACCAGCTGCAATCACCTGTGGCATGCATTGTTTAACTAACCAGGCTAATGTTAGCATGTAGCTTCATACTGCATGTAAAGAAAGCTAGTGATCTAAATACACTTACATGACATTAAAACAAGCCGTGAGAGTGTTCTTCTAATAGTCTCTAGTGTCTGACTCAAACAGCTTAGTTCACTGTCCCGTCCATGTAAACACGGCTCAGCAGGACTCTTCTCATTCTAACAGTCATTACTTAGGGAGACGTTTACAGAGCAGATACTTGATGCTGTATTCATGTGTAAAATGCTGCACATTCTTTTTATTTTTACATCAAAGAAACGCAGCTTCTCCGACCTCCTCCTGTTAGCTGTAGCAACAGCCACGTGAAACGCCCAGTCCCCCCTTAGCCCCCCTCGTTAAAAAAATGGGTTTGTGACATCACAAGATGTCACTCATCGAAGCCCATTGGCTCGCTGTAGCAAGCACAAGCTCCCCTCGGACTGACCGTAGCATTCCAAATATGGTAAAAGGGGCGGGACACATCCAAGAACGAAGCCGAAGGGCTGACCAATTACGAGAGTCGATCGGCCGACGAATCAGATCAGACTTGGCACACACGACCCCTTTTTTCTTTTTTTTCTCTCTCTCTCTTTATGGGGGTTTCTGAGTGTTAGAAACACAGGCAGATGAGAGAGGCTGCATGGAGCGGCAGTACACAAAAATTAGATATGTGAACCCCAAAAAGGGTATAATATGGGACCTTTAGGGAAGTTTGAATGTGAAAATAAAAACATTTTACTGCTTAGGTCTCAGGTGTGAGGGTGAGCGATCACTTTTAGTGAGTAGAATTGATGTCACTCTCCTTTCCTTCAGCTCTGACTGAACTAAAAAGTGACACTGAAACAAGGCTGCACAGCAGACTGGATGGTAGAGACACGCTGCTCCTGTCACTCACACTGACAGGGATTTCCAAGTGTTTCAGTACTTCAGGTTATCTCTACATGATGTTAGTGGAGGACTGCGTCGCCCCGTCAGAACAAAGACAGCTGCTGTGTGGACCATGCAGTCAAAAAGGAAGAGGACCTCTGCTTCCAGGAACTCAACTGGCTATCGTCTGTTTAATATGTTCAACGTGATAACTAAAGTAGTTACATTCAAAAAGCAGGGAAAAGGAAGTGATTTTTTTTGTCCTTCTGGGAGCAACTTCAGACAAGTCAAACAGAACAAAACCCCAAAAAGTTTACACAAGACAAAATTTAAACTTAAATGCAAGTTGTTTTTTCTGCATTTTATGCTCCGTCTGCTGTCACATAGAAAAACTGGAATCTTAATTAAAACATAAAAACTACCATTTTTTTCTGGGTTACTAGTAAGCGCAGGGTGTTTGATTCTGAGAAAAAAACATAATTCAGTTTCAACAGCAGCATTTGCAAATGCCAACATAGAATTAATGAATCACTGCAGCAAGAAGAGAAAAGGGTAAGTGTAGCTCTGTTCAGTCAGCCATGACCTCTTAAAGCAGGAGAGCGCTGTCTGTGTGGAGACACAATCCGTCGCTATTAAATGAAAACATAGTGTGGACATTAATAATTGGTTGGCTGTCACATAAGGATCCTTTCTACCAAGTGGACAGCACAGTCAGACGACACTGACACAGATACGTGCATTATCTGTCACGAACACACCAAGAGACCCAAATGCACGACTCGGTGGGACAAAAACAGTTTCTCTAAACGTTTATTCCAGGCAGGGTTCGGTACACGGTAGTCAGTCCAATAAGGCAAAGGTACAAAATCGACATGCAAAAACGGAATCCAAAAACACACGGGGGTCAGAACAAGAAATCAGAATACAAGAATTGCTGGGACGCTGCTACAATGAGACAAGACGAAGCGATCGACAGCTGATAGGTGGTGAGACGGGAAGACTGATGCAGCCCGTGTGGTTGAGAAGAGCATAACCTGCTTTCAGCGTTCAAAGCACCAACCAAACCTCGGGGCCTGTCCGGTGGTAGACTTCTATTCTCTTGTGTAAAGTACTTTAAATCATTCATTCTTAAGGTAGACACTTCCTGAAAGCTTTTAATTTGTTTCTAACAATTGTATACTAACGGTCTTTTATTTCGGTACTCAGTTGGCGGAAATGGAGATCTCACAACTGAAAGTACTTGAATTGAAGTGCAGTCAAAAGACAAAAAAAGTTAGCGGGAAAGAGAGGCGACATTGTTCTGCAATATACAAAGTTCTTACTGTTAGTGTTCATCGGGTTAGGGTAAAAAAAAAAAAAAAATCGTCATCATGGTGATATTGCTGTTAAGGTCGACGGTCTTACTTTGTCATCATGGTCTCACCTTTGGCCCTGTGTCCACCTCGAGTGTTTGTCTGTGCTATCACAGAGTGTTTCATCGTGTATTTGCTAAAATGAAAAGCACTGGATGTTTGCCCCGTTTCTATGACAACCATCTGCTGACAACATGCGAGAGGATATGTCCATATGATACGATCCATAGGAGACTAAAATACAAAGAATATCAAACATTTTCAAAAGAGCGCCGGGGACGTCGACAGTAACTTTCTGAGGAAAATGCCCTGAAAGTCTTTCAGCCCGAGCGCTCGGAGCAGACGTACAAAAAACAGCAGAGTGCTTTTCTTTCTGATGTGAACGCTCTCTACCCGGAAAACTACAGGAAAAAAAGACCCTGAGAAAAAAAGACACAGGGCCTTAGCTGTGATTATTTGTATGTCAAAGTTTATGTAGCATAACTGTTGTGAAAAATGTATAAATGTCCATATTGTTAACATGCTGTACAGGTCTTTGTTTCTAATGGCACATTTAGTTCCTTCTGTGTTTTGTAAGAGCTTTTTATCGTATCCATCTGTCCTCTCGCTCTTACACCACAACTTGAATTAAAATTTAGTAAGTTCAACTTTTATAAAAGTTAGGAAAGGTTGAAGCTGGACTCACATAATTTGGTTTAACAATGAAGACCTTGAAGGATTTACTTAATAACACTGAAGTGGGAACAACTTAAAAAGATGTATTCAAATTGCTGCCTTCATTTTTTTAAGATCAGCCAGGATATATATATTTTTTGGGGTGTACAGTGTGAAGAAAGGCTGTTAAGTACATTCATGTTCAAAAGGAAAACAGAAGCCTTTACAGTAGGCTTCACCATTGTCTGGCTGGGGTTTGCTGTCACTGTTTTGCTGGTGCAGGTAATTAGGAGGCGTGGCTGTCCAATCAGCATGACTGACAGCACGGTCGCTCTCAAAGCTGCCGCCTTCGTCTGCTCGGAGAAACTTTCTGCATGCAGAAACTCTGACAACCAATCAAAATCATCCATCTTTTTTTAGATTGGCTGCTGAACATTAAGGAGATACTTTGAAATGAATGCTGTCAAAATAATTAACTGCTGTATCCAGGGGGTCTCTGATAGCCTCCGAAGCCCATCCCACCTGCTTTCACTGCTTTTATCTTCCTTGTCCATCCGACCAAATACACTTTTCACACAGGATCGATACAGTACTGGCTCTGCAGACATCCAAACTTCATCTGTTTTTTGCAATTTAATTTCTAAATCTGCTGAATTAGGTGGCGTTTTGGTGCATCTCCCTTTATTTGCCATCTTCATCGAGCCATTCATGACACCAATAAAAACCCTCATGTTCAGAACCTTGAGAATGTTATCAACAACAGTTCATTACCAGGAACTTTTTATCCATCCACATGAACTAGAAGGATGAAAGAGCTGAGTAGATGAACAAAACACCCTAACCCTCTACTGAACAGATGTTAGCAACGTTTTTTTTTTCTTCCATCGACCGATTAGAAAACTCAAACCAGAATTTTTGAAAAGTTTGTGGCTGAGTCACCTATAGAGGGGGCTGTGCGTATCGGAGGGTTTTTATTTACAACAGAGATCCAAGACACAACACAAGTTATGTTCTGATTTTTATGACAAGGTTTTTCTCTCTACAGGCCCAAGGAAAGCATCGGCCTATCAGTGGTCGCCTATTACTGCGTCGCTACCCGTTGGCCCCCTTCCTACCTTTTTCCAGCTGATTGGTGAGAGAAATCACTCTGATTGGCTGTTTGGAGGTTTCATTGAACTCCAGCTCTCGACACAGGTTCAGGGAAGCTGCTGCAGAATCCATGCTTTCACCTGTTTGGTGTGGTTTGTCTTTGTCAGCTCTCTGCCTGTTTTCACCAATGGCTGAAAACGCCACTGCCATTCTTCACTTTTTTTTTCAGACATTATTGTTGATTAGAAGTATCTCTATTACGAGTGGTAACTGACAGCAGACGACCATGCACAGAACGTGGTTGGCTGTCGGCTGTAGTCCAAGTGCAACTTTTTGGCCAAAACAAAGGTAAGGCCTTCGTCCCCACTGCTTCTCTGCTGTCTGCTGGGTGTGTCGGGGCCTCCAGACTCTGTTTGCACGTTGAGTTCCAGAGCACAAACTTTTGATAACAACGCCATCTCCATCAGTGGAACCAGGTAATGTGAAGTTCCTCTGACAATGAAAACTTTCCACACAAGTTTGTTACTCTTCCAGTCAAACAATATTCAAGGATATGAGAGTGGGTGGACAACAACAAGAAAAAATGACCCAAGCTTTCTTTGTGTTGCCCATTTATTGACTTCAAAGCAAAGTGTAGATTGAATGCAATATCACTTTGATAAAAGGAGATGCATTCCCAAACACTGAATCCACCTAAATAGTGGTGAAAGGCAGCCAGAAGGAGATCAGCCATTATCTGTATGTTTACGCCACCATCGTCTGTAAGAAGGGAAGAGTCTGTGTGCATGCGTGTCAGCAAGCAGCAGATTGTTTTGGGTTTATTCTCGAGTTCAAGGGCGACATCTATTGGATCAAATCCAACATTCTTCCTTTAAGCACATTCATTTGACAATAATCAGTCGAAACAGTTAGCCTATATGTGTTTGTTGTCCTTTATCGCTCTGAGTTGAGCTTTTGTGGTTGAGAGCAGTGCAGAGGTTTCAAGATTTTGACCGTTTTTAGTTTCTGTTTGACATGCAGGAAAACCTGTCTGAGAGTGTAATTCTGTCTCCTCAAGCAGCTCTAAAATCTGATGCCCTCGTGTAAAACCTTGAGGGTGAACTTACTGTGGTTGTGATGAAAAGCCTTTTGGGACCCGTGTGGTTCAGGAAGAGGCATCTCAGCTACAACATAAACAAACAGAATGAGTTTCTTGCTCCTCTTCTGTGTGTAACATCTGTCACGCTCTTGACAGAAAACATAGAAGCCAGCGGATTATGATGGAAATGAGTGACAGGAACGTGCATGCTGGAGACGGGAGATTGAGAGGAAAATGTGTGCCTTGTCGTCTGGAAGTACCCCCTCTCCTCTCCTGGGCTCCGAACGGATAATGGATTTGACTGTACAATCAGGGCTGGAATGAAAGAACGGCGTGACAGTTTGCATTTCCCCCTGAGGAGAACAAATAATCTCCAGGCATGAATTTACATTTCTCTGTCATTTGATAGAAAGGACAGTCATAGTGGCACGAGTCCACGTGATGCCTCTCGTAACGGGACGTCTGGTTAGGTCAGGGAACTGTGCAGTCTCTCGACGTAGTACAGGAAGCAAAACTGAGCTCCTATCACACACCTGCTTTCTTTAAACCAAGTATACACGTCAGTGCTGAACATACTGTATGCTTCGGTTACCCCAACACTCCTCAGTCTAAAACTAACTAACAAGCCAAACGGCAAAGATAGTCTCAATAGAGGATTATGTTAAGTCACTATCATCATGCAAATTGGTTCCTTGTGGGTGCATTGCTCCATGACTTTACTAACTGTATTGCCTTGAGATCTCACATGGACAGTAACCTTCATACGAACCCTCATCTCAACAATGTAACTGCTGAACTCCCCACAGTGACGCAGACTCGCTAGCAGATAGATGAAGCTAAGTGTGTTGCGTTGTATCCTGGTAAGATTCCAGCTAAGAGAATGTGTACTGTATATCCACCAGCATAAAAGATGCTTTTGAGTTTTGAGGCAACTTCTGCTCTCGTCGGGGGAGAAGTGAGTGGCTTATAGGGAAAGTGTCAGATTTAACCCACAAAGTCGCAAGAGCACAGCACACATCCTTGCCCAGCAAGCCACTGGGGTGTCTCTACATAATACGATTTGACTGCTGAAATCCATATGAAGGGAAGGAATATAAAGAGGGTGAATGGGGGATTGTGGCAGGCAGTTTTTTTTTTTTTATGCGAGGAGAATGGATAATCTATAGACTCGGATTTACATTCATCTCCTCTTCTGTGGAGCTGACTTGGCACAGAAAACACACGACTTATGAAGACATCAGCCATGAAGCTTTCTGTCAAACTGTATGGAGATGAATCTGTGCGTGCATACAAACATTAACACTGAAGACATCAATCATGATTTGGTAAATCAACATCCCTGCACATGAAACGGTAGCAACAGATCAAGCTGTGTACACGTATGGCCTACTGTACAGAATCGTGTATTTGAAGGTTGATGATAATATATTTAATATTGTGGCATCGCGTACATTAAATATGAATGTAATAATGTGTTTGCCAGTGCACAGTAGGGCTGAGCTTTGCATATAGTGATGACAGTACATGCTTACTGAGCTCCGAACCCAGAGGGCTTATTTTACTCTCAAGATTAAGGCAACAATTTGCATCTTAATCCCCCATAACATGTCGTTAAAAGCATTGAAGCGCTTGGAACAGTGAGTGGTCAGGGGTCTTCAAAATGCAACAAAAGTGCTTACATGGCTTGTGTGAATATTAATTGCTCTTTGCCGCAGTCCTGAAAGTTTGATAAGAGGACTTAGCGCGTCGCAGAAATTCTTGGTTTTTCACAGCCTCCCGAGCAGAGCAGGATCCCATTATTACTGTCCATGCTATACCAGATGAAAACAAGATCCAAAGCATCGAGGAACAGCTTAAGCTCACTTGCCGTAAAGTTGAAGGAAATGAGTTTCCGTCTGAAAACACAAGTCTGCAGAAAATATAACGCGGGAAAGCTTTTGTCATGGAATTCAAGTGATTGTACTAATAGTTGTGCATTTGGGTATTTTTTTTTTTTTCGGATAAGGTCTGCATACTCTAGGAATCAGCGTGCTTTCGATAAGATAAGGAGAGCAATGAACCCCCCCGAGGGATGTAAAGAGGAGAAGCACCAGACATCAATCACTGTGATTTGAAATATGCCTTAGTCCAGGAGACGTCAACATGTCATGGCACTGTAGCAACCATGTGAAGAGATGGACTCATAACCTGACAGAAAGGAGCTGGAGACATGGACAGTGGGGAAAAAAAAGGAATGCCCATCAGAGCCCATTTTTAAATTCCAGTTTTTGCAGCAGAATTTAGCATGTTTACAGACTGGTTCAAATAACAAATGTGGCATCAATGGCGTATTTCTTTCTATACTCTATATGTTCTTTCAATAATTCAAAAGTTGTCATTTCATGAAGCCAAATAATGTATTTTCTAAATCTGCATAACAAGCTGCTAAAGTTAAGCATTTCCAATATGGCCACCACCGTGGTTCAGCTTCAGAGCATCTTTACAGAAACCAATGGGTGACGTCCCTGAGACGTGTTTTATACACTCTCTGTGGATGCTTCTGGCCAATTATTGCCGCCTCCTTTCTAACCTGAAAGCCCAGCACCCAGGTAGACGGAGCGGGCTGTTTAAATATTCTCCCCATCACTTCACCTTCACTAAAGGCTCAAGTCGGGATACAAGCATGCTGTTCCAGAGCCTGTGATCTGTGTCCTCATTAAGATGCATGAAAGCATGACTTCGATATGCCAAGTCACCCAATTGAATATTCAAATGTTGCAGTTTCCTGGCATAATTCTACATCACAATGGAAAATCCAATTAAAAGGAAAAACAACACAAAATGTCAAATTTTCTTTTCATTTATAACTTTTAATGGCTTAGTACCATTTAAGTTTGTTTTAGAGGGTGAATGTTTTATCAATGTGAATGTTGTGAATGTTTTATCAATGTTTAATAAATGCTTGATACATTCCTAAACAGCTGGGCAAGCAGATTTGACGCAAGTCTATGTTTTTCATTTTTACAATAATAGAGCTCTATGGCAAAGAGGAATGATTTGTATTCGGCTTTGGGTAAGACTTATTGACATGTTTGTGTTATCATTACAATAAACACCACTTCTTTTACACAAGTAATTAAACAAGGAGTTTTATGCCACAAGTGCCCCCTGCTGGACATGAGGAGAAGGCATCAGCTCGATAAGACGGACATCGAGTCCCTTACAGAACATCGATGTGTACGTTTTGAAATATCTGTATCACGCTCATTTTGTCAAGCAGACTAGCAGGAATAACATGAGACATGACCCGAATGCAGAGTGCTGGCATGGAGCTGTTGAAGCAGGGAAATGCGAAATCTAAAGAGAACAGCCAAAAGTCAGCAAGGTCCAAAAATATACCAGAGATTGAAAAGAACGTGGCAGGCAATCAGAGACCAGAACACAGCAGGAGGTTAAGGCTCATTCAGTACGTTTGCAAGCACAGTCAAGTCGACCAAGGCTTACAGCTCAGTTAGGCCACATAATTGGAATATTGTCCTTGTCCAAGAACACATGCATCAAGGGG
This sequence comes from Symphodus melops, assembly GCF_947650265.1. Classification (NCBI taxonomy): domain Eukaryota; kingdom Metazoa; phylum Chordata; class Actinopteri; order Labriformes; family Labridae; genus Symphodus; species Symphodus melops. The sequence goes on from NC_136699.1 coordinate 24,080,189, forward strand.
GAAACTGATTTGTTGATCATGTAAGACTTTCTGACCCAGTAGATATCGCTCTTGAGCACCAGCATTAAACCAAGACAAAGCAGCTGTTTGGCCACGCCTCTGCCATACTGCGCTCTTCTCCTCGATACACCCTCTCCACTCACGTTCACATGAAGGTGTCATCAACAAGAACGCACCTAAAATAAAGGAGGTTAATGAAGCACCATGAAGAGCAGGCGGCGGACAACATTGTCCTTTGCTCGAGCTGCATCCTCCCTGTGGCCTGCATTGTTGTGTTAGCAGGCTAATGTTAGCACGCTTTAGTTAGCTCGTAGCTTCACTTTGCACATAAATTGACACAGTGATCTGAAGACACTTACATGACATCCAAACAAACAGTGAGTGGACGTCTTCTCTTTAGTCCTTGAGTGAAGCAGCTTTGTATGCAAGGCCGATGAACACGATGTAAACATGACCCCGACAACAACACAGATTGCGGGACTTGAGCTTCTCACTTATTGCAGACAGTCAGGAGAGATATTTACTGGATTGACTTGATTTCTGCTGTGTGTGTAAAATGTTGCACATTTTTTCCTTTAATGGACTTAGCATGCTTTTCCTTTAGAGGCCACTTTTTAAATTTGAACATGAAGGACCAGCTAGCCAAAATATTTTCTCGTCTTTCTTGTCATCATGTATTACCGTCACGATGTGTTTGAAAACCCCATCAAGCCAATGAAACCCTCCCGTAAGCATGTAATCTGATGAGTATAAATTACAGAACACATATCTATAATAAACCAAATGTGTCCTCACGTGGAGACAGGGACAACCTTTGCACATTGAGTGAGTTATGGCATTGATGCGTCCACGTGCTGACATTACTCTTCGCCACTTTACAGATTCATCCATTATCAACCTGCCTTTGCCTTCGTTGTGCTGTTTCTTTATTCCTCCCCATGCTTCGAGCTGTCAGATACAAATGATTCATAAATGACTGGCCCTCACCTTTCCCCTCAATGTTCATGTCCATCTGCTGATTTGAGGCATAAATGGCACCTTTAGTCCTGGGTCTGCTGCAGTGCACTGTGTGTGTGTGTGTGTGTGTGTGTGTGTGTGTGTGTGTGTGTGTGTAATCTTGGTATTGCATCAAGACGAGACTGAAGGCATCAATTTGTCAACCAATGAATAATGCTGCTAGTCGTTTAGAGCAGCTCATTTATCAGAGATGCTTTTAAGTAGATATCTATTTGTGCTTGTGTGTGCTGTGCACATGGCTGGCTTCTGCACGCTGCAGGTGAAGTGTGCTATGCATTTAATAATGTAAATCCTTCTGCACATTTCATTGGTAATTGTGCACACAAACGTTTGTAAATGTGTGAGATAGAAAGAAGGATGATGGCACAGATGAAATACTGAACATGTGCAATCAACATGCTCCTTAAAGGGATACTTCACCCATTTACATGAAGCTGTTTATCATTAGAAACATGGTAGTAGTGTTGAATGGTCGTGAGTCCAGCCCTCATTTTGCCCTGAGACGAGAAAAATATGTTTTTCTTTGCCTGGAAGTTTTCTTCATGTGATGCAAAAAGCGTCATATTGCTTAAAAGCCTTTAATTTTCTCAAAAAACGACAGTGCGCTTTATAATCCAGAGCGCCTTTTATATGGATTACGGTAATTCTTAAGGAGCGTCGCGGAGTAATACACGCGTGATTCACCATAACGTCACAGTCATGGCACCTTTCAAGAGACATGCTGACGACACGGACTTCAAACTCAAAGCTATCAGTCACGACATCAGACTGGGTTTTTTACGTGTTACAACAGAACAAGGCTGAGAGTCAATGTGAATACAGTACGCTCATTAACATTTGAACTATGTTTATTGTGAATGTGTTTAATAAAGTTTGACTGACTGATTTATCTGACTGTTTTGTTTTGCTTAGTGCGCCTTATAGTCCGGTGCGCTTTATATATGAAAAGAGTTCAAAAATAGACCATTCATTGACAGTGCGCCTTATAATCCAGTGCGCCCTATAGTGCGGAAAATACGGTAAGCACTTATTTCCCATGTTAACTGTTTTTTTTTGCATCAATACAACAAGACAAATTCCTTATATATGTAAATGTACTTGGCACTAGAAAAAAAGATTGTGATTCTGAGGTGAGAGAGGAAGTGGAGGACAAGGCCATGCTGAGATGTGCAGTGGGGGGGGGGGGGGGGGGGGGGGGGGGCTCGGGGGGGGGGGGAAATGATATATCTGGGAGAATGATTTATTACATGACCTCCAGTTACATGACAGTGATGTGTGTACTGTGTGTGTCATGTTGTATAACATGTTGTTTGTCAGGACAATACGAGGACATGAGACACTCTTAAGTGGAGTCTTATAACTTCGGCGGTGAGCTTTAAGCTGCTTATGGAACAGACTGAAGTCAACCTTTGGTGCCTCTATTTGACTTGAAAAAATAATTTAAATGTCTGAAACCACGGCTGCAGTGTCGGTGTCAGACGAGGCTGTTCATAAAATGCTGCCTAAACATCCTCAATAAAACATTTCTACAGCCAAACCTTCAAGTTAGACACTAACAATGAAGAATTCCCTACTTCTACATGCAGAGGAAAACATGAGCAGAGGAATTAGACTGTGCACTTTATCTACAGGGATCACCTCTTTCTATAGTTTCATCACAGTCTGTCAATACTAATGGACAAAGGCTGAGTGACGTCAGCCATCTGTTACTGCAGGGAACTCCGGGGATCATTTACAGCCGCCGCCATGTTGGGAATCTTGTCTCAGCCTAACTTTTGAGACAACCTAAACGCAGAATGAGAGCTGAGGAGGAGGAGGTGGGTTTTAATTATTTGATTAAACAGTTACATCGCGCCCACCTGTCGATCTGATCAGCTCCGAGCTTAACCATGGATAACACATGTTACTTTAATCAACAAACAGGCTCAATGCATGTTCAATTCTGCTTTAAAATGTGCATTTTCAAATGTGTGTGTTTTTTGTTTTATTTCCTTTGACTTTTTGGGGCTCTTTTTTTTTAAATTGGAGAGATAGGACGGTGGATAGAGCCTTACAGTATATGAGGGCGATGCTGGAGAATGATGTGCAGTAAGGAGCTACAGGTCAGGAGGTGTGGAAGAGTACAGCTGCTGTACACTAACCAGTAAGCCACCAGCACCCCTGAGTTTGGTGTGTGTGAGGTTTACCACACAAATGAGATTCAGCCTGTGTGGGCTGAATGTATGCCGAAGCTCCATCATCATCTGAAATGACCCATTTCAAATGATGATGAGTTTAAATGATACCTATTAAACTCGAAACAGATCAAAACAGTATTTAGTGTTGGAGTTGACAGTGACAATATCAAGTGGCCCTCAGGTCTTTCATTTATTTTACACCAATGAAAACAAACTTAAGAACATTGTCTTCTACTTCCACTTGAGCATGCAGGTTTTTAATAAAAGAAAACAATGAGCCCAGGATGAATTTACAGCTCTCGAGTTCTTGCAGGGATTTGTTTAATGGCGAATGTTTTATTTTTATATTCTGCTTGTACCGCTGAGTTTGACTCACTGTACTTCTTTTCTAAATCGAACTGGGTATGATTAGAGTCGAGGCTGTTGAAGTCTCTCTACAGCTGATCTCATTTTGTCTACATGAGGTTCATTCAAGGTACAACCAGTAAGTAGCCGAGTGCAAGGACATTAAGCAGAGAGGACAATTGGACCGGCTGTAATCTCTGTGTCCAGCCGATAGACAGCGGTGTGCAGAGTGACCGCTCTGGGAGAGTAGGGGATTACTGATTAGTGTGAGTGTGTGTGTGTGTGTGTGTGTGTGTGTGTGTGTGTGTGTGTGCATGACAGAGGAAAAGAGGAGGGAGATGAGAAACAGTGTGTCTGTGTGGATGTCTGTGATGTGTGTGTGTCTTTATTTGTCCTCTGAGACCTATAATTAAAATACAGGTACTTAGCAAAGATCATTACTAAGAGTATAAGTGCTTCGATAACGTTCAGTTATTATGTAAAGTGTAGAGAGACCTGATCCACGACTACATTTGTTGTGGTTTAGATAATATACCCTTCAAACCCTTTTAAACGTCCTTGGACTTCCACTGGATCTTTGTCAATTTAAAGGAACAAAAGTCAGAACAGGTCGATTTATTATTTATAAATCCTGATATGTGTCAAACTACCAAAGGCTGTAATGAAAGTAGGGTCCGACCGATGAGGGAGTTTTGGGGCCGATACTGATGTGGATGTTTTACAGAGGAAAAAAAAAAAGAAAACACTTGTGGAAAAGATGTAAAGGGAAGACGAGATGATCACTCGACTGCAAAGTGAGTGAGCATGAACGTGCGTCACTGCACGACACTCTGCTGGTGAAAGAGAACTGCTGCAACACAAAGAAACTCAAATCAAATGCTATTAAATCTCTTCATATCGGCACATATCTGTTTGAATTGGTCTGGATCTAAATAATAGGATACATGTGATTGGAAGTAATCCTCGTGATGGTTTGTGGCCAAAGACAAACATTTATAGCGGCTCCTCTAACTGTGACTCGAGCCCTTTCCAGACGGCTTTTCCCCCCCAGAAGTACAGACACTAAGCTTGTCTGGTTATAATCAGATTGATTCTGCCACAGCGTCATTTTGCTCTCTCACTCTGAGCTGTGCTGAAACTGTCTCGCCCCTGTAACGCCTCTATTATTACTACCTCCGGTACAGGAGGGGGGGACTCTTTGGCCCCAGAGACACACACACACACACACACACACACACACACACACACACACACACACACACACACACACACACACTTCCTGCCAACAGTTCTCTCGATCATTAGCTTTGGCGATGGGGGATGACAGATCAAAGAGGCATGCCCGCCGATGGTGCAGGCACGTTGGAAAGAGCCCTGACGTCGGGGAATCGGCTCATGGCTCTCCTCTTTCAGTGGAGACTAGTCAGACTAGTTTGCACACTTAGAACTAACATTTCAAACATGACAGAAAAAGCATTGGTCCAACCAGAGCGGAGCAGCTGATCAGGCTGTTATCGGCCCCCACGCACCCCTTCAAATAATTCACAATGAGCCCAGAAAGTGTCCGAAATGTCCTCAGTTTGATTGAATTGACGGCTGGCCTGAGTGGAGATAAGCTCAGTGGATTTTTTTAGGTAATAAAGGGAACTGACATGCGTCACCTTGTGGTGTGCACTTGACTCGGTCACGGAAACACAGCCTCAATCAGCACAGATCATTCCAACCCTTTTGTAAGCGGGCGTCTGTGTCTCACAGCTGCTCTTGTTTCTGCTCCTCGTCGGTGACTTTACATTTCCACCGTGAGAATGAGGAAGAAGAAGAATGACCCTGATGGTCTCAGGAGTGTACTGTTCAGGAGCAGATTGTTGGACGAGCACACTTCAACACATGGCTGTGGTGTGGAAGTTAAAAAAGAGAAACATGGTAAAGTAAAATGTTAACTTTAACTTCCGGGGTTTTTCAGGCTACACGCAGGTTGGTCGCCATGAAAAGAAACTTTCCAGTTCAGAGTTTGTAGACTTTGAGCACATTGTCATTTCACTTTCTAATCACATGTGCCCTTGTGTTACTTTATGCAAGGGCATCCGTCATCTCCGCTCATTAGTGTGTTACATTTTTAATTCGGATGCATTTTTAAACAGCCACGCCTTCATGCAAATTGTCTCCATTTAATGGTTTTCACTGCAAACTACTATGTCAGTTTGGATGTTGACATATGTGCAAGACTCATTAATTAGGAAATGAGGCTGAGTGGCTCGGCTGACCTCTAGCATTTCAGATGAAGACACACACACACACACACACACACACACACACACACACAGAGAAACATGTTCATGGCTTTGGAGACAAGAGGAAATACAATAAGCAAGCTTCCTATATAATAAAAAAAAAAACAACCTGTTGTTGATTGCAGTCTGTAAGATATTTACTGAACTCAATCATTAAATGACCTTTCTCTCTGATCAGACATGAAGGAAACATGACATGTCGACATGCTCACAACAAGGCAGCCGCCATTTTGTCCTCTTTCTAACTTTAGATTTTGGTCCTGAATGGTCTGGTTTTGTTTGGATTGGAGAAGGTACACACGGACACGCTCTGTTCTGGACGACCCTCGGCCATCCAGGCAAGAATGAAACCAGCATGTGTGTCAGGCGAAATGCTTCAGATACCACTGATTCTATCTCTCCTTCACTATTTCTTGTTCTGACTTTTCCCTGATTTTGCCATGTTTCTTTGTTTTTTCACGTGCTAAGGTACCCCGGTGTGCCTCGCTGCTTCACCGGTCTCAGTGTCCGAGTTGATCCATCCTCATTTCATGTCCAGGACAATTCATCCTCCACTGCCTCCCAAAACCTTTTTACAGATACTTGTGTCTCTGCTTAAGTTTTTTAGTGGGTTTAACATATAGCTTATGTTATCATCAAGCCCATATGTCTGAATCCATCCCTGGTCTCAGATGTTGTACAGATGGAGGACGCGTCAAGGATGTAAAAGATCCAGACATGAACTATACTGGAAACAGAGGACTCGACAACGGGAATCAAGAAATTCTATGTTAACTTCAATTCAAAGCTGATTCAGATGACTGGCTGAGTCATTCTTCATATTTGGACGTAACATTTATCATGAAAAGACGAAAAAAGAAGCATCATTTCCAAACTGCTGAGGCATAGCTTCACACCCCACAGGCTCAGAAAGAGGACACGAGTGTCACTCGACTGCCTCACTTCATGTAGAACACACAAAAGGCAACAAAAGGCATCACTGGTGCCCATTATATAGTCATTCAATATGCATCATGAAACAGCCCGTATGACACTCCAGACGCATCAAACAGAGGAAGTACTCCAGGAATCTGTGCACCGAGGGAGATCAAATTTCACCTTCCTACTGAGCGGTGATGCAACTATCAGCCACGATGATTCTGCGGCACAACTTTGTCCTTGGGTGGTCTAACACCAAAGGAACAGGTTTAAGTGTGTTTTTGTTGGTCATGTTCTACACGATGCTTTTATTTGCTTTACCTTGTAGTTTCCTGTGGTGGTCTGAAAGATGCAGAAATATATTTTTACAGGTCTTAATGCAATGCACATCAGAGGAAGCCTTTTTATTTGTGATGAAAGTTTAGCGCAGTTTATAATTACTTGAATAAGGTCTGTGCCCCAGCAGTCAAAAATTAGATCCAGGCCAATTTCCCAAGCTGTCATTGTACGCATTCAAGCGTGACAACAGTGTAATGTTACAGCACACAGTGTCTTTGTATAAATCCTCCTCTGAAGCAAAGGTGACTGAGCTCTGGTTACAACACCGCTCTGAGTGGAGGCGTGTGTGTGTGTGTGTGTGTGTGTGTGTGTGTGTGTGTGTGTGTGTGTGTGTGTGTGTGTGTGTGTGTGTGTGTGTGTGTGTGTGTGTGTGTGTGTGTGTGTGTGTGTGTGTGTGTGTGTGTGTGTGTGTGTGTGTGTGTGTGTGTGTGTGTGTGTGTGTATGTGTGTGTGTGTGTCTCGAGTTTGTTTACGTGTCACATGTGTCATGTGATCCCCTGCCTGCCAAGCCGGGGTCGGTAGCATCAATAAATATGCTACAAAGATCATGCAGGAAGTGGGTGACACCCACGCACGCGCTGACAGAGGGTGGATACGGGAATATGAGAGAGTGAGACCATGTGAGCTTGTACCTGTTGACAAAATGATGTATTGTTTTTAATTCCTTTTACTTCAACTGAATGGTATATACAGTACATATTGACAACATGTCTCCCATCTCCTTCCATTGTTCAAAGCTGAAACCAAAAAAAAACAAAACAAGACACTGACCTGAAACCAGCGGCAGACAAAGTACACATGTTCCTTACTGCTGTCAAAAGTGAATCAATTCAAATTCAAAAAACTTTATTTGTCCCCGGGGGGCAATTCAAGGGCACACAGAGCAGCAAATGAACGACAGTGCAACTACGCTAAAACATTTAACCAATCAACACAGAATAAAGTGTCACTATCTCCTATAGCCGACAGGTGAAAGTGGTTGAGTGAGATTATAACTCCAGTACTTTAAGATCACACATTGTCCTTATGTCCACCTTTCACACTGTCACTATGTAAATACTACAGAGTAGCTTTGCATGATGCAGCTCAAAAAACGACTTATTTATCTGACACTGGTTTCCGTTAAAATCAAAGACTTAATGGAGCGTTCTGTTAGGGGCTTTGGAGTCCCATCGACGGCGGACGCCATGCAGGAAATGTTGTCTCAAGCTAACCACAGGCTAAAGGCTGGAGCTCAAGTGGCTTCTAAGCTTCATGACAATCTGCTACATACAACAACCGCCTGTCAATCACGCCTGTACGTGAGTAACTCAACCCTGTACAGTGTGCCGATACAGACATGAGCTAATGAGAATAATTTGGACTTTTTGAATCTGGCTGTAAACATTTCTTGTGAGCGGTGGTGTCTGCAGCCAGCCTCAAGTGGACACTCAGTGAACTGCAGGATTTAGCACTTTTACAATGGATTCTCTTCAGCCTCTGCCTGAACGGTTTAATTGAACTGCTGTCTGTTTTAGCCCCCTCTCCCATCGTGCCCACTTTTCTTCTGACTGGCCAACTCTCTGGAGCCCCCGAGCAACTGTGCAGCAGAACAGTGCATGTTTGCCCGGGGAGGCTCCACCTGCCTGCTGTATGGAGGCTCGACGACTTCTCGTGAAACTGCAGGGTGTTTAGCAGAACAAGCTGTTTAGTGCCCTCTGCAGGCAGATCCTGGCTTTACTCCAACATACGTTTACAACAAGATCTGAAACCTCGCCCGTGTTTAATATGAACCAGCATTGTAAACCACGGTCAGCTTTAAAACGAGGAACAGGTATTATAATAACCCGTCAAAGTTTTTAAAAGAAAAACCTGACAATACCGACCATAGAGAAATGGACTAAATACTTTTTTATGCTTTAATTCAAACTGATTTATAGGCATTTAAACAAAACCTCGTTGGTTAAGTACCTATACCATTATAACAAGACTTAAAACTACTCTAATACCTTCCACTGTCTGTCTGTGGAGTCCCTCAGTGGCTGTTTACGAGCTGCTGTAGTGGACCGAACATGAGACAGTGAGCGCCTCTGTCTTTATTTATACGACATTTTAATGCTTCGAGGATGCTGCGGTGTGATCCTTCAATCAGTTCAGCCCCTCTGTGTGTGTGTGTGTGTGTGTGTGTGTGTGTGTGTGTGTGTGTGTGTGTCTGTGTGTGTGTGTGTGTGTGTGTGTGTGTGTGTGAGCACACATTTAAATGGAGTGGCATGGATTAACAGTTCAGTCACCGATAGAGACATGGAGCTAAGACAATGTGAGTTAAGAGCACACGTGCACACTCGCATTGTCATCGCATGTTGTTTTCCCATAACACGGATAACTTGAAAAGTTTGCAGCAGTGAGACACAGTTGTGTCTGGGTGGCTGCAGAGTCTGCAACATGCACTGTGTTAATTTATTTAACTTGTTTGCTCTTTGTTTCTTGTGCGCCGACCTTTACTTGAAGCTAACTGCAAATGTGATGGATTTTAAATTTAGCACTAAACTCTCTTTGTCCTCATTACACTGATTGATGTGCAGAGCCTTTAAGGCGGAGAACCTTATCATTTTTTGAGCGTTTCCTTGGAGAGCATCGAACCACACTCGTACACAAACCAAACAGTTGTGATTTCAAAAGCTGTTTTTGATGCAAACGGAGCCCGCTGGAGATTTGAAAGGTTAAGCAATTACTACAAGAAGAGTTTGCAGCATTGGGGCGCAGTGATGCATCGGGGAAGGCACATTTCCATACATCCATATAAACAAGCGTATTTACATAGATTAATGCAATAACATTTATAAAGGGTGTTCCATTTAGCATTTGAGGGTAATTATAGTAATTTAATGGGTGGAACAAGCAATGCACTTATGTACATTAAATGACAAAATGAAAGCAGGTGATGCAGAACAGTCGTTTTTGGGTTGGTTTTTTTTAAACCTTATGTTCCATTCATTTTGAATCACATTGACCTTTATGAGTGTAGCTTTAGGAATGAGGGCTGTGGTTAGTAAAGGCTGTCATAACTAAAGACAGGCCGAGCATCCTTAACATGAAGGAGGCTTTGTGGATGTGTGTGAATGCTGTCATGATGAGTCTGATGGTCAGTTATTGTTGTTTAGGACAGCGTTTCCTAAAGGGAGGGGGGTTGAGGGGGGTTGCAAGATTCCTTCCAAAAACAGAAAATGTTTTGAAATTGCACATTTTATCCATTATTGTCAAAATACAATACAAAATTACAAAATTAATATTGCTGTTGTCTGCTCTTCTAATGCCAGTGTTTGGAAAGGACCCGTAATACGTAATACCCGTAATAATGCACCGCGCACTACACTGTAGTTCATAGTCAATCATTGTGTTTCCGGTCTGACAGTGAGCGTGCCACCAGTGCCACTACGCTCTGCTCCGTTTGCAACAACGGAGTTCGCTGCCGGCATGAATCCCCTCAAATCTGGAGTCTGTTGCGATGGTTGGCTGTTCTGTTGGTTCGAGGGAGGGGCATGGTGTCTGCAGCCGGCCATTATTCACTCTTCTGTGAATGTCAGCGCCAGATAAAAGGGCCTTTTAGCTTAATTCTAATGGTAGCAGACTGAGAACCATTGTTTTAATATACACTCAGTGGTTCAAATATTAAAATATACTGAGGAGTTTAAAGGAACTAGATCTTTATGTAAAGTTTTCCCACATCATGTTTGACTTTATCTTTTTCATTTTGTGGCAATTTATGGCGGAACAAAAAGTCCAGTAAGCCAGCTGATGTAACTGTGTTAGCATGTTATCTTAGCTTCTGTCACGGTGCTGAAAACAAAGAGGCAACTGACTCACTGAGATTCTTTAATCAAGCCATTAGTTTGTTTCTTTCATCACTATCTATCTAAAAAAAAAAAAAAAAAAAACTGAATTTCCCTCGGGATCAATAAAGTATCTATCTCTCTATCTATCTATCTTTTGCACAAAGTCTTTGAATAATATTTGAGCTTTTTTTTGTCAGGAGCTTTTTAGGTTGAAAAAGAAAAAGAAAAGAAAGAAAAAAATCTGTGAAAATAGAAAGTTTCTCTTCTTTTAGCTCTACCAAGTCAACCTCTACTGCCAGCAAAGCAAGAAACAGAGCTAATAAACAGACAGAGATTTCATGTGTCAAAAATACTGACGGGACGTTCTGAAGCTGGACAGGAACATCTTAACAGGTCGGAGATGCATCTGTTTTAACTGTCATACGTTGTCAGAGCTTTTAAGAAAAGCGCTGTCGATCATGTTGACATAAGGAGAGAAAATAAAAAGTCTCCTCAAAAGAAGTGACAATCAATCAAAATATAAAGTACGAGTGGGCAATGGGTTTAAAAATCGCTCTACATATAGAAATGATGAGGGCTACTGAAAAACTTCAACAATCTGTCACTTCCTATTCATCTGGATTTCATGTAACGTCCTCTATTTAAGGGACTCTCATATGCAAGATGTGACAAGCAGTCAAAGCAAAGTGTGCATGCTGCTGTGCATTATCTTTTTATTCTGATTGTTTTTGAGTTTCAAACACTTTAAAGTTAAATAACACCTTTTCACCAAGATGGCAACGAAACAGAGAGCCATCCATTTGACTGCAAACAGCGAAGATGTAGACTGCACACTTTCAGGTTTCTAATTTCAAACACCCTTAAATCTTATAAAGACATTCAAGTATATTTGGACCAAACATGCTCCAATGCTTTGCAAAATATCTTCTGAAAATAAACAAGAAAAACAAGAAACAACTCAATTATGACAGCACTGTATTTAATATTGGTTCATATTGAGAGTCCATTTCCTTTCTAAAAAGCACAGCGGTCCTCCCTTAATATGGTTTGATTCAAAATGATGAGCTGGAAGAAAGGAAATGTAATGAAACAGGAAATTATATAAAAGTGTAATAATCTCACACTAATGGGAGAATTGCTGATAAAGCCTTTTACAAGAACTCACATTCTGACTTTTTTTTACTTCACATGCTGACGAATGCCAGAAAGCTGCCGTGTGCTGGGGCGCACATCTATCTATCTATCTATCTATCTATCTATCTATCTATCTATCTATCTATCTATGGGGTTAATTAAAATATTTCCATTCAAGCTTCAATCCATTTGAAGTGGCATGCGGTCATGTGACCTGCTTCAGGTTGACGCAGGTGTGTAGGGGGCGTGGCCTGGGCAGAACAGAGGGAGAGAGAGAAATGTTTGTCAGGTTCTGTTTTTTTCTGTGAATGAGGCTGCTGGAAAGCTTTTTTTTTTTTTCTTAGAGGACAAACAGAAACATTGACTCTGTTTGACGATGTTTCTTCATATAAGAAGAGGATATGTGGTTCGGAGGACCGTGAACTTTGAGCTCACTTTAGGACTCTGAGGTCAGATCTTCAACAAACCTCAAATCCATGACTGGTGAGTTCCATTATTTATCTTTGTTTGGTTTGGTGATATTTGCAATGCAGGGCTTTTTAAATGTTTAGCTTACTGGGCCTAGCTTACAATTGCTGAGGTTTTCACACCCACTGGAACTGTGTGGCTGACAGGAAGGTTTCCAGGATTTTAAATCAGACTTCCATCCATCTATCTTCTCCTGCTTACCCGGGGTCAGGTGGTGGGGGCCCGCCCACACTCCTCTCTCTAAATTAGACTTGTTTAAACAAAACAATATTTGGGCTTAAATTGGCATACATCTAATTTTCTCATGTTATCTTTTTGTCTCATTTAATGGTATCTGAGTTGCTAACTTTTTTCTCTACCAGTTCCCTTCTTCTTAAAAATCCTATAACAAGGCTTTGTTATTAAATGAGTAGATCTGAATTCTAACTAAGCTTTAAAGTCAAGCAGATAGTTAGATCTGAGTCCAGCGCAAGCCACAGGGAGCCAGAGTGCAGAAACTAGATGATATGCTAGCTTAGCCCGCAGGCTCAAATGAATAAAACATAGGCGTGAACACTTCATAACCAGTGGACTTGTTGTTGGTTGAGAAATGTTACCAACATAAAAAAAAGGTCTCCATCAAAACTATTATAGAGCTTCATTTACTGTGGCAGATTACATTTAATATAACCATGATGAATGCTGGTTGGAGGGCCCCTGCAGTGGCGAATCTAGAGTCTGTTAGGGCCCGAGGCAAATATCAACAAGGAGGCCCTTCCAACCATCGTTCATCACCATCAAGTGTCCTGATGCCTCCTCATCTTTCTCCTGCAGATGGATAATTACTCTTCATTTTTCTTTGTTGACTTTCATTGACAAACTTTGGTTTTCACAGTAATAATTCATGCAACACCTCGCAGGATAACGAGCGTGAGGCCTGTCAGATGGGGCCCCCTTAGGGAGGTTTCCTTCTATTGTTGCAAAATGTGTACATTTCGATCCACTGCTTTGGTTTGAGTTCGTGAGCCCTCAGGGGCCCCAAGCAGTTGCCTGCCTTGCCTGTTTACCAGCAGCGCCTCGGGGCCCCTGTGGATTGTTTTGCCTTTAGGGCCCCAATTAAATCACCACTGCACATGCCTGTACTCCTCTGCTGTGTTAGTTCAGCTACACTGCTCAGTTCACAGTAAGCTGCTCTCCACAGACTGCTCGTGCTTGAGTCGTGTGATAAAGGATGTCCTTTGTACTAATAGTGTGATAGTGAAAAAAAAAGGGTAATTTAATGTTTGTGAAAGTGATGACAATGCTGACAAACTTCATGTTTGTTTACTTATTCTTAACCTTGCCAGAAACGGATAATGCAACAGATCTTTGATATTCCTACTTTAGTGTGTATTCACCAGAAAACAGACAAACGAGGTCTGGAAGCTCTTTAGTGTTTCCTGAGTTTGAAGTTGTAGTTCTGGTCTTCACTGTTTCATGTTTTACTGTGTAGTTTTCACTGTTTCCTGCCTCTCTGTGTTTCCCTCCTGTCCTGATGACCCTGATTGTCCTCACCTGTCTCATTAGTCTCACCTGTCTCATTAGTCTCACCTGTGTCTATTTAGTCTCTGTGCTTTCTTACCCTCTGGTTGGTTCATTGTCTTCTCTCTGTTAGATGTGGATGTTTCCCCGTGTTCTCTGCTCCCTGGATTTACTTTGTTTTTGTGCCCTTGTTTTTTTATTTTATTTTATTTTTAATGTTTTGGATTTAGTTTTTGACTAGTAAGGTTTTTTTTTGCCTTTTTAGTTAAAATAAATATTTTTCTGCACTCGGGTCCTCCTCCCTGTTTTCAACTTGTGACAATATCCCTGTATACATGATCAATAATAGTATCCATGTTTCTTTTTAAACACAAACCGCCAACATTTAAAAATCTGAGAAACATAAAAACACTGTGGGTTATACATAAAACATTTAACTGTACCAAAAATATCCCTTTGTAATTGAACCCTTTATGAATCCAAAATAAACTAAAAGTCCCAACAAACCGTGAAGTGATCGATGAAAGTTCAAATTGTCTTTTTAGTCCACAGAAAAAGATGGAAGTCATCCGCTAACGTGGCCGAGCATTTCAAACAAACTCAGCTCATTAAAAAAAGCAATCCAACAAAGAGACGATCGATCACTGACAGCAGAATAATGCGTGCTGGATCGGGCCGTATTTATTTTGCTTGTGTATTATAGCCTACCTTCAATTATATACATTTTTTTATGAACGAAACATAAAAGTTTTTCCTCTCTCTAGAATGAGATGCTCTTGTTGGCACCGTCATGTTTGTTTTGCGTGTACGTCACTTGGCTGAGTCTATGCAGGTGTTGGCAGCTGTCAGAAACCAGGGTAAGGACTTTACATGCCACAGTATCCAGAGCTCTCAGGATATGATGTTTACATGCACAAACACAAAGACGGGATACTTACAACCCCAATAAAAACCGGGATACTCAAGTCCATGTGCACACACTCAATCTAAGAGAATTTTCAAGTAAAAAAAACACGATCTAAAACATTGCATGTAATCTGTTTTTGTTCTTATTTTAAATGAATGGAATTTTCTGAGGGATTAAATGTCTCAGTGTTGACTTTCCTCTTATTTTATCCAACTCTTGCATAATTTCCCCTCACATTGCAGTATTACTCCTGTGCGTTTCATTTAATATCACATCCAGTTCAGACGACAGAGTTCTCTGTAAACGGGAGGGATGTGAACTCACCACCAGATGCCTTAAATTCCCTCGAGGATTAGGAACCAATATACCATCATCATATCCAATATCCTGCCTGGATGCTCACTGCCAACAGACATGTCAGCCCACCTCTCACTCACACACACACACAGACACACACACACCTCCTCACAGAGCTCGTCCTTACAGTGCACATAGATATTTCTGCAAACGTATAGGTGCATTTCGCCTGGAGCCTTTTAAGACATTGAAGCGTTTTTCATGATTAATCATCCTGTTCAGTAAACCTCTCGTGTTTTCAAGGATTGAGTTAAACGAACAGTATGTGGACACTGCAGCATGCTGTAATATGTATTAGGCATTAACTAAAAAAACACATGTTTAATTCATCTATCAATATGTTGCTGTTGTATATTAATGAGCACCAATGTATTCCTCAACCAAATTCAAAATGTGAAACATTCTTCCGTTGGCTGGGAGCACACGGTTCATGTGAGCTGGAAATGACATGCATATATAACATGAATCTTTCATGGGCACTCACACACAAATAAACACACCTTATACGCCTCTGGTGATGCAGAATCCATTCCATGTCTTCACACTTCAAGAACACGTGGTCACAAAGTGAAATGAGACGCGCAGGTCGTAGTTTCATAGTGCAGCTGCTGGTACTTCCGCTCACTGTGCGTCCAATCTGGAAGACAAAAGACAAGTTTAATTACAGAGGCACAATGACAGCGGCTGTGGATCAGTGGTAGAGTCGTCTCTGGAGGGGTTTATTGCCCTGCTATGTATGTGGCAGCAGTAGCTCAGTCTGTAGGGACTTGGGTTGGGAACCGGAGGGTCAACAGTCCAAGACCCGGCACGGACCTCTCCATTAATGCATGTCACTAGGATGTTTGTGCATGAGTGTGTATTTCGGCCTGTGTGTGTTCATGTCCATTAAGCAGACAAACCAAAATTCCCCTTGTGGGATTAACACAGTATAAATTCTTATTGCAACATGTCTGCTGTTTCCTGTTTTGGAGCAAGGCACAACCACAAGTGGCTTCCGCTGCTTCGTTAGCAGCGTATGAATCAATCAATCCTTTATTCATCTCGCAACCGGAGAAATTACAGAATGGGATGAGTAACTTCAAATGGTCTTCAGTGTGTGAATGTGTAGGTGTGACCTGCTGTGTAAAAGTGCTTTGAGTAGTCAGAAGGCGAGACGAGCGCACTATAAAAGCTCAAGTCCATTTACCATTCACAGCCAAACATCATACAAGGATGTTGCAGAATCGAATAATGTAACGATTTAGATGCATTGTATAAGACGAGCCAAACTGGCAGTCATTTCAAATAGTTTGAATGCAGTCTATGAAACACAAAAGTTGTCAACAATTGCTGCAACTGTTTTTTTTTTTTTTTTTTTTTAAATGATTACTCCAACCAATCAACAAGTTAAATACAATCCCATACCATGAAAAAAAGTGAAATAGTAAACCACTGCCATCTTTTGCAGGCTGATTTTATTTTTATCTTTTTTTTAAATTTCAGATTAGATATCCATTTTGTTTTTCTTTCATTTACGTTACGATGTCAGCATCAATGTGTTCATTGTGATGCTGTTAAGATCCTTTTTTTTCATTCATTCTTTTAGAGAAATTATTTTTGTGGTTTTTACTACTCCTTGTAGTCAAATTGATCAAATTAAAAATAGAACGACCCCATTGCACCTTTGAGTGGCTCATTTACCTTAAAACCTCCCTGACGGCTCCGTTGACGAGTCCAAAGTCTTTTTCATCATGTGATATCAAACATGTTGTAACCTTCTGTCCTCCACAACATCCTTATTTACCTTTTCAAAAAAAAAAGCAGAAAGTTAAGGACACTTCGCTCTAGAGAGTAAAATAATACAAAGTAAAAGCAAGCAAGTGACAGCAGCAAATCCTCATAGTTGCCTTTTCTCTAACTTTAACAGGTGGGTTGTGAGGTTTTTCTAATGTAAGTCGATCCACTACAAGAGACTGGCAACATCTGATTGACCTGCAGATAAACTCTTTTTTTTTGTTTGTTTCCCAAATCAGATCAAAATCCGATCTGACTGACTGACTGTCCACATTACAAATTGCAAGTGACCAGATGATCCGATCTGCCTGTCCATATTGACGTGGTCTGATCCACATTGATTTCTATGGTAACAGGTAACGTCCAGCAAAAAACAACAGCACATTTGATTACAGAGAAGTGTGGTTATTTCTGTGTCACACTGAACCCGGAGATCAGAACCCAAATGCACGACTCTTTAAGACACTGGAGAAGCAGGGAAGTCCATTTATTCAAAAAATAGGTTCAGTACACGGTAATCCAAGAACGAACCAAAGGCAGGTCAAAAACCAGAAACAGGAGCTAGATCAGGTCACAAGAACAAGACGAGCTGTCGCAAAGTGAGGGAAACACGGAGGCTATGCACTGAAAGAGGGTGGACAAGACACAGGTGAGACGCATCAGGTGTCCAGCAGAGCAGGAAACACTGGGGGAAGGGCACGCAGCCACAGACCTGACACGAGACACAGGGTGAGTATCAAAGTAAAACACATGAAACATGAGGGAAACACTTAACCCGGGGATGTGACTGATGCAAACAATCTTGTGCAGCAGTCTGTCCGCAGGCTTGTTTTACTACGTTTGTTTCGATTCTTGCTGTTTTCATGCACTGACCAAAGTTAACTTCCTGCCTGCCAAATCTATCTTGTTGTTGTTGTTGTTTTTCGCGTTGATAGTGACACAGAAGAGCTCATGTGACTTTTTGTGTTCAGACTGGCAAAAAACACAAACCACATACGGACTGGATTTGGTGCAGTGTGAACAAGGCCTCAGACTCCTCAGCAGGATGATGTTGGGCTTTGTTTAGGTGTATCATTGAATTCTTGTAGAGCTCCTGATGTCTGTCAGTGCATGGCGAGTGGGGTAGATGGGAACAAAGACTGTGATATGAGTGATGGAGAGAAGGGTGACAGGGTTGAGAGAGTGAGAAAATGCAGATTTTTCTTTTTTTTTTTTTTTAGAGAGAGAGAGGGAGGGATAAACGTTGGGGAGATTAACTTCTGGGAGGGAGGTAATGGTGAACTTTCCATTACCTCAGATGGAGATAAATGATCAGCCCCAATGGGTAAAGAATGAACGGATGAGAGGAGTAAAGGAGAGGCAGACGGAGAGAGGAGGAGTGAGTGCAGGAGATAACTACATGGATGGACAGGGGTTAAATAAATGATGGAAGTGACGTGAAGAGGCAGGGATGGGTGGAAGGTAGCAGAGAGGAACAAGAAGACTTGTTTTGCATTTTAATGAGTCAGGTGTCATAAACGACAGGATGAGTAGGTACCAGTGTAGCAGAGGGCATATGGAGATTTGTCAAGTATACTCCCTTCCTTCTCTGGGGTCCAATACGGCAACGATTAGCAAGGCTGTGCCAAAGACTGCAAAGACTCTCTGAATAGCTGACCGTACATATACAGAGTGGCAGTGGAAATCTTTAGAAACATGTACAAAGGAATACCTTAAAGGAAGATATTGTTAGCTTCGGCTAGCAAAGAGGAGGCTACGTGGATGTGTAGCTATGTGCAGGAGAAGAATGACTCTGACGAGGAAGATTACATTTATCTTCTTTACTTAAGAACAGCAGGTGTACAGTTCTGTGGTCGCTCTAACTCCGGTGCAGACGACTTTTTAAGTCCACACCAGAGCCAGCGAGCAACATAAGACATGTACCAAAACAGAACTCTCTACTTCCGCAGAAAACGTGCTTACGTAGTTCCGGTAGCAACACAAGTTACCATAACAACCAAATTACTAACATAACTGACACAAAACAACATGGGGTATTTAAACAAAGCAGTAATTGTACTCGTACTACACTATATATATGTGTGTGTGTTCTGTCTGCGTTACATGTGGGACTATAAACAAACAACCATGAAGCTATTTGACCAAACCCGTCTACAACCGCAGCAGACAACCTTTTGAACCTGTAGAAGTTGTAATGCTTCAGGTCCAAATTCACAGGATTAAAAAAATGGTGAAAAGAAAATGAGTGCGTTTACTTGGACTTCACTATCCTGGTTATGAGCCTTATCCTGGTTTTGGTCATATATGACATGCTCACAGAGAAACCTGGTTATTCATATCCCTGTATGCATGATCAATAATAGTATCCATGTTTCTGATTACTGCATCTTATTTGTGCAGGCGCACATGTTTATTTGTGGGGGGGCTACAACCGCCTACTCTCTGATCAAAACAAATACAAACCATTCAGGGCTGGAATCTAAAGTTAGAAGGAGGATATACTGGCTGCTGTATTGTTGATAGAAGCCAGCACTTCAACATAGTATGGTTCCTTCATCTCTGAGGATACAGTCAGATCATCTCATGATTTAATTCAGTACATGTCTTACATATTGGTTCTTTAGGGGATCTTTTCAATATGGCTGAGAATATAGACAAATATCCCTGACTAAACCTTTGTGGTGGCTCATAGTGTTTATAATAGAGGAATAAAGGAGAGCTACTTTGACAGATCTGTCAGTCCAACCTGTGATCAACATCATCAAGTTTGGTAAAAAGGAATCCGCCCCGCATAGGCCTGTTGAAACTAAAGACGATGACTGCAAGCGTCCTTAACTGTTTTTACTCTTTTTTGTTTCTACTTTTTGACACTCTTGATTGTGTAATGTCTGGTTCTTTGTACAGACTTAAATTTTAAATCTTACATTTTTGTAGTTTTTAGAGGAGAGGCGCTTTGAGTTTTTTGTGCACTTGATTTCAGCATCGAAAAAGCTGCACACTGGGTATCAAGAAACTGAAGATTGCCAAAAGCCTTTTGACGAACATCCAACCATCCATCCATCCGTCCGTCCGTCCGTCCATCCAGCCATCCATCCATCCAGCCATCCAGCCGCTTTTCCCCTTGACGGTCCACTCTGGACTGGTTGCTAGTTAATCACAGGACATTCAACCATTCACACCAACAGACACACATGGCTCCTGTCAATGAGGGATTTAAACCAGGAACCTCCTCGCTTTGAGGCAACACTGTTTACATGAAGAAAGACATCATTGCATTATACAGTTAAAAAAAACAACAACAGGAAAAACAGATACCCATGATGCAGTTTGCTTGTTCTGCTGATGTTGGCAGCTGGTCCTTGAGATGTTTGACATGACACCACTGATGATTAATTCATCTAAAATCCCCTCAGATTGTCGTTTTCTGTACAAGCCCCAGAACGTCAACTCAGACAGCGGGTGGCCTTGTCGACGTGATGAAGTCGGTTTACCCAATCACGTCGTTGCTGACGCCATCACCAGACAAAAGACTGACTCCTTTCCTCAGCAGAATAAACTTTTTCAATTCTCACCGTCTAAGAATGATTTTCTCTCTCTCTCTCTCTCTCTCTCTCTCTCCCTCTCTCTCATTGACAGTCTAAACGTGTTTTCTGTCAAGTCATTGATGACAACACAAGGGTCACTTGTGAAAGAGGGAGAAATGCTGCGTCATTTTAACCTTCAGCAAAAGGAGAAAGTATCAAAATGTAAGTACAAAGTTAAAATACAAAAATAAAAATACAAAACAATGAATTCATGAAATGAACATCAAAATCTGTCTCATATGTAATTTAAAATGGTAACAGCACATTAAAATATGTGGAATATCTGGAATCATCTGATTCTCAGGGAGTCTCGTGCATGCGGGGAGTGAAAGGCAGCAGGATCCTTGTACGACATGCGCTCAGGAGCTGATCGTGCCCTCGTCAACGCTCACGTTTCCACATAGCAGATCAACGCAGTAACAAAGGCAGACAACTGACTGCATAGAGCCTCCAGTAAATTTAAAGACACAATACAATGTACAGATTCACATGGAGTCTCCCATCTCTCTGTTAACATAACGTCAAAAACAGGCACCAAATGGCGAGCAAATTAACCTCGGAAATAAAAGACAAAGCTGTTGTATTCACGTAGTTTTCTTTATTACCACAGAGTCTTTGCGTTCTTCTGTAAACCTGCAAATCCAGCTGCTCGTGGTGTAGCATCAGAAACTGACCGGGGGGGTCACAGGCCTTTAGCAGGAGCACAAGGTAACCCAGGAGACCGGGGTAGACTGCCGTCGAATGCCTTGAGTAAAGTTAGCTCACAGTTGTGGGATTCCTGAAGTTAAAGTTTCCAAAAACTAGCATGATTGTAAAAGAAGCGTCCTCTGTGTTCTCTCCGTCTTCACCCGCGGCCTCAGAAGACACGCCCCCTCACTTACATGCACTAGCACCATTGGTCCAGAAGCAAATTTCAGCTCATGCTTTGAGTGTGGGCTCGTGCATGCAGGAGAGAGGCTGTGATTGGTTTTCTAAAACGTGGTCGAGTGCCGACATTGGTCGAAGTTGTTACGTGTTTACAGATGCTAAAGAGGACAATTAACTACTGTCTGTCTTTCAACCAGAATATTAAAAAGTGTATCTGAAGGAAATTACCTCATCACACTACTGGTGGTGGTGTGATGAGGAGTGGGTCTCAGCCTGGATCTGGACTCTGCTGAGCTGGATGGAAGTGACTGGGGTGGAGGAGGGTTGCAGTGTGAGCCTGAAGCAACAGACTGACTGTGGAAGAGAGAGAGAGTTTGAAGTGTTTCGACAGCAGGAGGTTGATTGGTTGAGAAAGTCCTTTGTATAAGCTCATCTAAAACACAAACCTCTGTCTTTTCCTCTTTCTTCCCTGTCATTCATTCAGCCAGTTTAATTAAGAGCATTTTTTTTGCTGTCTACATCTAAACACGTGGGAAAATAAGGCATTGAAAAAAAAAACCAAACATCCGAGGGTTCCAGACCATCACTTCAGAAGCTCGGGGTTATTTTGGAAGTTTTATCTCCGTCTCTCCAGAGGTGGAGAATCTGCAATGGCATCAGTTAAACCATCAAAAAGACACCTTCCTCAGACAGACACTTGACTTTATTGCATTACAGCTGTGCTCGAGCTGTAAATCAGCCTCCCTGAAGTTGATAGATACAGCCTACAACTCCCTCTCCTCCTTCGTTAGACGGCGGGTGATATTTATTTTATTACAGGTTTGTACTGGAGTTATAAATCCAGCCCAGTGAAGCGCAATGAAATACAAGACGGGGCAAAGAGGAGGATGTTGCCCTGTTATAAATCCTCATTTCACAGAACACGAGCATGTAAAAGTGCCACACATCACGTTTGTGTGTGTGTGCACAGGTTCAGTGTGTGTTCGATTCATTTTCAGCCCCTATCCTCACATTTCTTCTCTCTATTGTGTCTCACTATTCCAAAAGTGATTTTCAGTCTCTTAAATAAAGTAGACCAATTTTAAAATCAGACACTAAAAACTGCAAATCTGCTAAATTGGTTATTTTCATCTGTTGGGTGGAAGCAAATCAAAAGTTATTTATTTCTTCTATTGAACGAAGAAAATCACAAAATGTTTTTGCAGGAGCAGTTTGAGTACAGTGCAGAGAGTTACTAGTGTTAACCCACATCTGCATGTGTCCACACTGATGAACCAAACGACTGCATGATCCAGAATGATCCCTCCAGTTTAAGGAGTGAAAGTGTTAATGCGAGCTCTCAAACATTTTTTTAAATCCTTAGATTTCCATAGTTAATGACGATTAATCACATCTTAACTAATGTTTGAAATTCCTTTTATTTTTGCATTTAAGCTGAGAGCACTTGCACTTTATTCTGAAAGGGTAAACCGAAGCTTACAACGATAACTAAAAGCCCGAAAAAGTAGAACGACCTCAGAGGAACGTTAAGAAGGTGAAAGTCTGATATTACTTTTTTTTTTTTTTCTTAAATGAGACATTCAAAGACACTGCAGTGTCCTTCTTTTACATCACTGAGACTACAGGGAGACACTGAGGAAGCGTATCTACGGTGCACCTAAAGGGACAAAAACACTAATTTGATTAAATACTTTTTTTTCTTAAATGTACGTATATGCATTCACTTCAGACATGAATTAATAACGATTAACTTCATGCTGACGGCACCAGTATATCAACCTTGTTAATTCTTAAAACGACTCATGCCTTAAATAGTTCTTAGAAAACTGAATGTGCTGGTTGGGGATGGTGTTCAGGAAGAAGTGTAGAGTAGAGTAAAGGTGATAATAGCTTCTCTTCACAGTTTGACCTGAAATAAGAGCAAACAGCAGGAACAGGGTTTGGGCTTGTTTGCACCTGAAGGTCATTAGCACTGTATGCCTCATGAATGTGACCTTAAGACAGAGCAGACAGCAGGAGTTTGTTTTATGTGGATCAAACCCTGAGTGGTTGCAGTTAAACTATATAGATCACTCGTACTGTTTTAAAACTCGAAACCGTTAAAAAAATAATCACACTCATACAGTTTGTGTCTGTGATCACAATAACTCATCAGAAATATTTAGTTTTTTTGTATGAGGCTGTAAAAATGTATTTATTTATTTTTGCCAATCACGTGTATGTGACTTCCTGGAGCCAGCCTCAAGTGGACACTCGATGAACTGCAGGATTTTACACTTCCTCATTAGCGTCATTTTTTCAAAAACTGGAGGTTGCCGCTTGGTGCTCCCTCATGTTTCCAGTGTGTCGTGTTGGTGTATCTTGTCCTAGCGATCCTTCTTGGTGCTTTAGTGTGCATGTCTGTCTGTTTTTGCTTTGCTGTGTTCCTAACGTTGGACTTTGGAGGTAAATTGTATTCCATTTCCTACAAAGAGAACACTCTGGAAGACTTCCTCAGATGAAGACGGAGCAAAAAGCACAAAAATCCTGTTTGGAAAACCCCTGTAGAGTGACCTTTTAGCCATTGTTAGCCATGATGCGTTGGTGTACAGATGCTGATTAAAATAAAAACTTGTATGAACTGTTCCAACAAAGTGTTGACTGTGAGATTAACTTGATTCATTAATACTTGTCGAGCTGTCAACATTTTCAGTCCTGGCTCAACTATCAGGAGAAATTTCAAAGAGAGATTCTAAAACGTATCATTATGTGCAAATGTGCAGATTTGACGTTGACTTTGAAGCATGTATCAGGCTTCATTTCCCTGCAATTATTCCCTCGTTCCCCTTCTCCTCCCTTCATTCCTCTTTGTTCCTCCTGTGCTTCCCTTTGGCTCGGAGGTGCACTTTGAAAGACAAATATCTCAGAGGCCTGCTCTGCTCCCTCCTAGCACTCAGCACTTACTTGAAGTTCAGCATCATCATCCTCATTGTCTGTCTTTTGTCCCGCTCCTCCTTTCCTTCCCTCCCATCTGTCCGGATCTCTATCATTTCCTGCCATCACGTCCTCACTTCCTTAATCCTTCCCTCCTTTTTCTTCCTCCTCCCTGAGGAGTGGAAGGGGGTGGCTTTGAAAACAAATATCCCAAAGCTCCACTTAGTTCTCCTCTCTCTTCTTCTCTCTCTAAAGAAAACAATGCTTCAATAACATTGTCATATCATCTGCTGTTCGGGGAGTGACGAGGGACCGACGGTGTGATGGAGAGGAAGCGATGAAGAAGATGGACATGAATGAAAGAGAGGGAAACTCTCTGAGGCTTCTAAACCATCTGTTTTATGAAGCAAATTTACTTACGCACTTCCCCTCGAGGGCCAGTGTACCAGTTTGTGTGTGTGTGAGTGTGTGTGGCACACTAGCATATAGCCACCAGCTGTGTGTGTTTGAGTGTGTTGAATGTGATTTGGCATTTCCTTCGTGTCGCACCATTTGCTCCTCCATCCCATCGTTTCCCGCTCTTTCTTGGAGCATAAACTCCACATAACAGCCTCAAAAGTTCAAATACACTTTTACTCTTGGCAGCACACGCCCTGCCCCACTGGCTCCGGTTCTGAAGCATGCCGTGAGCAGCTGTACACAAGATCTCAGGAGGACCACAAGATCCAACGACAAGAAGAGAAACGTGCAAACAACATGTTAGTTCCTGAGGATGATTCTGTTTGAACGTAATGTCGACACAGTGAAAGGATATATAGGCTACAAAGTCTGTGTGTCGTGTGTTAGAGAGGTACCACGTTGCTTCCTGTAGAAACAGGAGCGTTGATTCGAGTGGCAGCGCTGGCCTGTAGTGTGCGGCGCTGACCTGCTGAGGGTATGTGGACATTGGCAGTAAAGACGTAGTGTTTTTCTGGTGGACTGTAATTTATTTTTATTTTTTTCTTAAGCTTTATAAAGGTTGTAGCTCAACGTGTCACATCGAGCTCTGTGACTTCTGTCTTTTCATTTCCCTTTTGCATATGAAATCAAACTTTGATCATCATGGACGGTTAACTTGCTGAACTGACAGGCTGTTTGACTTTAGTACAGCAACCTTAAAGGGCTGTAAGCAGGTCGAGGACGTGGTCACAGCCGTCAAACACTTTCAATCAGGTAAAAAGGATTTTTTCATTTGAATGTAAAAAGTTTGGAGCAAGATGTAAAATATCCAGGGAATGAAATGACCTTACCATGTCATTAAGGAAATATGTCGTAATGTTGAAGTGCTGCTTTCTCTGTCAACTGTGCAGACAAAATGTTGATTCTGGTCCAGAGTGGTGTGTTTGTTTGACCAGAGAAAGTAAGCTGGTAAGGTTTTAGATAAGTGATTGTACCCGACCTAAAAAGCCTTGGTATTTTTCTAATAAGCTCCACGAGCAGAAACGTGGCTCAATATTGTCGCTGGTCAGAACGCAGAAAGGTTTCATGACTGATGCAGAGCTGGCTAAACACTGAAGCTTCATTAAGCTGCATGATCATCGAATCTCAGGAAGAGGGGGCGAGGAAGATGCAGTTTTGTCTGCAGTAACAGTTTGAAACACTCAACTCGAGGTGGGCCACATGGGAAAAATATCATATCACGATATTTTAATGGCAAAAACATGATCATGATTTTATCGCAATTTTTTTCATACTGATCTTAAGAGTAATTTTGAAGTTACTGACCAGTTCAACCACATGTATTCACCTGTATGATGTTTTTAAATGCACAGAAACTGTGCTAATAAGGTTTAGTCTAAACTTATTAGATGATTGCACTTACAGAGTTTTATTCATTGAGGGGGCAGGACACCTTTGATTGACAGACAGACGGTCACCATGGTTACTGACTCTCACACTGAACGAGAGGAGAACGAGCTACTGCATGACATAACTGATAAGTTAGAGCAGTATGTGTGGAAATCAATGTATAGAAATAAATGATTGTTGGCTGTTTAAACAAATGTAACAGCCAAGGTGCGGACCTCGTTGATATGGTCGCCTCCCTCCGTTTCGTATCATCGTTTAGCTCCATGCCTAAAGGTTCAGTTATCATAACAAATGAGCTTCCAGTGGAGAGGTTTGTGAGTAACTTTTCAAAACCGAGAGAGAGCAGAAAACACTGACAGCAGCATTTTAATCTCCCATTATTGAGTGTCTGAGCTCCACTGTCTCGCTCTTTGTTGCGTCGCCAGTTAAAAACCTAAACTGTGCAAACTCAGCAGATCACTCACACGGTTTAGAAACATTACTAAACCATTGCATGAGCACAAAGGAGTTGTTTTTGTGGTCTAATTCTTCCGTTTCGTTTTTGTTTTCGCGGATGCTGCGGAGCAAACGGGGAGGGGGGGAGCAGAACCTACCGCAGGAACACTTTGGCCCGGTTCTACGATCTCTCTGCTTTAGCAGATCGTCAACACGTTCAAATCCTTCACCATCTAAGATCGTTAAATCGCCCAACACGACACTCGACTACATTTCAATCGACAACAAAATTCACTCAACATCAAAGTCGTGCTATCCCTGTAAAGCACTTTTACGTTCCCACAGACACAGCAGAGGGTCCTATTGAAATCTGAGTAGTGATAGAGTTTCTATTCTCTCCCAGAGTTTAATATTGCAGGTGATGAGTTGTTTCTGTTTGCACTGTCGGAGCATGATGCATCACCAATCAGCACGCTGCTGTCTGAGGTGCAGAGAGACGCAGAATGCCTCGGCTGGAATTGTTTCAGCTCAGGATGAAGTTAATTTCCCCTTAAATAGCTTCAGAGTTAAGTAAACAACCTAATCTGCGTCACTGTCACGCTCATATTTTTGGATTTTAATGCTTCATTTTGAGTTTTGGCATGTCTACAGTGAGATATACACAAACCTGAGGCATCATCATATTGGCATGGCTAATACGCCTTCAGTCCTTTATTATCTCCATGTTGGCTGCCATGACATGTTTGATGTCAAAAGAAAGCCCAGAGGTCATTTTAAACGGTGTGTACATGACTGTGACACGACGTAAACATAGCATTCATTAACATGTAAAAGAGGCTCTTAAAGAGATGCAACTTGTTGTCAGTTCTTCGAGGACCGTGGTATTAAACCAATCCTTATTCAACTATCTCCAAGAAATCCAGAAACATCCCAGGCGTTAAGCATCTCTGTCGTCTGCCAAAAATGACCATGTTACATTACTTGAATGTAATCTGCTATATTCTTACGCTCACACACAGGCCTGCAGTCTCTCTCTCTCTGTGTCTCTCTCTCTCTTTCTCTCCCTCTGGTGAGACATACAGTAGGTGGTTAAGAGCATATTACAAGAGTATTATAACTTCTACAACAGTGCTTTGTATTTGCTACCATATCTAAATAAACCAACTATTGACAGATAAACTTGTGAAGTCATGAACCTGGGCGGGTCTCCATGTGAGGTCTATTATGTGGGAAAACAAAGTTGTGTAAATTCAGAAGTGATTGAATACTCTCCTTAGTTCCTTCCACCTGAGCTCCATGTTGATGCCATGTTGGTGTAATTTAGACAGTGAACAGGTGTCGGCTTCACACTTTTGGCAGTTTAAAACAAGAGATAATCGAATAGGGGCGTGGGTGGCGTCGTGGTTAGAGCGTGTCCAGATGTACACAGGCTATTGTCCCTGATGTGTGCAGCCCTGCATGTTTCTCTCTCTCTCTCTCTCTCTCTCTCTCTCTCTCTCTCTCTCTCTCTCTCTCTCTCTCTTCCCCCCCCCTCCGACTCTATTGTCCTATCTCTTTAATAAAGGCATAAAAAAAGCCCCAAAATAAACTTTTACAAAAAACAATTTGTGGCCAAGTGCTTCTACTTTTTGTTGCCGTGGTAACAAAACTAGTTTCAACATTGTTTTATTTTTTACTTCTTTCATGTCAAGTATAACTTTTTGTCACGCGGGAAAAACTCTTCAATCCTTTCTTTCTCTTTAAAATCATGAATTAATTTTCTTTAATGCTCTCTTTGTACATTTTGTGTTTTTCATTATTATTTATATTTGACATTTGTTATATTATATTTTACATAATTTCTCATATTTTATTTTATTTAAGTACTTGCTATTTTAGCCTTATTTCCCATGTTAACTGTTTTTTCACCAATACACCAGGACACTTTCCGTGTGTAAATGGACTTGGCAAAAAAAAACAACCAAAAAACTGATTGAGTCTTTAAAAGCATCTCATAGGATTTAAAATCTTGAAAAAGAGTTTCATGTTCCTTCATTCAGTCAATTTCACCTTTACTATGCCAATCACGACTTAGATTAAAAAAAAAAGATAAAAAACAAGACTAGGACCCTTTGTGGTCTGTACCCCCCCCCCCCCCCCCCCCCCCCTCCTTTTTTTATTGAAAAGAAAAATCCTCTGTTTGGATCAGTCATCATGAATGCTTTTAATTTCTATCAATCACAGAGCTTGTGGAGGCTCTGCCAGCGCAGCGCAGTCATTAGATACCCGCTCTGCCAGAATAACTTTGGATTTGACTTTTGTTGGTGGAAAGCCTTCGTCTGTTCCCGGGCCAGCTGTCCTGAAACGAGCCCAGAGTCGTGATGAAAGAGGGACTCTGTAGACCCGAGACTCTGGAGCATTATTACACATCATCACTTCAGCCGCTGCCACTGTAAACCCGCACAGAATGCCTCCACTTTACACATTTTCAAGTGACGACGGTGACACGATTTTGTAACGAAGTCGTGAGAATAAAATCATCAATCAATTATCAGCTTTAAACGAACAGAGCCAATTTAACAGCTTCATTTATGTTTTGACGAGAGCAGCATTTTGGATTCATTGAAAAGATAAGTCACCTTTGAGTTGTAACCGTCTGAGGATATGAGCTTTTTCCTTTTTGTACAACAATAATAAAGAGTCGCGCTACAATCTCAGAGGAGGAAGAAAAGGAGCGACAGGAAGTGGCCATTCATGCCTTTTGTTAGATTTCTTCGGTAATTCTCAGACAGTTTATTGTGTCAGGCACATAGAAATTGTCTATCACTGACACAACGAGCTTCTCGCGAGGCCTTTATGTACACTGTGCTTACATTGTTTACGGCACTGTTTGGAGGAGTTTATTGAGAAGATAAATCACGTGTTGCTCGCCTGTTTTATTAGATGATTAGCTGTTTATTGTGAGGGTATTAATTCTCTATAGGGCCACAAAACAGTGTGAGTTAGGACACACGGGCCCTGGTCTGTGTGCCCGTGTATGTGTGTGTTTGTCATCATGCCCTAAAGCTTTATTCGTGTGCATTGATGGACATCACAGCACGCTCTGGAGAAATAAAAAGAGAGGTAGACGGATTCTTGGAATAAGCTGTTTTCTCTTTGCAGTGCTTGTTGCCATTGGAGTACGTTCAGCCATTTTTCTTTTTTTTAACTGACTTACATTTTTACTTATTTTAAGCACAATCCAACAATTGTATTTTTTCCCGATTTTTAAAGGGGACATATTATCCCCTTTTCCATCTTTTAAAACAGTCTCCTGTGCTGTGCTTTAGTCTAAATATAACATGAATGAAGCAGCAGAGGAGGTTTGTGATCCTGTAGAAACCAGCTCTCTCAGAACGCTCTGTTTTGGTGTGTGTGTGTCTTTAAATACAACGACCCCGCCTGAGTTTAGACATCACTCCTCTGTAGAGACGATAAAATGGCGGTCCTGTCCTTTAGCTCTAGGCTGGAGGTGAGGTACAAGGGGAGGAGATTTTCTTACCAGACTCCCACTTGTGATGTCACAAGTTGAGAAACTTTGAAACAGAGCATATTGTGGGTCGATAGACACTCAGGTTACCCAAAGAAATGTTCAAAAACACTGTAAAAGTGGATTTAAAAAAAAAAAAGTGGATGTGACGTTTCCAGGTGTACAATCCTTATATTTGTTCAATAACTGCAGGGGGTTGAAGTGTGTGTGTGTGTGTGTGTGTGTGTGTCCCTTCTCCACCAACAATCCTCCAAAGGAAAATATATGGTTAGTAACTTAGTTCATGAATAACAACAGGCTCAAGGTACCTGGCAGTCTCGGCCTATAGCAGCATAACTAGAATAAACCCAGACCCTGATAACTGAAGGCTCTACCTCCCATTGTACATGTAGAGACTGTAGGTACAGTCTGGGAGTGTTATCTTCTCGACGGGTAGTACGATGCTATTACAGGGCTGCTGTGGCTCATCGTCTCTCAGGTTGCGAGTTCGATCCTCACTACATAGTCAGTAGCTTCCGATGGTCACTCTAGAAAAGAGCCTTTACCATCAGTGTGTTAATGTGTAGGTGTGACGGCGCTTTGAGAAGTCAGAAGACTAAACTATACGAGCTCAAGTCCATTTACCATTGATTAGCTCTTTGGGATATAATGGGTCATGATAATAAAAAAGCAGAATGATAATGATTGGCGGGTCGCTGGCCCGGAAGAGTTGAGAAGCACAGTTTAAAAGAACAAATGTGCGCCACGCAGCCAAAGCAAAACGATGGAGCACAGCCATGAACGGAGTCCAACCCGGCAGCTCTGCACACAACTGTGCAGGCATCGATCTGGCTGCAGGACACAAATATATTCAGCTGATAGATTCTCCTGCTGTCGGTTCCTCTGTTTGTCTTTATCAAGTCTTACACGTTCTGATTCAGTGTCCTTGTCTTCATGTCTCCTCACACAAACACCATCTGTATAAACCTGTTCTAAATCACTGTTGACTTGAGAAACACACTCATGAACAAGTCGAGCATCCAGCACACCATGTGTGCTTTACAGTTTCAACAGCAAAATGCCCAGAATGCATTAGTATACCACTAAGACTGGCTTCACACTGGATGTGACCACTTGGATTTAACGCACCTGGGTAAGCCCTGGGATTGTGCTGGGCCAACCTGAGGAAGCTGCAGGCCAAACACGTTGTTCGCTCACATTAAAAAAACATACAGTAAAGTTATCTTCACTGTGCCACAGACTTCTGATTTATTTTTCATGGTAGGATCCTGCAACCGTGAGAATGTGTTTAAGGTTGTGCACGAGCTCCCTGTTGGCCATTTGGTCTTTGTAGAACATGGTCATCATCCAAAATCAATGTGTAACTTCATACATATAATACATAAGTTATAGTATCATGAGATTGTGGAATATACCCAGCCCTAGTGTGTGCAGTTGGAGGATACAGATAGTAAACGTCCTCGTGTCTGTTGTCTCTCACATTTTTAACGATTTTCAAATCCTAAACCTCCTCCTTAAACACATTCTCACGGTTGCAGGATCCTACCATGAAAAATAAATCAGAAGTCTGTGGCACAGTGAAGATAACTTTACTGTATGTTTTTTTAATGTGAGCGAACAACGTGTTTGGCCTGCAGCTTCCTCAGGTTGGCCCAGCACAATCCCAGGGCTTACCCAGGTGCGTTAAATCCAAGTGGTCACATGGCCAATCATCACATTAAACACTAAACCGGGTCACAGCTTCAAACGTTTGCTTTCTTTGACAATATAGGTCAAAGACATACTTTTAAGGATCTTACAGCCTTAAGGTGCAGGTGCTTCGAGATCCTAAAAGTACATATTTAAATATTGTATTTGTAATCCCAGAGCTATTCATGAATACAGATATAATAATGTTAAATAGAAACGATCAAATGGACCCCCGTCCACAGACGACCTATGTTTGAAGGTGCTGAAGATGACTTTCCTGTTACATTATTTTAAAAGGAAAAGTTAGTTCCTCAGCATGAGGACGCTAAAGACACAATGTGTTTACTCACAGTAAAGTTATTGTCAGTGTACCATGTTTCATGTTCTTCGTCCTATCATATGCAACTGTAAAACTTCAGATTACTCAGCCGTCTCTGTTGTCTCTCTTACATCTGTAAACTAATGGAGCGTCACAGTTTCTGTATTAAGTGACGAGTGGGGAATAAAAAGCTTTCCTTATTAAAACGCTGCACGTGCACAAGTCTATACAAATAAAGACGAAAAGTGTTTTACTCTTGAGTAGTGTGCCTAGCTCTTGTTGCTTGTTGCAGCATCACGCCAACCTAGACAGGTTGGCGTGATGCTGCACTTAGTTGACTGATTTTTTTTAGAGCTTGCACAATTACTCATGTCAAATTTGCAACTTCCTGGTGCAAAAATCCTCATTGCAAATGTTGCAAATCGGGCCTAAAAATGTCTCTTTTGTAGCCACTGTAACACACACACACACACACACACACACACACACACACACACACACACACACACACACACACGTAGTAAACACAGTGGTGAACGGGCACTCACTCAGAAATGCTCATCACATTTTCAGCTACACCTACAGTATATAAACACACATCAAACACAAACAGTCTCCCACTCAGAGAGTCACTCTGCTGACCTTTGATGGTGTGTGATGGCTGCAGGCGAATGGAGAAGTGGCAAATTGTGTTTGTGTGTTACCTGCGTGTGCGTAAATGATGAAGGGCTTTGTTCACACTCAAGACAAACACAAGAACACAAACACGCAGCTGCCCCAACACGATGGTGTAATTATGCAAGATGGGTAAGAATGTACTTTAATGTTAAAGTAAACGTGTCTTTGGCGTGCCAAAGAAGTCGGTCACTTAAAACAGTTTGATGTAAACAAACAGAGCTGACTGTAGTGAAGACGAGCGGGTGAAACCAGCAGAGTATAATCTACATGACTTTTTTTATCACAGCATCACATACAGCAACAGTAGGGCAGATTTCAGTAGCAGCTCCTGCTTCCTCATGCTGCAGACTTCGACATGACATCTGGTGTTTCCATGGCAACGATAAACATGTTGGCCGCCATGAAAGACACAGGCCGTTACTGCGATTTATTTATCTCTGAAAACTGTGGGAAATGTTTGACATAATGTAGGACCTTGCTAAAAAAATAAATAAACGTATATACAATGGGTTTAATCAATGTCTAATTAATTTAAATATTTCAGTGTAAAAATGTGATTTAAAGAGTGCTGCTCCAAACACACAAACACAACACGTCCAAACCTGGCAGGGATAATGAAAAATGCCGAAGTCAGAGGACTTCAACTCTTTTTAAAGGTAGAGCCAATTTAAAAACAAGCATGATCTCAAAAGGTGACTGTGACTCGGCTTGAAACAATAAGAAAGCTGTCAGATGGAAATGTCGAAGCATCCGGCTGACAGCCAGGGCAAATGGAAAAGTCTGAAAGAATCTATTGAACTGCTGGGATGGAACATTTTCAGCTGATGGAAAAGATTTGTCGAGTTCCCTGTCGTGGTCAGCATTGACAGGCAGCATGTGTTCAGAACCTCTTCATCGGCTGTTTCTCACTTTTAAAATCTCCAGTGTCACTCATGTTGTGTTTGAAAGAATGCAAGTTACTTCCACATTACCTCTCTTTTCCATATTCAGGGATGAAGCCTGAGTGATGTCGCCCGTCGTCAAGGGGCTTTAAAGTCCCATCGATGGGAGTTGTCATGCTCCTGGAGAAATGCTGTGTCACCGTAACTTTCAGTTAACCACAGGCGGAGAGCTGACGTCGGTCTTGAGCCTTTACATCGAGTCCGCCTGGCAACAAGGTCAGCTCCACGCCTTACTGTGAATAACTCTTATCCTGCATCAAACAAGACTAATAAATCCTCCCCCCCGCACAGTGTCAAGGTACCAGGCTTTCCTCTGTAAAGACCTGCATTTTCTAAGTGGGGGTGTATTTGACTTCCTGTGCTTCTCCAGCTAGCCTCAAGTGGACGCATAACGAACTGCAGGATTTTGCACTTCTGCATCGGCTTCTTCTTTTTTCTTTTTAACACCGGAGGTTTCTTGGTCTCAAACAACACTTTGCACTGAAGCTCAAACTGCAGACTGAGAGGCCATCACACTTTATTCCCATGGTTTGATAAGCTGTTAGATCTATTCATAAAGAGAAATACTGTATGAAGTTTATCATCATTATCAAGTTAATTTATGACAAGACTGCAAACTGTTTTATCACCAGCTCTAAATTGAATTAATCAACTCAGGAGTGTTATTTAATGAATGAATGTTTGGTAATTAAGTGGACTTATTGGCTTGAATGCTTTTGCACTATTAATAAATTGGTTTCCAACATGAGGACTATGCTCCTTAAGGAGGAGCGCTATAGATCTCAGGGGGTCTGAGGCTCTGTCTGCTCTGAGGTTGTCTAAATAAGATTTACACATATTAACTTGTCCATTGATTGTGAAAATGTTGAGTTATTTACAGGCTTTATGAACATGCTTTTGAATGACGACAGAACTTTTTGAAAGCTTTTGAAGCATTGACAGGAGGCCATCCATCCATTATCTATAATGCCTTTCCCTATTGGTTTGGGGGGGCGGGGGGCTGGAGTCAATCCCATTGGGTGTGGGGCGGGTTACATCCTGGCCAATTAAGAGTCAATGATTAACCTTAGGAGTATCTCTTTGGACCAAAACAGGTCCTAACCATTTTGGTGCCCTTGGTAAGATTTCAGCAGTCGCCCCTATTTTGCAGCCAGTTTATCCACCAAAGACAACAATCCTACACTTATAGAAAAGTGGCATTCAGCTTTACATTTATTCTTTATTTTAAAATACAAAATACTTCTAAACAAATGTGAAGAAAATGGAAATAATTCTTATAGTTACATAAAACATAAAATAAATTAAAAACCTCAGTACAAACAATATAAAACAAGGCAGTGCTGGGAGCGGAAGTGTTCACAGACGGCTCAGGGACAGCAGGGGAGGGTTGTAAATGTTTAAAATTGTACCTGGAGAGAGAAGATGAGCATGTGGGGAAACACTGGCCATTTTATCAGTATGAACACATAAAGTGTTATTTTCTCTACAGAGCAGCACAAAAACCTCAGCATTTGTTTTGTTTTTTTGAAGGTGAGCCCAAACATGTTCATTACAGCCAGTCCTACAACCTGCACACATCAATGAGGACTTCTGTACAAAATGCATTCATGCTCTTAGACATCAATAAGGAAAGAGCTTCACACTATTGATAACATCAGGAGGTGGAAAATAAACATGTTAGGGTGAAAGCTAAGTAAGTACACAAAGATGTCAATAAATACAGAAGTAGGTTTTGATCCCAGAACAACATAAGTGTATTTCTTAAAATGATTATTTTATTAACCTGAACAATCTATACCTAATGGAAGTGCAGTGGAAATAACTGATGTTACCTTCAGCTATTGATCAGGAATAAGGATCTACTCAGGTTAATATCATCTATCCATAACAGGCTATCTTAAAGGGATACTTCACCCATTTACATGAAGCTTTGTATCATTAGAAATATGTTTTTCTTTGCCTGGAAGTTTTCTTCATGTGATGCAATATGACGCTTTTTGCATCACATGAAGAAAACTTTCAAGCAAAGAAAAACATATTTTTCTCGTCTCAGGGCAAAATGAGGGCTGGATTCACGACCATTCAACACTACTACCATGTTTCTAATGATACACAGCTTCATGCAAATGGGTGAAGTATCCCTTTAACTCCAACAGATGTCATTGATCCGTGCAGCTCGTTTCCTCTGTGTCTTCTTCAGATTCTTCCTCCTCTTCCTCTTTTTCGTCCCTGGGCTCCCGGTCACTTTGTTGTTTTTTACATTACAGTCATTTATAACGTGATATTCATCACTGACTTCTAATAAGTCATCTGCCCTCCTGCCCCGCCAGCAGGTGACGAGCAGCTGTGTTGTGACGCGCCGGGTCAAGCAGGAGTCAAGAAAACAGCCTTTTTTTAAAATATGTGACGTAGCTGTGTTTGTATGGCTTCTTTTGTCACATTACTAAATAACAGCTGGAAAATGACCAAAGATAAATCATATTGTCTTATTTAAACATATTTTTAATTTTATTTTTTCTTCTTATCTTCATCTTTTCTTCTTCACTCATTTGGGGTTCCGGCTGTCGCCCCCCTATAGAGGTTTGCGCCCCCCCCATGGAGGTTGGCGCCCCTAGCGTTTGCCTATAAGAACATGCAAAACTCCACACAGAGAAGGCTTGAACACGGATTCTAACCAGGAACCTCCTCGCTGTGAGTCAACGACTCTAACCACAGCACCACTGTGCAGCCACACTGACTCATATTAAATAGATGTGTTCAAAGGTTGGACGGCCGTCAGCAGGGTTTCATAAAGGTTAAATCTCGATCGGCAGGTGTTTTACTTCGTGTTTACAAAGCAGGATCATTTATTCAAACTGTGTAAAAAAAATATGTTTGCTCATACAAAAATATCAGTCTACTTTGAAAGCAATGTTTTATATTATTTTTCTTGGGGTCTCTACTCTTTTTCGATATAATAGTGGCGCCCTCGGTTGGGAACCTCTAATTTAAATGTCAACTGACTCCTCAGCTGTGGTTTAGTTTTGTAGTGCAAATGCCCTCGAGAAGAAGAAGAATCCATGGCAACCACTCAGGGCAGAGTCCATCTTTCTTATTGTGGATATTTTAGGGTTTTTTTTGTCTGAGATGCCAACAGCGACCCTCTTCCTACGTATCATGTCGCTCGGAAGCCGACAGGGGTCGTGCTGCTTGGATACAACAGTCTTTGAGCTCCTGGAACTTTCTAGGATTACGTCATATAGCGGTGAACTTCCTCGATTAAGCAGGGTTGAATCAGATCTCCTTCCGACTGTACTAGGAGTACAAATGAATCGTGCCTGATATCCCCTTTTTAAGCAGACTCAGGCACAGTACAAGTATGGTTTGTATTCACACTGATCAAATGAATCAGCGTTTAGAATCACTGTACTCGGATCCAGTAAATCCACCCGAAGAATCATGTCTCTGCATGTTCACACTTCATTTTACTGGGCACTGTCTCCTGTGAGGATTCACTGCCCTTAAAGAACACAATCTGGGAACAATTTGACTTGAGAATAATAATACTAAAACCTGTGTCTGTCAGAGTAACACCATGCAATATAAAAAACCAGGATTACACATGATATTTAACTAAAAATGTTAAAAGAATCCAATTGAAAATCAAAGGCATCATATCCTCCAGCAGCAACAGGAGAAGTGTTCGTAAATCAGACAAGTGTTCCCTGCTCGTGTTATACTGAGACGCACGTCTCCATAAAGAATCTCGACTGCAGCCAAAACTATAAAAGAAGCCGAGAAAGAAAAGCAGAGAGTGACATAAAGCCAAGCTGTATGTATATCTGAGGCAGACGGATGGCACAGTGAAACGGCTCATTGCTTTCCTTTACATTTTGCCCTTGAAGAGCCTTTGTGTGCGGCTGTGTGCGCGTGTGTGTGTGTGTGTGTGCGTGTGTGTGTGTGGTGTCTTTGTGTGTTCAAGGGGGATTGAAATGGAACGCTTCATCTCACTCTCCTTTGCCTTATTGGGTGAAATTGGTTTGTATTGTGAAGGATGATGGCTTTCTCACATTGCACACCCATATGTATACACACACACTCCACGCACACACACACACACACACACACACACACACACACACACACACACACACACAAGCAGGCTATGCACTGTTAGCACTTACCCATACTCTGAGAGTTATTCAGGAATTCATAGTTACAACACAGGCTTTTATGAGCAGAAAACGCAGACGTAAGAACTTTACATGAAAACAATGATTGTCATAATCAAAACACGTCTGCATGTTGAAATATCAGGCTTTAAAGATTTCCTAACTCGTACTGGCCTGTCCTGTATTTGGAAACAAGTTTTTCACCTTTAAAGCTACACTATGTAAGAACTTGGTTTGGTGCACTTTGTCGTAGGACATGCAGAATTACGACAACCCTTCGTCCACAACGAGCATTTGTTGAGCAGCAGATGCTGCAAAGCATGCAGAGGTGTTGAGAGAAGCCAAACCACCATGTTGACTGAGAAGGTTCAGTCAGATCACTTGTTCTGCAAAGGCGATCCTTTATCTTTATAACTCTTTTCCCTTTCAGGGTTGTGGAGGCTGGCAAGTCATTCACAGGCCTTTATCTGATACAAACAACATCTGCAGGGATTTACACTCTGCTTCTTGCTCGGTCACTCTCTATCTTTTTTTTTTTTTTTTTATGTAAAAATATAAAGATTGAATTTTTTCAGAGTCCAAGAACTTCACCTTGAAGCCGTAATTAAGAGTTACTGTACATGGAGCTGTATGGAAAAAAAATAGACCTGATCTGAATTTATAAAAGTGCATTTCAATGTGTGCATAAAAAATAAAAATCATTACCAGTGTTTGTGAACTAACTCTGGAGCCATGTGGAAAGTACACCAGTCCTCAATGAATACAACAGTAAAACAGATCTTTCCAACATTTCTTTCTTATGACCCTATTGTTTCATTTTCCTCTGTGGTTTTAATTACACGGATTAGCTCATTAGTAACGCCAAGTGTTTAGCTCTTGATGCATCATTTCAACCAAAGCAGAGGACAGAGAAATAGAAACATGTCTTTGCTTATTTGTAGAAATTCTGGTGAAAATGTCGCCCACGCCTTTCAACTGAAGCTTGACCCAAACTGTAAAGAATGATGTTCCTGAAAAGTTTTCTCCATCGACATGTTTTAACTGGAAGCAAAGATTTGTTTGTGCATGCAAAACACGTTTCGTCATGGCTCAATAGATGAAGAAATTCTACGTGTGCTTTCTCTCAAAATGTTTTGTGGTAGCTTCTGCTGTTAGAAAGTACAGATTGAACCAGCAGACACCCTGTTTCCATGGTGGGAACTCAACTGTGATTGGTTCATCAGATTGGCAGACATTGGCCGACATTTTTACATTCTTACAACAGCTACAGCTTTGTTCCCTTTTCAGAGCACATGAGTTATTCATTTTTGTCAGGACCTAAAGATACTTTCCACCAAAATATTAGAATAGTGTATGTGGAGGAAATTGCCTGCCTTTCCATTAAAATCTCTCAAAACACAACATACCAATGTTGCACAGGAGAGTCAAAGGGAGAAGAGAGTACCTCTATGATCATTTGAATTAAGTGCTTGAGTGAACAACGACACAACAACACTATACATAAAGTATGCAGTGGCAGAATGAGCTTCCACACTGTGCTCAAGTCTTTCCATCTCACTTCATGCATCCACACATAAAACGTGTAACAGTGGGAGAATCGAATGTAGCCGTCATTAATATTTCATTACACTGAGTACATTTGTTTAACGCGTTTCTCCATATTTATATAGCTTCTCCTTAATTCATCCAGCTGCAAACAAAAGCAGACGCTCACGTTCTTCAAAAGGCCTTTGTGTCTGACGTGATGGCACAGAAGAGTTTCCGTGGTGTGTCTGACGTGATGGCACAGAAGAGTTTCCGTGGCGTCTCTGAACACTGAAGTGTTTCTTTGAGATGTGAGCTCTGAAGCAGGAGAAAAAAAGGCTTCAGAAGATTTACAGTTAGAGAGCGTCAGGCCATCTTACTATTCATGGTGTTTACATCAGTTTTCAGTCAGATAAATGTATACATTATTTGATTTAGAAAACTTTGTACAGAACACCTTCTTCCTGTGTTTTCAGTGGATAGCTAGAACCGTGTCGTATCTTCAAACTTTATTTACTATGTCTACTGTTTTGTTTGATGATGATTTAGAGCCAATCATGAGACAATAAGAGGACGCGGCACACTGTCACGCTCCTGCTTCATATCTCCCAGCAAAAAAAGGGATTGTGATCGGTCCATTTGTCCGTGTACGTTGGTTGGTCAAACATAGGAGCCGATCCAGTACCACAAACCACCGTTTTTAAATCCCAATCTGAAGCAAGTGAGCAACCGACAATCAATGACGGTCATTGGAAGCTCCCACAGTCGAAAAAAAAAAGCAAACATAGCAAAGCAAAAATACAAATGCAGCGACAACATGTTGAGGCATCATTGAGTGTTTCTGCGCCATAGGAAATACAATGTGTTATTCACTTGTGAAAGCAGAATCTGGAGTTGTATCGTCGTTACAGTCCGAACCCCTAAACGCTGATCAGTTTGTCAAAACTTACCTGCATAGAGAAGCCGTGTTGAAGACCAGCTCAGCGGATGTTTCCAGAGGTTGTGTTTTTTTTTCCACTGTTGAAAATATGTGCTCAAATAGACTGGAGATTTTCCCTTTATGACATCACAAAGGGCAGTAACCCCTCCCCCAGGTGGGTAACACGCCCACAGGCGTTTGTTCTGCCCTCTGAGTCTGCCTTGTCACTGTAAACAATAGCCAAAGCCATATTCCCTTCCAGGGAGGGGGCGTGGTCAGACACAGCTCATTTACATATTTAAAGCTACAGACACAAAAACAGCCTGTTCTGAGCAGGGCTGAAATAGAGGAGTTTATAGACGTGACCAAATTGGGGATATCTGATATCCTCATTTAATATGTTAAAAATGAGTATAATATGTGAAATTTAAAGAAAATAATAAAATTTAACTTAATAAGGATCCAACTACTAAATCCAAAGTGCACCACTCCCCAATACTGCCTCTGTTAATGGTTTTAATAGGTTGAGTTTTGCTTGGTGCAGGTTTTGTCAAAGGGCTGGCTGGACTAAAAGATTTCATCAACTCAGCCGTGGAACCACTAAACTACCAAGCTTGTGTAAAAAGAGACTTTTCCTTTTTCTTTAATTTAGATAGAGAAAGGACAGACCGGGGTGGTAGAGAGGGGTTGAACACAGCAAAGGCTCAGGTTGGAGTTGAACCCAGGCAGCTGCAGGAAGGACTCAACTTCAAGCTACCAGTCTCGCTGAGTGGGTGTTTTTTTTGTGCACACTTTTTGTAGAGCTCCAAAGCTTTCACAGACATTGTTCCTCAGTCATAGACGGGCTGAAAAAAACATGAAAAACATAGAAAACCAAACTGTTGTGAGGCTGCTATAATTAAAAGACACAGGGAGAAACAGGACGATGGGTGAAACCAAACAGAATAGAGACAGAACCAGGGAGAGAGAGAGTGAAACTGAAACAAAAGGGAAAGTGACAGGAATGCATAAAGAAACAAAAAGAGAAGCTGTGTGGGCAACGATGGAGGGGCTTATTTATGGATATAGCCGTTTTAAAACATGACATTTTATTCAGGTCCATTAGAAAAAGTCTGTAAGAGGGTGAGAGGAACAAAGAGGTTTTTAATGTTCATATTTCAGCTGTGGTTTAGTTCAGTTTATTTCTTGAACATTCTCCTTTGACAATAAAAGGAGCAGCTTTAGCTTTTGCGGCTAATTTCCAGCTGTAGCCCCAGGCCAGTTTTGAATCAGCAACCTAAAGTGCTTTGTGTCACTGGACTTGATGGACATGAAAGCAGTTTGGGTGGAACAAACATGAACCTTGCAGTAAAGAGGCAGATGTTGGGAAACTCTTAAAGATTACAAAATATCTACAAACACAGCGCGTCAATTTCATTTTTAAGTGTTCAACATTTTTGCATCACTGTCACATGTTAGCCTTTGATTTGGAGCCAATTAACCTACAGTAGTGAATTAGAAACACTGAGAACTGGAGCCTATCCACAGAGAGATGGACTGAGCTCAGAGTAACTCTTTTTTCAGTTTAAGACCTCCGAACAATCAGAAAATGTCACAACAATAACCACAAGCAGACATTCTAAATGTGTTTTTGTGTGCACGCAAAAGTAATCCCAGCCTCTGATGATGATGATTTTCGGCCATCTTTTGTGGCTGACTTTCCCCATCCCCTGACAATAAGGGGCGGCGTTAGCTAATTCAAGTGTTGTGTAAAAATGTGTCCAAATAACCCTCCAGTATTTGCTTCATAAATCAAATTTGTTGGATAATGAAGATTCCCGATCTGGCCGTCTACACTCCAGTCGATCAGGGAGGGCGTGAGCCAGCTAAGTCTTGTCAAAAATGATTATTTGTCTTAATAATCTTCAAGTGTCTGGGGTCAATAATAGTATTTTCTTCTCCATATTGAGTTGGAATCTCCCAAATCCAGAGCAGACTTCCTCCCCCCCGATGATCAGGGGAGGAGTTCAACTTCAATAAGTCTTGTCGTGAATCACCATTTGTCAAGTAAACCCACTTGTTTGCTGTCCAGTTATTTAGCTGCTCTTTATGGAACTTGACTCTCCTTGATTCTGTATCGTAAATATCATGTTTGGTTGGAAAACCTGCAATAACCAATGAGAGCGTGCAGACCTGGAAGTGTCAATAACCAGATGTGCTACTCACAATCAGCGAACTTAAACTCGACTTCTCAGCAGGATTACATTCATAGTCTTTTTCTTGTTTTTAGTTTTTTTTGCTGCAAATCCGAGCACATGTCAGGACAACCATGATGACGACGCCAGTCATCGCCTGTATTTGTTTTTTTTCTACTTAAGTCATGTTTGATCATGCATGTTTCTGTGAGATCTGGCGTCTGTTGAAGCCACACTGACACAAGTCATTACTACAAATGTGCAGGTGTGTGGTCCTCGTCGACCGGACGACTCGTTTGGTGTGTGCTGTAGGAGGACAGAAGTATGAAAAATTGATCCTCTAAGCTAACCGTCCTCACCAACAAGGTAGCAAGACACCTAGTAGCCGTTAAAGAAAATAAGATAAACATAATACTGCAATTGGAAAAGTCTATTTGTTCCCAATTATTATTATTAGGTTGCAGCTGTATGGATGTCTCAACTTGAATCTCTTTTTGGATAACTATATTTACTATAGGTTACACCTCAGGCAGACAACCTTCATGATCAGAAACCAGAAGGAACTGTCTTAAGAGTCATGCACAGTAAAAGCATCCTTTGCCTTCTCACTGAAAAGTAGACCCTCGAAATCCCCTCAGGCTTCAGGTTCAGGGGCAACATAAAAGAAGTTACTTTCTTCTTTCACCTGAACACAGTTTAAACTCTGGCCATGAACTTTTCATGTGCCTGTTCTCCACTTCAGCCTTTTAAAGACCTGAATATTTGTTCTTCCTCAAGCCTCATGTACTCAGTGAAAAGTCAAGCATTAAATCCCTCCAGGCAGAAACAAGAAGGATGGCACCAGCCCCGCTCTCAGCAAGAGTCCTGTGTAACAGCATTCCCCCCTCCTCCTCCATCTATGTTTTATTTCATTTCTATCTCTTAATGTTGCGAGTGGGCGTAATTTCCATTTCGGTTCCGCATCCACCCGTGGCTCTGGCACAATCTCTGTTGTTGTTGTGATGTTTTCACTGTTGCTAATTTATGATTAAAGCCATAACTGTAAATACTCGCCTCGTAAACGTATGTCTTTCTGACTAGATTCACACATTTGTGTATATTCTAATTAGAATTCAACCGTGATGTTTTGCAGAGAAGATTGCTCTTTGCTTTTTTTTTTTTTTTTAAAGAAAACCTGCCACTCTACTGAACCAGTTGGTGAGTATTCATAGGGTGGGAGTTTGGGGTTTAGTGCCTTGCCTAAGGGTAACCCATAGCAGTGAGAGGGCCCTCCTACCAGCAGGGCCCGCTGTTGGGTTTCCGACCCTTCTGTCTGTCTGCCTGTTGGTCCTCTTGCAGGACCCTTGGGGGATGTCCTCCGCTGCTCCTAAGTGAACCTGGCTAGTCGGTCAGGTGTAGTTAAAGACCCCATCGTATTCTCACGTCATCCTTGCGCTCATGTTGTAAGTCTGTGAAACACATTAAGTAGCTTTGCATGATTTTCAGAGGGAGGACAGAGTGGAGGGGTGAGTGAATACAGTGAACGGAGGGGATGCTACGTTCAAGATCATGCCAGTTTTTCGAAAATTACCAACCCTCACTTTAAACAGTTCATTTGCACTGCTGTTGCTTAAAGCCCCCCCTCCCCATTAGCCCACTTTCTTCTGATTGGCCAGCGCTCTGGAGGCCTTTACCATGGGCAGAACGCTGCAGGGCTGCCAGCGGAGGGCTGCCCTCCAGTGCTGGTAGAAGAGAGCCTTTGTAAAAGGTTTCAGCTTCTTGCATAGAGGTTTGAAGCTGTCTCGTTAAAATTCTTGGTTTCATATCGAGGAAGTACAGTATTTTTTTTTTTTTTGGCTTTGCAGAAAAAAGTTGTGAAGCACCCTATGTAGACTTGTCCTGGAGTTACGCCAACATTTACCTCGTGATGTCAAACTGTGTCCATGTTTAGTATAGA
The DNA here is from genome assembly GCF_947650265.1 of Symphodus melops. Classification (NCBI taxonomy): domain Eukaryota; kingdom Metazoa; phylum Chordata; class Actinopteri; order Labriformes; family Labridae; genus Symphodus; species Symphodus melops. The sequence goes on from NC_136699.1 coordinate 24,124,713, forward strand.
TGTGGAGCACTGAAGCACAAGTTCAACTTTAAGATCCACTATTCAGCCTCTACTCTCTTTCCTGTTGCTCCTCGTATAGAACCATGCTTTTTTGTTTCCTGTATTACTTTCTTTTCACACCATGCACTACACCTCCTACATTCAACTAACAGCCAACACACTGACTACCTAAGAAACACACAGTGACGCTTTTGTCATAATGCATGCCTCCTTACTCTCAGCATACTGTGCCACAGTTTCAATCTGAAAGTGAAAACATCTTTCGCAGCAATGATTGTGTTTACACACTCTTTACTGACAAAGATGGATCCAAATGTAACTAATTAGAGGCAGCCAACTGTTTCTGCAAAACGGACCCAGGAGGCCTCAAATTCATCATGACAAATCTCCATATACCGAAACACTGCTGCTCCAAATTACATGAAATTATCTTTTGTATATTTGCCGTGTATTCAGAGAAATAAACACTAACTACTGAACATGTGGTGAAGATCTGCAGCGTGTTTGGAGGAGTAACGCTCTTTCCTGTGAAGCATGTCCACATGTATTCATAAGTTAATAAGCATGGCCTCTTTTAACAGCCTCACAAGCTACCTTGTTGACCAACAGCACTAAAGCTAAGATGAATGCTCAGTGAGCTGATTGTGTTACAGCAGAGAGAAACCTGAACAGATGATGGTGATGTAGGTGTTGCTGGAAAGTAACTTCCAACTACAGGGACTAATGATTTACAAGCAAGTCCTATTAGTCACAGTATCACAAATCTGTCAGAGAGAAAGCCTCGTCACTTTCAACCCAAAATAAGTTCCAAGAGAGAGAATCTGCCATGGCGGCTAATTTTCTGTGCTTGAAGAGAAGGTACGAGAACTGAGCAGGGAAAAAGAAAAACATTCATTTGGAACCAAGCAGACAACTCAGACAGCAGGACACGGAAGACAGAACTTGAAGCAATAAAAACAGTGTTTTAGAAAAAAGAGAGCTGTAGCTGCAGGTGAGCAGTCAGGTAACAAGCAAATAGTATAGGCAGGGAAAGGCAGTGGGTGATGGAAAAAACCTCAGTATCCATCAGGAAAAGGGAAGAGGGGTCAGGGAGGTATCCTGAGGTAAGGCATGATGTAAAAAAGAAGCGGAAGAAGCAGATGAACAGTGTCCGCTGTAATAATGAGAATATTTGCCTTTTTATTGATGCTATGTGTGATTTAACAAATCACAACATCAACAAAAGAGTGGAGAACAACACTGACAGACAGACAACGTCATGCAGCCGTTTAATATCATTGACAGAGATCGTAGTGGTCGCATGCTAGGTGCAGCTGACACAGGAGGTAAATGTAACTCCCCCCTCCTGGTTGGAGGTGAATTCTCCTGATAATATCCTGCTGTGTTTTCTCATCAGCCCACATGGACTTGACTGCTGAAAAAAAATAAAACTGTCAGGGGTCTGGCAGGAGAAACTCGGGGTGAAGTCGGAGCGAAGTGTGAACACCATAAAAGACTAACTCAAAGGGAGAAAGCAAAAGACACAGACTAAACAATCCTCCCCCGGCTGATAATGGAGGGTCAGGTGAAATACTTTGGGCATTTGATTGGATATTTACAGATGCAAACACGACAAAATAAGCGATGGATGAAGTGCAGAATCTAAAGGACAGGGTGAGTTGCACAATACAAAAACAGCAACTAGACATGAATCATTTGTACTATTAATAGAACATTTTTAAAAATGACAAATGGACGGGGGATGGATTGATTTTGTTGAATTGTAATTAGATATTGTGGACTAGAAATGAACTTTGGACTTGATCATCTTTTTCAAATCAAGAAAGAACACAACAACAATACTGTGGAAGAGAGGAGAGCTAACTCGACTGTCTTCTGTTAGCAGACAGACACAGTAATGACAGCTTGTGTAATCACCATCCCACCAAAGAAGGTGAGTTAATGTCATGCTCATACATGTAATGTTGGATGTAAATAGACAGATCATAACATTTATCTTTGAGAATGGGAACCTAAAGAGGAGTGAGAGAGAGATAATGAGAGAGTAGTGAAAGAAATAAGGATGATGGAGGACAAACAAGGACAAATGACCATCGCTATTCCTGGACGCTACACGATGCTTTCAGCTTGCCTATACACCTTCCCAGATTCCCCTCAATCATCGCCCCCCCCCCCCCCCCCCCTTTGCAACTACTGAATACCAATGCAACACATTAAACAGTCTCAAGAGGGGATACAGCTAACGAGACTCGGCAGTCACTGGCTGCCTACCAATAGAGGCTTATAGCATAAGACTGGCTCGCTAGAGAAAGAGATTAGAGTGGTATTCAGCTAACCCTCTCTGGCCCTCTGTTCATTTAAATGGAAGAAGAGACAAAGACACACAGAGCGGGAGGAGTCAGAGAATTGCAGACGGAATGGAAGGGGGAATGGGAAATAAATAGATAATCAGAAAGAGAGGGGAAGGGCAGAGATGCAGGCTGATATAGATGTACACACTGCAGAGGTCCCATGTTTTATTATGTGGCGCTCCAGGGCTGCCAAACACCCAGAGGAAAGTTATATTGTACTCTTTGCATTTCAAGGTTACGTGAGGGATTTTATTTTACATATTTATGATAGGTCTGTGTTCATAGTGCCTTGTGTAATGTGTGATGGGTTAGAAAACCTTGAACTGTTTTTTTTGTTTAAATAAGTCTTAGAGCTCCTCAACACGTCTGTGATGTTTTTCACAAAAAGTCCGCTCTGATCCTGTATTTAATCTTGCCGATAAACCCCTCCTATATCAGTCCTGCTCAGAACAGGCTGTTTCTGTGTCTGTAGCTTTAAATATGTAAATGAGCTGTGTATGACCACGCCCCCTCTCTGGAAGGACAGGTGGATCGGGCTTTCATACATCCACAATAGCTAATTACATTACGACAAATCCATCGTTCCATCCACCTATAAATTGATCCACCTATAAACTGATCCATCCATCCATCAATCAATCTTTATTTGTATAGCGTCAATTCCTAACAGGTGTTATCTCTATACACTTTACAAAAGCAGGTAAAAGACCTTACTTATGGCTATATAACAAGAGCCCAGCTTCATCCGTCATAGCGTGGCAAGAAAAACCACTTCCCTTTAACAGGCAGAGATCTTCAGCAGACCCGGGCTCATGACGGAACAGCCATCTGCTAAACTGCACATTTGGACTCCCTGGGAGGATACATTAAATGTTTGATAGTTTTTTAAACCTCTTATTTCGAGACATGATATAAATGTTTATTTTGAGTTGCCCAGTGAATGTGACAAATAGAAACAGACAAACAGACTTGATACTATTTGAGTTTTTGCGGTGCATTAACATGTTGCCACTCTGAAATGATTTGCTTATGTTGTGGATTGGGAGGTCAACAACGTCACTCATTTTTTTTTTTTATTGCTCGGAACAAAATCATCCAAGCGACATTTCTCTCTGTGATTGACTGCAGTGATATTCTTTGTGTGCTACCTCGTCATCACTGAAAATACTGGACATGGGTTACAATGGTTCATTGTGATTTCTCTGGTTTGGGTTTTCATATTGTTGTCTTGTATGAAAGGGCAGGTTTGTGTTCCTTTTGCAACCAAAGGATGTAGCATTGGTCCATTAATCTTTATAAGGCCACACGGCATGGAGTCCATTCTTATTTTGTCCTCTGCTGAGTCCTGAAGCTGTAGACTCATCATGTAGGTCCTTACATGTAGCTTTTCTCACGAATTCAAGAAAAGCACTTAAATGTTGTCATGTGAAAAAAAAAAAAAAACAGAATTGTGATGATAGATTATTTTTATTGGGTTCACTGTCCACAAACATCAAGAACTACTTAACTGTAGCAACAACACAAACCATATAAATACCTTAAAATTCCCCACAACACTGATATCTATACGTCCATGTTTCTCTCTTGCATCGTGGTGAAAGTCCCACAGTTCCATCTGGAGCTTCAGTCAGCAGCAGCGCGGCGTGGAGGAGACTGTGACTCTGAACTCTTCACAGACTGTGACTCTTCGCGTCGTGAATGAGCAGTCTTACACTGACAAGCTCTCTTTGACTTCTGCGTTGGCTCCGGGGTTAAACAACTGACAAGTGGGGCTGCGTCTAGCCTTGAAAATGACACACACACACACACACACATACATACAAACACACACATGCATGGAAGATGAGGGCTGGAAATAGTAGAGCCTAAGCATACACACACACACACACACATTTCCGATCTATGGCAGGCTGGAAGGGCCTTACGTGACTGAATGTAGAGTGCTCTGATGTCACAATCTGAGGCGTGAGAGTGATGTACTGAAGCAAAAAGTCAATGTGAGCTTGAGGCATTTGCCATCCATCACTTTGGTGTCCTACTCTAAAGCAAACATGGAGAGAACAAGCATACATCCTGCTAAGTGAGGACTCTGAAAGGCAGAGTTCATGTCACCTCAAACATTCAGACACGTAAGGGTCATAAAACGCCAACAGACATGGAGAGCTGGGATTTTCAGACAGCAGACAAGAAGATGTTACTCTTCAAAAAGTTCACCTCCTACATGATTGTCCAACAAAAAAAGACAAGTAAAAAAAAAAGGTCTTCCACAACAGCTTCAACTTGAACTTTGTTGACTCACATCCAATTGCAATTTAACGGTTTAAATTTAATGTGAATTTAATGGACAAGACAGCAATGAAACTATTTAGACCACAAATGGTCAGTGCAAACCTCATCAGGACCTGATGCTGTCCACGTACTCATGTGATCCTTGAGTCTCCTCCCCCTTCCCTCGTTATCTTTCCCTGCATCTCACTTCTCCTAAGTGTCTCCTCGCTCCTCGCACCAGACGTAGTCTGAGACCCGCCGTGTTAAGGAACATCCCAATGCTCTTATAACTGAAAGGATGAGATTCATTTACTACTTTTAATTTATTGATCCCGCAAGAGGAAATTCTGTTTTCACACTCTGATAATCATGCATCACACTCACACAGGCTGTAATATACGCTAGAAGACACTAAACAAACACATCACACTTTTACACAGACTGTTAACATCTTTCAGTCTGTGAAAACAGTTCAATTCTTTTCTACGTCACATTAGAAATTCCTGCAATCGTCCACATGTTTGTGTTCAGTTCAGTTCGATTAGACTGACTGACAGTTTGGATTGTGAGGTGCATGCGGCGTTTTACAGCGTTTGACTTGATCACAGTGTTAATCAGTCTGTGGGCACGACTCCCACTGAGGAGAACTAAAAAGACTGGAGTGAGACAAACACACCGAGAATTTGATTTAGGTTAATTCGGTGGACAAAGTATGCAGTTATTTTTATATGCAGAGAGAAAGAAAAGTGGATACTGTGGCATGTTAACACCTTACCCCGCTTTGTGACAGCTGCTGGCTTCCTGCGTAGACTCGATCTCAGCCAAGTGAAACAAACATGGTGGCATCAAGAGCGTCTTACTTCTGTAGTCACAAAGAAACTGTGTTTTGTCTTTTTCTAATTAAAAATTCAATATGCAGGAAGTTCAGATGGGAGCCACAGATTGTGTTCAAAGGCATCTGCACAGAAAAGATGCAGCAATCAGAAAATGTAAAACTAGTATTTATCATGTTTTCAGGGATAACAATAACCAGGTTTCTCTGTGTGCATATAAAAAAAACATATCCTGAATATGATCGAGACCAGGATAAGGCTCATAACCGGGAATACTCAAGTCCGTGTAAACAGACTTGCTGACAGAAAGATTACTGCTAAAAAAGAACGTTTTATAAAAAGGATGGTGAGCAGGACTCACTGGTCGCTGGAAAATCAAAAAAAGATGTGGACAGGGGAATAAGAGAGAGAGAGAGGATGGTGTGATCACGGTGTGAGCAAGACGAGGATGTGCGAGGAGAGAGAACTTGCATGTTAAAAAGTGGGAGAACTAAAGATGAGTGCGAGTCGTGTCAGAACGGGACGATAACGAGAGGAACGGCACCAGGAGAGTGGAAACGAGAGGACACTGAGCATAGACAGGCAGACTAAGCTAGGCTAAATGAGATGTTCTGAATAGAGGTTTAGTTTAAAGAGGAATTACCTGTGATGTACTGCACCGCACACATAATTAACATCTCTTCAGTGTGAATCCTGCAGACTGCCTGATTCCACAGCTACAAAGTCAAAACAAGTAGTCGTTGTGCAGACGGGATGAATTTAAAGAAAGCTGCTCTGCTGCAGAACATTTCAGTGTCGAGTTGAAATAATCTCAGATGGATGTGGCTGTGTAAGGCAACGTGACGTTCTAAAAGCTGGGTTTGTCGATAAGGAAGAAATGTGATAAAGGTTCGAGAACTGAACAAGATCACAACAGTGTTTTAGTAAATCACATTTTTAATGCTGTGCTGCCTTTAATTGAAAGTCAGTCATTTCAAATGTAAATTTTTTAAAAAAAAAGGTCACAATAAGCTCGAGTGAAAAGATTAAAACATTTCATTTTCTGCATTACATCATGGTTTATACTGCCATCTACTGGTCAATGTGGGTAGTTGTTCAGTAATTCACATGTTGCAGTGGAGTAGCTAAAAGGACAAAGACAGAGGATTTATGTTGCTGCTGAGTGTTTGTAAGTTTTCTGTTTGGTTCATGATAAAACTGTCGAGATACATACAAGAAAAATGGGCATTAGAAATGTTTTGTTATATACAATAAAATATTATATATTTGCTAGCTAATGCTAATTGTAACATGTATCCTAGTGTTCATTTGACAGTATTTGTGTGCTGTTCTGTGTTTGTATGTAGATAGAAATGCTTAGACTTTGTAAACATGGATTGGTTGTCTGTACTGACATTCTGTTATTCTCTTTGTAATATCGCAGTTTTACCTCCAAACAAACAAAGAAGGAACTCAAGTAAAAGTGTGAATCTTATCTGTCTGTCTAACCTTGTACATGGGAAGGGCAGGACAATAGCAACCAGACATTGGACAAAAAAAGGGCAGTATCTGATCTATTGCCCTGCGTGTCTTTCTTTCAATAGTTTTTAATGTATACCTTAACTCAGATGACTCATGTTTCTTTAATACAGGTACATTGAAGTCTACAGTTCTTGTTCATTTTGAACACCTTGAATGCCTTTTTTTGTGAGACTTTAAAAGGTGGTTTCGCATCACTACAGGTCACACATTGTGCAAAATACACTTCACCATATTTCTCTGACACTTATACGTATGTGTCGCTAGTCTGTCTACAAACCCTCCAATTATGAGAAAAACCTCTGCTCTCTATCTTCTGCCTGCTCCACTTTTCAGAAGATCTGTGCTCAAACTGGCCGTTTGGAGATTTTCCCCATCATATCACATATTATCCTCCTGTTTTGAAAATTTAAATAAGTCTCAGAGCTCCCCAAAATATGTCTGTGAAGTATCTAGTTATAAAAAAAAATCTAATTTTATCCCTTTATCTATTCCAGCCCTGCTCAGAACAGGCTGTTTCTGTGTCTGTAGCTTTAAATGTATATGAGCTGTGTCTGACCACGCCCCTTTATAGAAGACCTTGCACCATGTCCTATTGTTTACGGTGAGAAGGCAGACTCAGAGGGCAGAACAAACACCTAGCTGTGGGAGTGTCACCCACCTGGGGGAGGGGCTACTGCCCCCTGTGATGTCATGGAGGGAAAATCTCCAAACGGCCTGTTTGGTCATACATATAGTGAAAAGTTACAAAGGCAGACAGATAAAATCCTCCTCAAACTTCAACATGATTCTAAACTTTAAATTTCAAAACCAATATTTTCAAATACTATTTAAAGTAAAACAAATTATTCCACCAATCTTAAAATGCCTTAGTGGCCCTGTTATGGCATGAAATGTAACAACCTAAACTGTATTTATAAAAAAAAATTAAAAAAAAAAAAAAAAAAATTGTAATGCTTGGTTGATAATGTAACAAAATACTGATTCCAAAACACACAAACTTTTTGCCTGCCCTGTAAAGTAATAACTCACCATAAATTTACCTGGCACAAAGTTAGGAAACACAAAGAACAAAGAAACGATGCATTTATACATAACTTAACAAAGTTATGAGAAAAAGGTTTTGTGCCTCCTGGACTCTGATCTGATACCAAAGCACAGGCGCCTGGTAACTGAAGGCTCGACCTCCCACAATACTTCCAGCCACTGAAAGCCGAAATTGCATTCAGGGAGTCCAATGTTTTAGAGGTAAACAGGCACTTTCTACCGACACACAAAGGAGCTGTGATACTTCTGTTTTTACACACTCCTCTTCTGTCTTCCTTTGGGAGTACTCTAAGCTTTAAATAAAGATGGAAAGGTTTCTCAGATACTGTTTGTAGCATGAAAGAGGCTGCCCCACATCCCACCTCAACCCAGCCAATTACTCTGACAACAGCAAAGACAAACTCTCTCACACACACACACACACACACACAGGGCTTGACTTACAGGTGTGTGTGTCTGTGTGCGTTGCTTCCATCAGATTAAGATTTGTGTTTCACAGACGTCCCAGGTATCACCTAGTGTCTGATGAGATGCGAGTGTGTTCAAACGAGGCAGACCTTGTCAAGGTAAAAGAACTTAACAGAACACGTGAAAACAGATGAAAAACAGCAGAGAGATGCCGTCTTAAAGACGAGTTCAGCAGCTCCTGGAGGAGCCTTAAAGGAAGAAAGGAAACACTGATTGTTGAGTGGGAGAAGGAACTCTTCTGTCTCTATCAAGGAGGCCAACACACACACACACACACACACACACACACACACACACACACACACACACACACACACACACCTGTTGCCTTGGCTGTAAATGTTTCAAGCTCAAATTTTCGACCTCTTTTGAAGACCCCTGTGGACAAGACGTTAGGTTGACCACAAATCAGCAGCCATGAGCCGCTGTACACACATCAGGAGAACTCAAGATCACGCGAGAATGAAAAGAAAAACGTGCAAACAACATGCTGCTTTGACCTTCTGAAGGGGTTTATAGTTCGGTGCCTGTTTTGATGCAATGTTGATAAAGTGATGGAAAATAGTTTGAATGTTGTGTTTTATTTTGAAATGCACCAGACTTCCTTGTCGGCCTTCTCTGAAGGTGCGTTTAATCTGATGTGTCATTGTCTTAAGGCCAAGATGATTAAAAGAAGCGGCGCTGTGGCTCTGACTTCTGGGCAGACGAGCGGCTGAACGATGTTATCAAGAGTCACCGCTACGTGCAGTTCCGCTAAAAATCGTTCAATGCCACAAAGTACTTCACAATAAAAGTCCCATATAGCCACCAAATTGTTATTGAGTAAGGATCCAAAGTAACTTTTACTTTTTACTCTAAACTAGTACTTTATACTTTGACTGGAGTACATTTTTAATTTGGATATTTGAGTTAAGGAAGGTTTTATCAAAGTACTTTTGAGTAGAATATTTCAGTACTCGTTTCACCTCTTCATATATCAGAGATTAAAGACAAGTTTGTGCAGCGTGCACAACCACATAGTCGGACACCATGTACTGCTGTGCAACAAGTGTCATGAGTTGTTCTAGCTTTGTTTTGTGTTCTGTGTATTTCAGTATTTCAGTAAATGTTGGTCATTAGTCTTTCCCATTTTATTTTGTAATGTCTTACCATCTTGTTTCTTGTCTTGTCTAACTTCCTCCCTTTGCTTTGTTTTGTGTTCTGTGTATTTCAGTATTTTGATTTAATTTCCTTTTTTATTTATTTATTTTTTCTTCCCTGGTGTTGCTCGTTCCCCATCGTTGTGTTTTTTTTAAATGTTTTTTTTAGTCATTAGTGTTTCCTGTTTTATTTTGTCATTTCTTATTCTTGTGTTTCTCTACTTCCTGTGTGTATTGTTACCGTTAGATCCATGAGTTCTCTGTGTCGTGTTTCCTGTTTTATTTTGTAATGTCTTACCATCTTGTTTCTTGTCTTGTCTAACTTCCTCCCTTTGTCTGGTTTTCCCTCCATTTGATCGCCCTGATTGGCTCCACCTCCCTCACCTGTGTCTGATTACCCCAGTGTCTATTCAGACCTATAGCGCTCCTTCCCCTCTTGTTGCCACTTCATTCATCTTTCCTCCCAGTGTTTACTTTTGTCTTCTAGTTGTTTCTGATTTGGATTGTGGCTTTTATTTCTTGTACAAGGTAAGATTTAGTTTTTAACTTATTTGTCATTAAACGTACTGTAGGTCCTCACGCTTTGGTTTATTTCTCTGCATGACAACAATGGTTGACATTAAACAGCAAATGTTTGTTACAGCAGTAGATAAGTGGTTCTTAATGCATCTCACTCAGTTTTAGTTTTACCCAAGAGCCCATCCACAGAATTAAAAATCATAGACTGTATATAAATATGGACGTCGTCTCAGTGACTTGAGGCCGACTTTTGAAGCCCATCGGTGGAGCTGGAGCAGAGTTGGCCTTGTACTTCCTGACAAACAGTTGCAATGCACCAGTCAGTCAGTTTAGTTTTGTAACCACTATGTGGAGAGAGGATGATTCAACCTATAAACACTTTGTCTGAATATGTGAGTAGAGCAAGGCATACGTGTGTGAGTGTCTCTAAATGTCTTTGAGGACTTAATTTAATACTTTCCTCCTTTGTCCTTGCTGCTTATGAACTTCCTCACTTCTAATCTCCATCTGACTATACTGCTACATGAAACACACTACACTTAAACAGATAGAGGGACAGAAAGAGCACCCCAGGGAGACTTTGATCATTTTAAAAGTGGATCAAGACAAAAGGATTAAAAAAAAAAAGCTCCAAGTCCTACTAATGATCAAACTCAATTACAGAGAGTTGAACGTCTCCAGAGAGGAGTCCTCAGTCCAAACTGAGCTGTCTAACACTTTGGACAGCCAATATTAGACAGATGATGGATGGCACAAGTGACACCCACTTGTAATAGAAGAGTGTGCAGTGAGGTACACTGACTTGTTTACGTCTCTAAGTTCTATGCAATAGATTTGTACATCTGGCTGGGTGTTTGTGCTTTTGGTGCCACGATTTGAAGAATTATCTATTTACATGGTAAATACAAGTATTGTTTTTTAAATAGGTTTTTCATGAGATTTTGCCCCTAAATCAGACAAATAGGATCAAAACCATTTTATTATTATTATTATTTTTACTTTAAAGTACTTAGACGTTTATCAGTTTCTGTTCCTGATGAATACCTGTTCATGAATGGAGTGCAGCTTTTTGGGCTTTCGACCCTGTGCAGCTTGCTTAGATTTCGCAAGTTAAACCAAGTTAGTTTTTTCAGTTTAAAGTGTTTTGTAATGAGAATGAATGAATGACATCATGTGTTCCTCTTGCTGTTAATCCCCTCCTAACAACTGTCAGACGACAATGTTCCTGCTCTTCTTGACATGCAGCGAGGCTCTTCACACGTATTGAACGCGTGAGAAGCGGCGTCGTGTTTTAGAAGTTTTTCAACATGGCCACAGGCGTGTACCTGCTTTGTTCTGTAAACCACATGTGAGAGATATTCTGCTGTCAGACCTCTCATGTGTTGTTGTATCCAAATCAAAGTATCACAGCAGTGCCTGCAAACATGAATGTAGATTACTTTCAAGGATCGCCGTGCTCCGTGGTTACTGACAGCAGAGACGGCAGCGTGGATGTTTAGCGGGCTGAACGCTGCTGTGCCTTCTGATCTTTGACACGTCAACTTTAATCTCACCCTCATAGATGTTTCTGATTTTATAAATAAACATTTCAATTCAAGATAAAGTATCCAATGTGAGATTTTTCCTGCACACCCGAGTGTGTGACGCTAAAGACAATGAGAGAAGCTCCCTCACCCCGTCTCGCTTTACGCTGGCGTGTTTATTGAATCAGACGTTTCAGTCTAATTGACCCTCATCACATATGATGGGGGTCGTCTTTTAAAACAAGGGGAAAGACTCGCCTGTTCACACTTGATCTTTTTTTTTTTTCAATACATATTTTATCTATGGAACACTGCACTGTGAACAAAAACATGTCGTTTAAAAAAAAAATCCTGACCCTCATCACATTACTGCTATCTGTATACTGATTAAATCACTCATCCCGGCTGTATATATTTCTTGCATGTTAACTCATGTCAAGCAATTAGCGCCAAATCTGGAGCTGTTAGTGTGCTGCCTTGAATTTAAAGTCACTCATTTCAAATGTAAGTTTAAAAAAATGGTCATAATAAGCTTGAGTTAAAAGATTAAAACCATTTAATTTTCTTCATTACTTCATGGTTTATACTGCCATCTACTGGTCATAGTGGGTAGTTCAGAAATGTAAATGCTGCAGTGGAGCAGTCAGAAGGACAGAGACAGAAGATCTATGTTTCTGCTGCCTCAGAGACTGTTTGTCTGTTAGTTAAGTTTAGTTTATAATAAAACTGTCGAGATATAAACAAGAGAAATGAGCGTTAGAAACTCTATTCGATAGCATGTAGCTTAGTGTTTGTTTAGCTTCTCATTGTAATATTAAAACTAAAACAAGAAGAAACTCAAGTAAAATCAACGACAGACGAGCCTTGTGTTTTTATTGGAGGACTTTAGTTTGAGTGTTATCTAGCTGGCTCACCACATGCAGAAAGGGCAGTACAGTTAGCATAGCATGGCTGTAGATTCTGAGCTTTGACCAGCTGTCTGTGATCTCAGGATAATCGTCTGTGAATGAACTGACATCTATGTTCAGACCAAATTGTGTTTGTGCGTCTTCTTGGTAAATATAAAGTAACTTCTGATATTTCCTTGCAGTTCTTGCATCAGACCTTTTCATTGTGTATCCACTGTCTCAAACGATCAATACCACTTTCATCACATCTTTTTTCCCCGTGTGTGATGTGTATGTGTTTTTGTTCTTTGCGTCCTTTGTTCTTTAAAGCACGTTGTTACGACGCTGATGCGATACGAGAAGCCCGCGCTCGTGTGACTTGAACGCGACCTGACAGGGGGAAGCGCTGCGTTGCTTGTTTGAACTCTGCCTCTTTGCCGTGAGGGTGAGCTCCTTCCTCTCCGTACGGTTAGCCAGCCCCTCCCTCGCCGCGCTGGGAAACTAGCATGTCAAAGACGAGAAGGGAGATGATGAAAGATGATGACAGTGGGAGGAATCATGTGCAGAAAGACGCATCAGAAATCATCTGCGCTGGGCACGCAGCAGCAGCACTGAGTCCGCCACATTGGCCATGAGGGGATTTAGTCTGGAGTGACAGTAGCACAAAGCTCTCAGTAAACTAAAGCATTCAACCCTTAAGGGACCTAAATGTCCATCCTAAGGAAAGTAAAGTGTTCTTGTAATAGATGGTCAATGTCACGGCGGTCTATTGTGTTTGCCTTGTGGCTGATAGCTACAGTGATGGGGTCAAATAAGATGGGAATAGGCAGTCCAATTCCCCCCCCTTGAGTGAGGTGCAGAGTGTGAGTGTTTGTGGATGTGAAGCTGGAGACTGACCTCTACAGCTCATCAGCTTTTCTATTGGCCTTGAGGAGGCTGTTTTCTGTGTGTTTGTTTGAGTACGGGTTTGGTGTTGGACACTCTGAAAACAGAATCGAATACAATAAAAAAAAATAAAAAAAAGTCTGATACGTGGCAAATATGGAGCGGCTCACCAGGAAGAGGAAATGCAGCAGGATAATGGGATCATAAATGAAAGTAACAGCATTCTTTTTCAACTGTGTGATCCCACTAAATGTCCCTGTAGCTCCGTTCATTACTAGTTGTATAACCAGGGGGGAACTTCCTGATGTGTGGCTGCTGCTCAGTGTTTTAGTCATCCCAGCCCTTAAGGTCCACTGAAACTGCTGTGATTCTGTTTCCACCTCCTGATAGCTCGATCCTACACAAAACGGGCAGTACCATGAAAGTGACAGTTTTTAACCCCATCTTTACAAATGCTAAAAACAGCTGTTCTTGGCTTGAGAGCTGAATATCTTTAATATGAGCTGTTTGTTTATCATCTACTAAAGCGCACACATACCATGGTCTGCTTTATCAATAATTTGATCACAAAGTATTTAATTTTGTCTGACAGACGAGTGTTTCCTGTCTACACGCAGGCAGCACGTGAACACGGTGACTCTCTGGATTATGAACCGCTCGCTTCACCTGAACATCACTAAGGCAACAAGGAGCTATGTTGCCGGGGGCGACGAACAGCTGACACCCCCACACCTTCTCCCTGGCCTGCTCGCGGTGGACGGGCAGGAGGTGGGACAGGTAATTTTCAACTTTTTAATCACAATTATTTTAGGCCACAGTCCAGTATAAAGAAGAAAAAAAACATGCAACAATAATATCAACAGAGCCTGTTATGAAGGTGCCCCTTTCAGTGTTTTTATTTGTCAAACAGGTCAGAGGTTATACAGAACTAAATACATAGAATACAGTTAAATACAACTGTTATAAGATAAAATAAAAGTGTACAATGAAATAATAAAAAGAACAAGATAAGTTAATCCTTTATTCATCCCACAGACGGAGACATTCAGTGTTACAGCAGCAAAGCAGGATAGCAGAAGAAAAATCACACAGTGCAAAATTAAGTTAGATAAAAATATAAAAATTAAATAAATATGCATCAAAAATAGTTGAAAAAAAGAGCCAGTTGAATGAATTAAGGAAACCTTCATTGACCCGAGGGGAATTTGTCTTGCACTGAGAGCATCACATGACTAAAAGCAGCGAGTACCAAGTCTGTATATTCAGAGTTTAAAAAATTACTAAATGTAAAATGTGCAACTAAAACACGAGGACTGGCACACTCTACATCTTTAGCTAACTTTCGACTTTGCAGCGCTGCGTTTGTATTCACGACATTTTCAGACACAATCCATGCTATGAGCACAAATCATCACTTCTTACACGGCGTTTTGTTTTTTCATGCCAGCACACGTAACAGACACCAGGAACACGAACAGAGGCAGGAACTCTGACGCTCACAGAAATCTTGAATCTTCAAAGTATTCGAGGTGTAAAAATGTCCAACACGCCCTCTGATTGAAAACGTGAGGTGCTTGATAAATATTTTTCAACCTGAGTCCAGCTTTAACATGTTGGGCTCTACCTCACAGTGTGTTGATAAAAGCTCTATAATTGTTTTGTAGATTTGCAGTTGTTCTAGTATGAGCACTATCATGCACACAGTGCATATAAGGATGGACATGTTCTTGCACAAGTGGTCCCATAAATCAGGTGGTGACGACATCGTCTAACATCAGACAAATAAAACTGAAAAAAACACACCCTATGTGAAGTTCCAATGCAGACTTTTTTTTTTGCATTAGCAACATCATGAATGGCCTCCAGCTCTTAACACTGACGTTTCTTACAGAGCAGTTTTTCCTTTGCTGTATTTGGCACCAATCACTAAACTGCATGGTCCTGACCCACAGCAGTCGTCCCCTTTTCAGCAAGACAGATTTTAGCTTCTGTCAAAACAGCAGTGAACCTTCAACCCCAGCTGAGAGTGTCAGCGGCACGAGTCTGAACGGTGTCAGAGAGGCAGCTGAAGGTCAGACGGGAAAGACTGTTCCCCGAACGCGTCGCAGACGAGACCAAGCCCCAGACATCCGTCTGATTACAGATCCTTTATGAGGAGAGATGCTCCTGCTGGTTCTGATCCTTTGCTGATATCATTGGATCGTAAAAGCTGGGAGGAGGATCCGAACCAGCTTTGATTAATCCCAGAGATACAGAAACAATATCATATTCAGCGGCTCATTTCTAGTTCTGCCAACATGTGGTCGGTGCACTGGTGGTGTGTGGAGATAGGGCGGGATCAACAGGCATTCCCTGTTTGCTTGCCTCCCCTCTAATCTGGTTCATCTTCCCATGCGTTCAAATCATCCTTTTATGCGTACTGTTGTGTGTGACTGCATTTGGGCCATGTGCCTTCATGTGAGCTACTGTGTATCAGTGCACGCCTAGATCCCCCCCCCCCCCTCGCTTGATCCGATAAAAGACCATGGCAAAGTGTTAAAAGACATCCTGCATCCTGGCAATCTCATTCATCTCACATGGGTTTGTGACACATCGTGTTGTCACCACAGAGAGGACGCTACTCAACTGGAAACCAGCCAACACCAGCGTCTCATGTGGAAGAACATCCACAGCACCAATTTATCACAGAAGTGAAAAATGCACAAGTCGACCAAATTAACATTTATTAATCAATGTGTTTGAGTTATGGTTGTTCATTTTAAAAAGGATGAAAATGTGTTATGCAGTATGAGTGAAAACCTAACAACTTAACAAAGTATAATGACCTGCATGGAAAGCTGATCTGATCAGACTTCACATTTAAAGCTCTTGTGAATGAAACCTTCCTATAATAACTGGTTGGTCATACTATATACGTATAGACCTATTTTGCATCGTAGGCTAACTTGGACTCTGGCATATTTAATGGACTTGGACTTGAGCCAAAGTCCCATTGACG
The DNA here is from genome assembly GCF_947650265.1 of Symphodus melops. NCBI lineage: Eukaryota > Metazoa > Chordata > Actinopteri > Labriformes > Labridae > Symphodus > Symphodus melops. The sequence goes on from NC_136699.1 coordinate 24,141,149, forward strand.
GTCCAATAATCTTTTTCTGGATTTACTTTGTCTTTAGTGTGTTTCTCAGGTGTTTTGTGCATCTATGTGCAAAAAATTCAAAGAAACGCCGCTTCTCACCTCCCCCTGTTTCGCTCGGTGCCCCCCCCCCATTTTCCTGTTTTTTCCTCTTTGTGGGGGATTCAGAGCGATAGAAATACAGGCAGATTTGAGAGCCCGCATGGAGCAGTAGTTCATTAAAACACTTTTTTCAAACATTAAAGATGAACGTACTTTAGTAGACATATACATTAAATATATGAACCTTAAAAAGAGTATACTGTGGGACCTTTAAGCACCTCCAGGCACAATGGGGGTCCCCAGTCAGAGTTCGCACACTTAAAAGTTTGGGAAGCTATTTAGACACAATCATACGCTGGCACACTTTTTTTATTTTCTGTTCTGTCGTAACATGAGGGTTCATTACTTTCTGTTTGGATACAAACCTGCTCTTATTTTGAAACATTACTTTGAATGTAACTTGTAGTATAGATGGGTGGTAATGACATTAACTCAGCCACAGAAAGAGAGGCTTTTTAATGCATTGAATTTGCACCTTAATCACATTGCAATAATGCGTTCTTGCTGACAGTCCTACTTTGAACTGAATTGCACTTTTACACTGTCATGTAATGTCATGTCAACATTACACTTTAAAAATGCTAAGCTCAGGGGAACTGAAGCGTTTAGCATGCACGCCAAACATACGGAGGCTCTGGTCCTCGATGCTGTTGCCGTGGGGTTTGAATCTGACCTCTGACCTCTGACCTTTGCTAGTCAGCTCCCAACATTCCCTCTCTCTCTTCAGCTGTCCAATCCAGTACAGAAAAAAATCAATTTATAAAAAATGTGTAGCTTTTGTTGATGCCATCCAAAAAACTTCTTTTGGATACTAAATAAGGAAGTTATTGAACATGACTTATGACCCTAATTTGCTTTGTGTTTAATTCTACTTTATAAAGCTCACACTAAGAGAAGCATATTAGCAAATCCTGTTGAATGAATCTGCAAGTATTAACAGGAAGAGAAACGTTGCATCTTTCGGTGCATTCTGATTTTTTAAAAAAAAAAATTTTTAAAAACCTACTGCTGTCTGTATTGTTCTAGAAGGAGACCTGAGAGCGGAGTGCAAAGGAAACAGTCTGAGATTGAAGATGTGCAGCCAGACCTCTCTGTCTGTCTGTCAGCATCATATTACAAACACACTCACCTGCAGTGCTACACATTTTTTATTCTGCAAGTAAATGCAATATGGAGATTCAAATCATGTGACAGATATTGTGGTTGGTGTCCTTCAGCTTTTAAAGAACGCTTCGTTTTTACAACACTGTCTTTTAATTGACTTCTCAGATAAAACTTCTTTTCCTGTAATAAAGACACTGACTATAGAAACGAGTTTCCCTGTGGAGAGCGTTTATCACAGCTTTTGATATAATTATGTTCTCGATAAAGCAGATCCTTAAAATACATCTTTTTTTTTTTTTTCAACTTTCCAACACAGGAGAAGTGGGCACTTTAATAAAGTGTATAGAGTGTGTCGGCTTCTTTCACCCCACACTTTCATCTTCCTCCCTGAAAAGAGATTAAGAGAAGAATCCCTCTTAATCACTACTTTGGAATTGGCACAGTTTCACCAGGAGGAGACGCCTGCGGGGAGGGAGGGAGTGAGACCTCCGTCCAATCTTCCAAGAATATCCCCCAGATTAGAGGCACATTCGCGGGCAAATCCCGTGTTAGTCCCAGAATCTTTACTTACAGATGGTCTGCAAAATATGCAAGCTTTTTATAATCTAAGCCTTTAAGACATGGTGTGTGAGGCACGGCATGAGTGGACACTAATAACAGTGTTCCTGTCTAGCTGTCTCTTCAATATGCACTTATTCAGGAACTGTCACAACCTTAAGACGTGATTCTGCCCCAGGGGGCTCGTAGATCATTGGAAAGTAAAACTTCTCCTGATATTCATTAGCTGTGGCTTTAAATGGAGTGTGAGCAGTGAATGCTGTGTGCTTTGTGTGGACATAAGTCATTGCTTGTCAGGGAGAGACACTAAGCATTCAGAAAAGGTTGAATTCAGCTTAACGCTGATGGATTCATCTACATTTACCAAGTCGTCTGATTGGTGATGAGTTCTGTTTTTAAGGACCAGGCAGTTTGATGTCGCTGACATACTTTCTTCTTATTTTTTTAATGTATTTTTGGGCCTTTTTTTTGCATTTGTTGGATGGGACAGTTAAAGAGAGAGAGAGGACATGTTGGGAATAAAGCTCCAAACTGTTTAAGGACTCAAGATAGAACTCGTGCAGACCATCTGAACCCTGAAATGACCCTGGCTACAGACAAAGAGATGTGAATGACCAGGTTTCACATTTACCTTGTCAATGGAATATCATCCTTCCCTGCATCTTCACCTACCTCCCTCTATCCCATTTTTTTCTGAATCAGTAAGACAGTCTGCGACCTGCTCTTTTCTAAAGCGTCTCCAGGTAACAGTCGTGAGTTGGCGCTTTACAAAAAAGACTGACTGATACAAAAGTGGATAAGTTTTGTTTGAAGCAACAGGCAGGACAAGGAGGATCAAATATCAAGACTTTTAGCCACAATCTGGGCACCAATCAGGCTTCTTCAGCCGGCAGGTGGACAACGGTCAGTATTGAGGACACTCCAAAGAGAGGTTACTGACACACCACGGGGGGGGGGGGGGGGCGTACTTAACTTTGCATTAGGCCTCTCGAGATATTCTTTCACTGACTAATCTCCCCTTGCATGCAGAAGGAGAGGCTTGATGTGTTGCTGTCATGCACTGGGACATGTTGTGGCCTTGGCACTATTGCGTGATATCTGGGTTTCTTATCAATGGAAGGATCTCAGGATTTGCCATACAAGCCGTTCAGCGCTCTGCTGCAGACTGGAATTACTCCGACATACGTTTGCCTCCTGAGCTGAAACTGTGCCCACGTTTACCATGATGTGCGTCCATCTTTTAATGACGTTCAAAATGGGTCAACTTTAAATATTGCCTTTTTTGAGTCCTTGTGCAACATGATTGACAGAGAGACCTTGAAATAGCATCAGAAAGATTTTTTTTTTTTTATAGCAGTCCCTCCTGAGACAGACCAGTACGGCAGAATAATTAACCAGCGGGCCATCTGCCATGGAAGACGCCCCACATTTGTACTGCTCACCGCTGAGCTAATGCTGGTTAATTATGGCTGTGCTTCTTCTTCCTCCCAGGAGGGATTATTTGGAAATTCACAAGGAATGTCTCGTCAGGACTTCAATAATTAAGGTGAAGAAGTAAAACACAGGGTATCAGGATGGTGACTTAGACGGCAGGGTGTGGCTGACAGGAGTGAGAGTCCGTTTTTATATTTATTAGAGTTTGTGTGTGTGTGTTTCACTATGAACCATGCAATTTTAATCTGGCTGATAAAACAGCTCCCCAGCGCTGCAGAGGATCACTTACAAGGCTGTAAAAGTTTGATGTGGCTCTTGTCGGGTCGGATTTAGCGTCCTGGGCTCTGTAAAGTGGCCACCACAACAGGCCGTATGGCAAAGTCCAGAGTACGAGTCCTGATTTATTCATCATAGTCTAAAGTCTGCCACTACAGGGAGTGACGCTTGGCCTATTTCTATTCCTTCAGTATGGTGGAGCGCATCTGGCCCTGTGACTCTGCAGTGATAACTGACAGGGCTTCTTATTGTTGTATACAGGACAACAGTCATGATGGATAACTCAACATTGTAGTTTCTTTGACCCCTAGCTAACGTAAAAAAAAAAAAAACCCTGTCACAGTATCCAACAGTGTCTTTGTCATATTAAATGCAATGCAGCGCTCCTTTTCAATTCAAAAAACTTTATTTGTCCCCGGGAGGCAATTCAAAGGCACACAGAGCAGTAAAAGAACGACAGTGCAGCTATAATAAAATTAAACAAATAAAGTGTTGGTAAGAAGTTAAGAGTCAAAAATTAAAATACAAAATATCAATTACAAAGTTAAATATATCAAAGAAGAGTGGAGCTATAAGTGGACAGTGATCAGACTAAAGATGTAAATGTAACCAGGTTAAAATGATATGTTTATCTTTTATTTGAAACTTCACCAAATCCTTTCAAATACTGAAGATATTTTCATTTTGTCATTTTCTTTATGTATTTTGAGGTTTGCTGTACCCAACTGTGACACCTGTACTGTCCCTTTAAGAGATTGCTGTGTGTGTGTTACGAGTGACGTGTGTGGTGCTTCTCTCAGTCCGCGTGCTACGCGCGTTGGGGGAAGGTAAGGCTACTTTGCTCTATTCACGGTTTAGCATTGTTTCTTTTTATAACAATATAAAATGCAGTAGTTGCAATTATGGTTCACTCGTTGCCTTTCTAAGTATGCAGATCAAGTTGCGTTCCGAATATAAACTTTGTCATTGAGCTTTTAGAAGTTTATTAGCGGACATGTGTTGCTAAGTGCTACGGGGTTTCCCATGTGTTCTGTTAACAGGAGACCGGAGACCTGTGTGAGAAAGAACCGCATGTCACAGAAATGTCTTTTTGATTTGTGCAGGTATGGGTATTTTTGTACATTTTATTTACTGTTAATTTTTATTTAAACATTAATGCTGTTAAAGCATTTATATGTACATGAGTCTCAGTCCGCGCGCTACGCGCGTTGGGGGAAGGAGACCGGAGACCTGTGTGAGAAAGAACCGCATGTCACAGAAATGTCTTTTTGATTTGTGCAGATGCTGCAGCCAGCTCAGTTCTTATTAAATGAGAAGTCGCCAGCAAATTGTGGTCCGAGTCCTCCATCTTCCATCAACATCACAACAGAACACAACGCAGATATCACGACCAGTAACGGATGTGCATCCAGAGAAGTTTAGAACTTCAGCAGGACAGAAACACACCCGTTACATAAACACAAATATACAGTCATGAACAGATGTAAACATATATTGTGCAGTATATATATATATATATATATATATTCACAGGTGATGTTGATGCCATGTGACATTGCCTCAAACGCGTGTTTAACTTTTATTTTGAAATTAACAGGACACACTTTGCGTTTCCTTGTCTAACTTCCTGTCTGCCTTGATCCATTCTGTCCAGTTTGACGTGTGCTTGTAGCGTGTTCCATTGACAACACTTGCATTGTATTTGTAACGGAGCGTAGTGGCGCTGCTGGCACGTTCTGGAGACGGATGCTTGATGTGGAAACAAGAGCGTTGACTAGAGAGGCGGCGAACAGCGACATGTTGCACAACGCTGAAGAAAACTCTGTTTGTTGAGAGACATCAAGTAATTTGATTTTTATTCCAACTATTGTGAGTGTTAAATTCCTAGTATTACCAAAAACGGACACATTTTTCTTTGACAAGTAAGGAGAAGAAGTCCTTTTCTGTTCATGTCATATTTAGAAAGTGACAGTGTAATGATTTATTAGCAGCTCAATGGGATCCTGTACCACTAAAAATATATTTCAAGGCACCCTACAAATAATTTATTTCATAACATTACTGGATAACAAAGGCCAACTCGTCCAAACGGGTAAAAAAAATCGGCTCTTAAGTAGAATGGAAACTTGATGAGAAAGACTGCTGCTCGTGTCTGCTCAGTACCTTGACATGTGAAGGTTTTCAAATTCATTCTCAAGTGCCACTTCGACAAACTGTGAGCCTGTCTCATCAATAGTCATGGCATGTTGTTCTGTTCTGTTTGCACAACCCAAAACCCTGACGTCATCCCTTGTCACCATAACCTGCTACAGGCCTCTCAACGAGACCACGTCAGAGGACTGTTTGAAGGACGACTCGGCCCTTTAAATAAGCGGGAGCGAGAGGAAAGAAAGACGTGGTAACAGAAAGAACGGCTCAATTTCTAGGTCAAGGATGCTTTATCTACGTAAGAGGATTGTGCAACAAGTAAAAACGCTCATGCTTGGTAATAGACTGCACTTATTGGGTAAATGGATGGCACTTACTGTGCTTTTCCCCCCTTTAACAGAGAAAGCACATTACGACTAAGCTCCCAGTCACAGATCCACACCCGCACGCTGATTCCACACAGCTGCCATGCTAGGCGCCGTAACTTTCCATCAGGAACAAATCAAGGTTCAGAGTCCTGCAGGAGGCTTCACCTGTACTCCCTCATCAGACCTGTAGACGATATCACAGTCAGATTTGAGTTGCGAAGGGCTACAGAGAGAATAAAGATAAGACTCAAGTCGCCTGGGTTAAGGCATCAATATCATATACTGTCTTACACCACATTGCTTGTAAACATGTTAGGCACTTTGTCATACATTTTAAATGTATTGTATATTCAATTCAAAAAACTTTATTTGTCCCCGGGGGGCAATTCAGGGCACACAGAGCAGCAAATAACGACAGTGCAAGGATACAAAAACATTTAACCTATCAACAAGAATAAAGTGTAAAAGAAGAATAAGTGTCAGGATGTTAGTGTGTTAGTGCAGGTTAGAATAAGTGTCAGGATGTTAGTGTGTGTTAGTACAGGTTAGAATAAGTGTCAGGATGTTAGTGTGTTAGTACAGGTTAGAATAAGTGTCAGGATGTTAGTGTGTTAGTACAGGTTAGAATAAGTGTCAGGATGTTAGTGTGTTAGTACAGGTTAGAATAAGTGTTAGTGTGTTAGTACAGGTTAGAATAAGTGTCAGGGTGTTAGTGTGTGTTAGTACAGGTTAGAATAAGTGTCAGGATGTTAGTGTGTTAGTACAGGTTAGAATAAGTGTTAGTGTGTTAGTACAGGTTAGAATAAGTGTTGGTGTGTTAGTGTGTTAGTACAGGTTAGAATAAGTGTTAGTGTGTTAGTACAGGTTAGAATAAGTGTTGGTGTGTTAGTACAGGTTAGAATAAGTGTCAGGATGTTAGTGTGTTAGTACAGGTTAGAATAAGTGTCAGGATGTTAGTGTGTTAGTACAGGTTAGAATAAGTGTTAGTGTGTTAGTGTGTTAGTACAGGTTAGAATAAGTGTTAGTGTGTTAGTGTGTTAGTACAGGTTAGAATAAGTGTCAGGATGTTAGTGTGTTAGTACAGGTTAGAATAAGTGTTAGTGTGTTAGTGTGTTAGTACAGGTTAGAATAAGTGTTAGTGTGTTAGTACAGGTTAGAATAAGTGTCAGGATGTTAGTGTGTTAGTACAGGTTAGAATAAGTGTCAGGATGTTAGTGTGTTAGTACAGGTTAGAATAAGTGTCAGGGTGTTAGTGTGTTAGTACAGGTTAGAATAAGTGTTAGTGTGTTAGTGTGTTAGTACAGGTTAGAATAAGTGTCAGGATGTTAGTGTGTTAGTACAGGTTAGAATAAGTGTCAGGGTGTTAGTGTGTTAGTACAGGTTAGAATAAGTGTCAGGATGTTAGTGTGTTAGTACAGGTTAGAATAAGTGTCAGGATGTTAGTGTGTTAGTACAGGTTAGAATAAGTGTTAGTGTGTTAGTGTGTTAGTACAGGTTAGAATAAGTGTTAGTGTGTTAGTGTGTTAGTACAGGTTAGAATAAGTGTTAGTGTGTTAGTGTGTTAGTACAGGTTAGAATAAGTGTCAGGATGTTAGTGTGTTAGTACAGGTTAGAATAAGTGTCAGGATGTTAGTGTGTTAGTACAGGTTAGAATAAGTGTCAGGATGTTAGTGTGTTAGTACAGGTTAGAATAAGTGTCAGGATGTTAGTGTGTTAGTACAGGTTAGAATAAGTGTTAGTGTGTTAGTGTGTTAGTACAGGTTAGAATAAGTGTTAGTGTGTTAGTGTGTTAGTACAGGTTAGAATAAGTGTTAGTGTGTTAGTGTGTGTTAGTACAGGTTAGAATAAGTGTCAGGATGTTAGTGTGTTAGTACAGGTTAGAATAAGTGTCAGGATGTTAGTGTGTTAGTACAGGTTAGAATAAGTGTCAGGGTGTTAGTGTGTTAGTACAGGTTAGAATAAGTGTCAGGGTGTTAGTGTGTTAGTACAGGTTAGAATAAGTGTCAGGATGTTAGTGTGTTAGTACAGGTTAGAATAAGTGTCAGGATGTTAGTGTGTTAGTACAGGTTAGAATAAGTGTCAGGATGTTAGTGTGTTAGTACAGGTTAGAATAAGTGTCAGGGTGTTAGTGTGTTAGTACAGGTTAGAATAAGTGTCAGGGTGTTAGTGTGTTAGTACAGGTTAGAATCCAATCACAGAGTTAGATACGAAGAGCAGAAGAGAGGAAAGTGTCTAGATGTTAGTACAAGTTAAGAACACACATGTCACAGTTAGATACAGAGAACAGCGTCGACGTGAGATGTAGAAAGACATGTGAACAGGTGTATATGATGTAAACAGACATGTGAACAGGTGTATATGATGTAAACATGCAGTAGACTGTTGAAACAGGTATAAACAGAACTGTAGTGCAGAAAGATATCGGTGGACAGTGATTGGACTAAGATGTGATCAGACATGATACATATATGTAATGAACAGACGTAACAGAACTATAAATGGAAATAAATATATATAAATATATATAAATATAATATATAACTATAAGCTATATGTAGATACTAAATAAAGAAGTGAAAGTGGTGCATGGCAGGAAAACAACAGTCTAAATATATACTAGCTCTGTGTAAACAAGATGAATACTGAAGAATAAAGTGACCATAGTGCTGCGATGGATACAATATAAGAGCTGATATCAGACACAATAAAGTGGAGTAGTGCATTAAGACCATAAATGAACATAACTAACAGAATCAAGAGGCTTCAGACCAGTAAGAACATAATAACAGAATAAGTCCGGTGTGAACATAATAAACAGAATAAGGTGGAGTAGTGCATCAGACCAGAGTATAAAACAGTGCTATATAAGTAAAGTTGATTTGATTTAACCAACATCTACTAAGCAGTCCTTTCCTGGCGTCGGATAGTAGGATAGCTTCCCTTCTTTGAACAGAAGCAACATCATCAAGCGATGGTGCCGAGTTGTTCCGAAGACTTGAGGATTCAGCTGCAGGGTTAATGGCACTGCTTCCTTACATTACACTGATTAGGTTTACAATGTGTTGAACAGAGGCCGCCTCTCGTCTCCACCTCGCCATGGTGCGTTTGTGGGACGAACAACGGTGTCTCTTTGTTTCATGCCGCAGCTTATACAGCGCTGCGTTCAAGTATCAGGAGAACAATCTGCTTTTCTTTCTGTGAGTGTTTGTGTGCGAGTGAGAGAGAGGTGGCAGACGGTGTTAAGTCCTGTTTGCATATATGAATGTGTAATTACATCATATCTGTGTGAGACGAGGAAGATGCGATGAGCAGGAGAGTGCTTATGAGTGGGAAAGAGTTTGTCTCTTCACTCTGTTCATTTATGCATTTCTGTGTTTTGTGGAGGTGTGCATTTCCTCGTAAACATGTCCTGTACCTTTAAGCGAGTGTGTGGGTGTATAGTGTTGTTTATCTCTGACATAACCTCCTGTCTCTCTCGTTTGTCACTGTTGAAACAGCTGCAGGTAGGATGATGCATTGTGCTCCTCGGATCCTTCATTGCTTCCTCTCTTTTGTTGTCTTTTGACTCTGTTGATTTCTTGGAAGAGCACATTCTGTATATATTTCGAGTTTGGCGTTTCGTCCTCTTTATTTTCACTCTTCAGACAGCTGGACATGTTGTAGCTGTCTGACAGAAATATTAGCGTACGATTTGGATTTCTCAGATAACAACACGCCACACTGAGGCTGCGCTCACACTGCAAGTCTTCGTGCTAAAGTCGGACTTGATTGGCTGTTCGCATCACTTTCACTATGTAGCGTGGAGATCAGACTCCTGTGGGAATCCACGATATAAAAGCAGGCCAAATCTGATTTAAAAAAGGTCAGACTCAGAGTGCAGATAGTGTAGCTGTTGTGTTGTGGCAGTGTTGAGCAGAAAACTGTTCCCTCAGTGCGTTAAGATCCTCCATATTTACAGGGTGGCCACTTTCCTCTGAAGTCACACCGGGCCTTCCTCAAACCACTCCTCTCACCCTTCACCCTTTACGACTGTACAAATGCTGAAGTCTTAAAAATGGGCGACTAAGCTTCAACTTCATGTCGCTCTCCATTCGCCAACTCTATCCACTGTCCAACCTCCCATCAGGCGTCTCCCACAACAGCTGTCTCAAAAATAACAACATTAAAAGCTTGAATATGAATGGTTTAAAAAGGATGATGTCATACTGTTATGTTTTAGGTTGCAGGTCGTGTCAATCAGACTGGACCAATGTGAACGCTTCCCAGTTATAAAGCAAGTGAAATGTGAAAACTTCAAAGTTTGTACCGTCACACATTTCCATTCCACTTCTGTACTGTTCTGGAGACCAGTGTTCAGAACACACACGCACACACACACACACACAAAACACACTAATGAAGATCAGTGCAGCAAATACGCCTTTCACCGTTGAATTCAATTATTTCACAAACAAAAGCCGTCTTTGCTTTAAAAAAAATATTTTACCTTGACAAAAAAAAAAAAAAAATCATTTATACAGACTTCTAATCTAACTCCTTCACGAGAGAACACGAAACAAACAACTATTCTTTCCTAATTCTACGAGGGTTAGGGTTAGGTGTTTTTGTTGTAGCTATTTACAAAAAAAAAAAAAGAACTTTTTTTCATCGACTACAAACAAAGACGCTCAAAACGCTGCGGCGTGGTTGAGAGTAAAGGAAGGAGAGACGGGGCGACAGTCGGCTGCCATCACATCTCACTGTCACAGCAGGGGAAAGCTCACAGTGACTCCTGGACTCAGCTTTCATTTTTCTTTCTTCTCACTTCTCATCTGCACTGCTGTCCTAAGAGTCGGCCTCTTTTGGACACTTTAATACCTAACAATCACTTTCGTTTTGCACCTTAAATGTTTGCAAAAGAATGTCTGCACTGAGTGTTTAATGTCTGTTCTCACACTCCACTGTACGTGCATAAACAACGCACACTGTCAGAAGGTCAGCGCTCTTCGATTGTTATGCACAGGACGAATTACAACTGTTCTGAGGCTCCCTCACTGTTCAGAGGTCTCTTTTAGATCGCACATGTTTTATTTTCCTGCACAGCTTATGAACATTTCTTCATACAAGTATGAGTCTATTTTTAATTGCACAGTAATTTGTTTATTCTAAATCATATGAGGGGGGCATCTAAATGTTGTTTGGGGTTATTATGGATATCCATCTTCTTTCTCCCTGCCTGCAGCAGAGAGTGCGCAACAACATCACAACAATTACAACAACTAATAATTATCTGTCAGATCATTTCCTTTCTTCCACTGTGTAATCCTTCATTGTGTTTTTGAGGACAGTATCTGAACTTCCCACCCTCGTGTGTTTTGGATTTAAAAAAGGTAACGTAACGTTGGAACCAACACCGTGTTCAGTAACTCCAAATGTGAATATTTTGTCTGTTTCTTTTCTAATGAAGTCCTGGAATAATTTCCCAGGCCAGCCATGGTTCTGGCTAATGTGCTCAGTAATAAAAGCGGCAGCATTAAGCTGATTGGGCCTGATGTTGAATGAAAAGCTTCATTAGAGCCAATGATGAAGGCTTAAGCTGCGGTGTCACAAGTCATCAGCTTCATGTTGCTGCAGATAAACAGTGAAAGGGAACATCTCTATGTAATCTTCCTCCATATTGACTAAATAATTAACACCATGCTGTCACTATGGAAGCCTTGTCCACAGAAAAAAATAGAGAAAAACATGTCATTGATAGATGAGCAACACGCGCTGCCATTTAAATCTTCATTCCAAAGTGACCTTGTTGACATTTTAGATACATGCATTCATCTAAATTATTTTTTATTTATTCATGAGCCTCAAAGGGTTTAAGAGAGCGAAATATCACTCTGAGGGAAATCCCAACACATCGGTTTAATCCCCATCCACCAACGGGACCACAAAGCAAATGATTTATAACCAGCTTTTATTGATTCTTTCCACTGTTTCTAACAAAGCGAGGCTTAGATTCGAGTTTTAACTGACTTATTTTTTAATTTTTTTGGCCTTTTTCTAGAAAAAGAAGGGTCATAAATCAAATAGCCATCCATCCATCTACTATTCATATAGACTCGCTGTGTGATTTTACGAACTCTTTGATAGAGATTATCTGACATTTTGAATATTTAGTGCCTTTGTCTACAGAACGCGTTTAATTAATAAAACTCCTCATCAAGACAACAAGCGAGCAGCAGACCTTTGTCATGTTAAGGTTTCACCAATACTGTACAACCCAGCACTAACCTCCGGTCTTGAAGAATAAAGCCAATAAGGAAGTCCAAAATCCTGCAGTGCATTGAGTGTCCACTAGAGGCTGGCTCTGGAAACACAGGAAGTCACATAAACACAGCAAGCAAAACGTGTTTACAGCAGAGTACAAAAAAATAAAATAGGTCTGATATTTGTATTTTTACTATTCTGCTTTTTTTTTTTTTTTAATTTAATAATTTTTGAACACCACAAATTTACAGCTCATGTACGCATTTCAAAGCAAGTCAAAAGAAACGAGACATAAAAACATGAAAACAAAAAAGAAACAAAAACCTTTTCTGAAAAATAAAGAAAGAAAAGGCTTTCACTTCACTTTTTTTTAGTACCGCACATATTACAGTTCGTCATCTCTAAAAATGATATCTCATAGTCATTTACCCAACACCTGGTTTACAGGAGAGGGTTAGTACTAAACATCAAATATCATTATGATCATCTTTGCCAGTCATTCCAAGGTAGGGACCCCAGATAGAGTACTAATGTACTGCAAATTGTTACTGCCCCAAATGCAATCAGTTTATTTTTCTTTATCTGAAAGTTTCCAATTTCACCCCCCCAAAACAAATTTATGAAGACGTAGGGAGTCGTTCAAGAAGTTGAGGGACTTTAGAAAAACAAGGAGGTTTGTTGAACACTTTACTCTTGAAAAACATTCTTCTATTTTTTGCTATAAACCAACCGTATTCACATATTTACAAAATCTAAGTGGTGTACAATGTGTTCATGTTCAGTGGTGTCTTATCTGTTGTGCAAGACTAAACCTGTTGTATGGTTAGATCATAGTGGGGCTTGGATCCATCAAACACATCCAGTACGGGTATGAATGAGACCCAGGACACTTCCAGCCATGCTAATCAGTTTGCTCTGCTCCCCTCCAACCACACATCATAAATATCTCTGCTTGTTACTACATCACATCCATGATGCCGTTACTCATCACTCTGTGGTGCTGGATATTCTTCTTTGGTACTAATGCTTATTTAAAGAAATAACTTGGGCTTTATAAGAGAGGAAGTATACTGACAGAAATCGCAGCATGTCGGTCCATGTTGATGGGAACAGATTGTGTCTCAGAACTCGGGAGCAGCGGAGCAACTAGCTGTGTCTTTAAAAGCTTTCCATCATCTCTGTCGCAGAAGCTAATTAACACCAAATACAGGCTCGCCGTGAGGACGAGGACACTCAGGGATAACATGAGACAAGTGTGGTTAAATTAGGACTGTAAATAACAATAATGCACCGGTCTTAAACTGCACATGACACTCGATTTAAAGTCAGGAGAGGTTAATTGAAATTGCAATGTTTTTTTCAACATCCATTTTCGTGAATTGAAGACCATTTTTTGGATTTCAAACTAAAATACTTCTGGTGCTTCTATATTTACAATTCAAGGCTGAATATTTAGTCAGTAATGCATAACGCGTTGGTTGGGCGAAGTCTTTCCAGACGTGAAATGGGGGTAAGGTGGTGGAAATGTCTAAAGGGGGTTCTGCTGTGAGCTACACGCGTCTTTTCGGTGGAGGGGGTGGAGCTTCAAGGTATTGTCGACAGCCTATTGGTCCCATGGAGTCACGGCCTTACTCAGGCGAGCATCTCATTTACAATGGCTTTGCAGGCGGGAAGTATTAATGTCTCTGCCACAGTGTGGGACTTTTTTGATTTAGCTACAAGTTCTGCAACGTGGTAGCTCGCTTTAAGGGCTCTCTCATTTACCTTTGTGGTTTTTCTCATGAAAGTTGCCTGTTTCTCCGTGTGTTCACGCAGGCGAACAAAATAGTCCACATTCTTGTTTTGAAGCGAAGGGTGTTTCGTTTGGAGATGGCGTTTAAGCTCACTTAGGACCATAGCACTGTTGGATAGCTTTTCACCACACACCAAGCACAGCGGAGTTTGTGCCGTTGCATCCCCGGTGTAAGTAAATCCAAATGAAAGATAGCTTTCGCTGTATTGCCTCGAAACTTTGCTCGAGCTCACAGTCTTTGCTTTCTTTTGACCTCCACTTATACTAGGGCCTTCATCTGGGTCCGAATTTTGTCCAGGGTCCAGTTCGGAGTGAGCATTTTTCCTTTTCAAAAACTTCTCCATCACTGTTACTGTATATTCTCGCAAGCCATAATGTCACTGTCACCGCCACCTGTCGCATCAATGCATCACTAATTCTCTTGTCTCAGAGTACAATGCAATTATCTACCTGCTGCCACCTACTGATATGGAAGAGTATTACATGATAACTCTGCCAGGCACTTGACAGCACAGACACTCGACTTCTTTTTTAGACCAATTAGGTGAAATTTGATCATTTCCCACGACACACCTGACAATATCTCGCGACACACTAGTGTGCCGCGGAGCACTGGTTGAAAAACACTGATTTAGAGGACGGTCGTTTGGCGAGCTGCAGTACCTGCCCAGAGGATGCTGGACTGCTTGATTCATTCGCTTGACTCCAGATAAGACACATCGATATTCGTATCTCATCTATCCAATCAGGATAGGATTGCAGGTGCTGAATATGCATTTAGTTTAAGCTTATTAACTCTGAATTTACAATGAGGGAATGCCCCCCCCCCCCCCCCCCCCCCCCCCACAGTCCTATGCTGTGACAAAAGCACAAATACTGAGTTTGAGGGAAATCCAATGTATGAAGGATGATTTAATTTAACCAGAGCCGCCTGCATTTAAAGTCAATAGTTTTTCATTTATCCCTAAATTAGAAAAGTGAGCATATCCATCATGAGAGGATTGGATGCCACTGTTTTCTAATATCTTGCACGTCTGAATAGGAGAACAGCGCTGAATGAGCAAACAGTTGAGGCAGTCTGAACCCACCTGAAAAAGCAATATGCCACTTTTGGAAAACACCTGTCATCACTTCAGACGTAGCGGATGCTCCTTTGGCAAACTTCAGGAAATCATCAAGACTTTATTACCTCTAATCTTGTGCTTGCACAAGACAGATGGAAGACCAAGAATGCAATTTATTATTGCATTAATGATGCAGACAAAGCTTTTTCTCTTCCTCAAAGTGTCAATTATGGAATCATTAGCAGAGCAAAGATGCCTTGAGCTGTAGACAGTGTTTTACTTTGCTTTAGATGCGACACATTGATGCACTAATGGTATATAAAATTACTTCTGTATAAATCTTTTGCATTAAACAGTCTCCAATTCTAGTTACCTCTTCTTACATGTCAAATCAGCTGTTTTCTTTAGTTTGTGGTCATAGTGGCAATCCGTACCGTGCCCAAGCACACTTCAATACTAAAGTCCACTTTGTTTGGCCAGTGTGACCGCTCTGTACTCACGAGCCACTTCCTGAGCTGTGCTACTTGTTCTTTGGCTGCGCGGTTAGATGTTCATACTTGCCTGCAAAAAACACGTCTCATGTTGATTGAAATATACCTATACAATTTGTACTAGACTTGAATAAACCATATCACCATTGATTCGTTAATGTTGTAGCGTCCGTCCGGACGTTAAAGGACGACGAGAGCGTTCAAATAACAGCTTTTAATAACCCGATCACTGTCGGCCGTGACCACGCCGTTTACAGCAGAGAACAACACATAACTTGCCGTAACAATCCAACTCTCTCCCCCAGCGTTCTCTCATACTGCCACTCAACACGTTCTCGCTGGTGCATTCACTGACTCTCCACATAATCGGAATTATGAATCAACTACTGACTTTACAACATGAACCGTTACAATGTTAAACTCTCTCGCTGCTGCTCTATTCCCGTGTTCTACTGCGTGACTGATCGCCTTGAGTTTAAACTCGGCGTTGTAAGCGTGTCTCTTAATAGGAGCCATTTCAGGGTCTTTACACAAACACACAAATGGAAATGAAACGGCGTTTTATATATCCCAGCATGCATTGCGCACTACTTCTTCTACGGGGGAAAATTGAGTCGGCGGCTGCTTATCCTAGTTGCGAGACCTGTTGCGGCTCAATATTGATCCATATATAAGGCGCACCGGATTATAAGGCGCATGGCCAGCTTTTGAAAAAAATTAAGGCTTTTAGGTGCGCCTTATAGTGCGGAAAATACGTTATTACTTTTTATTTAAAACTAACTAAAGCAGAAAAGAAAGACATGACGTCAATAGGAACGAAATGATGGACAATGTTGTGGGAAAAAAAACATGGTGAAGCAGAATAAAGCACCTATAAAACATTGCATAGAATAATTGGGTCCACAGCTGCACTTATTCAGTAGGATTATGTGTAATAAACTCTGGGATTTATATTGTAATTACTGGGAAAAATAACATGTCTTTTCTTTCAACCTCACAATCGATAAAGAATGGAAAATGAGAGTTTAATGATTTCCATTTTTAAATGATTTAATGGTGCAGGGAGGCGGTAATTAGCCACTTCTTTTCAATTAGCAATGTGTCCTGACTTTTCAATTCTGGTAAAGAAAATAAATGAAGGCATAAATAATGTGTGCATTTATTATCCGCCCGTCTGTCAACTTTCTGACATGTGTATAACAAGTTGTCATTGTGTGAATGAAGTCAAACATGCCCTTAGCATTAGCATGTTGCAAGATTAAACACTAATGCATTCTGCAGACACTATTTTTTAAAGTTGATGAGTACAAATCATAAATATTAAGGTCCCTCCAGTGCAACTCAGGGCCCCTCATGTGTTTGGTTTGCACTGCGAGGCTGATGCTTTAGAAATAATTAGCTTTTCCACATGATCATTCTTTTAATCCTTCAGTGTCTACATGTATTTGAAAGGACAAAGAAGAACACAAAGTGGCTGGAAGCTCACATGAAGCAATTAAAAGCTCTTGTATGTAGACGCGTCTCATCAGAAATAATGACTCTACCGACAGGAAAGTGGCTCTGTAACCATGGAAACACATTAAAAGTGTGCACATGTCTGTGTGCACATGTTGTGGCTGGGTCCGCTGCCCGTGTGCCTTTTGTTAAGGAATGAATTCAAAACACTCGACGTTATCGCCACGGTAACGCTGGCACGTTTATGCTCTGATTTCATTTCACCGTGAACTTTGCTCTCCCTCGTTGAAATGCAGCGAAGGAAAGGTGAATGCAAATACAATGAATGCACTTTTGAAACGGACAAAATGCAGCCCACATTATGTTCACCACATGTCCAAGGCCACAGACTTAAAGGAGACGTTGTATATCGATGATTGCCACATTTTATTTCAGTAACGCTGTTTCTACAGATTACTGAAGAGTATGCAGTGACAATATAATATTGAGTTATTTTTACTTTGCTTTTATGAACACATCTTACTGTGTGATTAACGCGCTGCATCATTGATTTCAGGCCAGTTTATGTATTGAGAGTAGGTGAACCTTTTCCGGTGTCCGCTGCAAGCAGATCCCTCCTACTTCATTTCTTAAATGTCACTGTGCATCTTTATGAGCATGTGACAAATAAAACATCTTGAATCTTGTATTTTTTGGTCGAGGTGCAAACACTTTCTGCTGCGTTATGCTAGAAGCAAAAGCACCACAAATGTCCCTGAGCAACATGCCCACGGACGTACACATGGATGTAGGAACAGGTTGAATCAGCAGTCCTGTTCTGAATGCAAATGTTTATATTTATATATATATATATATATATATATATATATATATATATATATATATATATATATATATATATATATATATATATACAGACAATAAACGGAGGTGCACAATGTTAGACAGTGTTTAAAACAACCCCCAATCCCCACATGCTCCTCAGTTCTGCTCCGTCAGATGGATCTACTGGATCCGTTTCTGGTGAGCGCAGCCATGATCAGCTGTACACGCATCACAGGAGAACTTACAAGATCACACGTGCATAAAGAAAAAAAAAAAAACATCTAATGTTTCTTTAAGGTTTTAAGTTTTCTCTATGCATGTCCTTGTCTGACTTCCTGTCCGGGATGTCATCCAGTTTGACGCATTCCATGCAGTGTACTTTGGCTTCGTTTTTCTGAATGTAGCCCAGCAAAGTGGCGCTGGTGGAACGTTCTGGTGACGGACGGCGGCGCTCGCTGTGGAAACACAAAGATTGGAAATGTAAAACTATAAAGTGAGCGCATGTTTGAGCTCCTTTAATGATGTATTCAAAATGTGTTGCTTTTACCTCCTCCTGGTTGTCACCACATCACAGAGTGAGTACGTAACAAAGCAGAAAGCTGCATGTCATCAGTCCGAGCTATCTGTGTGGGAGAGGAATGAAGAAAACACATGAAATGTAGGGAGGGGGGGGGGGGGGTCTGTTTGTTGATTGTGTGTTTACAGAAGTGAGCAGCAGATTTCAGTGTGGCTTTTCAGGGACAGATCTCATGATTAAAAAGAGTAAAGCCTTTACAGGGGGGCAAAGCTGAGGGTCCTTACTGAGTGTGTGTGTGTATGTATGTGTGTTGCATGTCAGGATGCTGTTAGAGGTCAGCCCCATAGAGAAATGATGTTTTTTTGTAGTCCAACACAGAAGTAGCTTGGCCATGCGTTGTAATGGCCTCCAGGACTCCTCCAAGTAGCATGGATATAAGGTCAAGTATTCTTATTATAGCACTGTGTAGGAGAGGAAATTAAGCTAGATGTCTTCAGGAGTACATGTCGGGTTGTTTTTAATCTAAACTTACACGCCCCTTATACCCCAGGATGATCACTCCTCTGATCGCTGTATTTAGAAACTCAGAGGTTGGGCGTGTTTTTTCAGCTGCAGGTCCACATACAGTAGCGAGACTCAGTTGCCTCACTACATTCATTGAAAGCACAGCTCAAAACATCTTAATCATTTTGAACATGTCTTTATCTTCTTTATTGTGCCTCTGCATAAAGCACTTTATTCATCCCCCCTTATTGGTCCTAAAGGTTTGAAGTTATATTTTTGCATGAAAAGAAAGGACTAATTCTGTACACTTCTCATGTGCAAAGGTCAAATCTAAAGTTAAATCAAATCCATTGCAAGGCTTAGAGTTCTACATGCCAATCTGGAACGGTTTCAGTGTTTGTAGAAGGAAATTCACTCAGTGGGTGACTTTATCCACTGATCTGGTCTGAAGCCTTTTTGCAGCCGAGACTCAGAATGTGAGTATACAGAATCTTTATACAAAGAGATAGAAATGAAATCATCAGGTTTTTTTGGGGCGTTTTTTTTGTTGATAACTTCAGTTACCTCAAAAATGTCCAACATTTATCAAAGCCTGAGAAATCTGTTATTTTATAGCTGTAACACACCCGTGTCTTTCGTTGTGGCTGCCGTGACAGAGACACCACAACAACAACGCAATATGCCGATAAGATAAGTTTTGCGTTGTCATGGGAACACCAGATGAAAGCATGCTGTATGTAAAAACATCATGTAAAATATACTT
This sequence comes from Symphodus melops, assembly GCF_947650265.1. Classification (NCBI taxonomy): domain Eukaryota; kingdom Metazoa; phylum Chordata; class Actinopteri; order Labriformes; family Labridae; genus Symphodus; species Symphodus melops. The sequence continues at coordinate 24,160,787 of NC_136699.1, forward strand.
GGATTCATTAGCTTGACAGGATACGTACTCTCCTCCTCAGGTCAGTTTTGTCTTCAATCAACTCGGAGTTCGTCTGCACGGGGGAGGGAGCGGCGGCCTTGACGCTATCTTTTCATATTCAAACCTGTTTTTACTCTTGATAGGACATTGAGGTCTCCTTGTATGTGATGCAGGAGCTGCACGGGGATCGAACCTCAGACCTTTTGGTTGAGAGACAAGTGATAACTGTGCCACTGCCATCCCATAATCTCAGCCAAGGCACTTGACCGTTGCTAGGTTAGACACATAAATTAAATTTTCTAAATAATGCATCTCCTTTGGCTTGTGACCTTTTACAGTGAGGCCCAGAGTTCTTAAAGAACCGGCTGCTTCACCAGAAAATCAGCCACCTCATGACAGAGTACGGACTCTTACAGATCTCTTATCACAGAAATAATCAAGGCTGCCAAACTGTTATGACGAGCACTCTACATTTACAAGCACATTAGGAGACAATGTGAAATATTAGCAACATAAAAGCTTGGCAAGAAAAGCTGCTTTCTAAGACTTTCAGATGCTCTGATCACTGGGGCATGATCTCGGGGAAAAAAACAATTTACTTCTAGTTGAAAGCTAGCACCATTCATCAGGACCAAGAAAAGCCCAAAGCACCTATTTAAAGCCTGAGGTTTAGACAACAGATTAAGCTAGTTGAGTCTTAAATACTTAAATCCACTCAGAAGAGACACATTTTACTTTCTCAGATCATTAAGTCCAGCAGGAGGAGCAGCTCTTTCAATCACCGTGATTGTACAGTGACAACCAGAAGGCCCTTCCATCATGTTTAATGTTAAGAGTGACAGCCTGAAGTAGACTTAATCATCTTTAGTCTGGAATCCAGACTACAGGACTATCAGGGAGCTCCGCTATCCTTCAGCCACGAGTCTAGACAGAGGCACTTTCAAGGTCCCTCCATCACCTGTAAAAGGCTAACGCTGACAACACAATGTGGTGCACAGAGTTTCCCACTAAGAGACAAACACAGCAGCACGTGTCAGACTTGTGTTTTTTGAACTTTGTTGAAAGGGAGACATCGGAGAAGGAGAGGTTTGAAGAAATGCTTCAATCTGGTTTTCGAGTAAGATAGAATGAAAGAATTAAATCTTTGTATGTCATCACATCTTCTCTTGTGTTGCAGGCAAGGAGGCGGGACTGAAGCACCGGTTGTTAGAAGAAGACTTGTTTGGAAGGTCAGTCTTGCATGTCACTGTGTAAGTAGGCAGACCGAGTGTCAGGAAGAAGAAGGTAGGTGGGAAGGAGAAACATTCAAACATGCCAGTAAATGATCTGACTGGTCGGGAGCAGTTGATCGACCTGTGAAAGGCTGCCGGGCTATTTCTACTACTTAATACTTAGATTTCTCCTGGTCGTGATTTTCTTTTTTTTGTTGTTGTTTTTCCTGCATTTTGCAAACACATCTGTGTTAATTGTAGTGCATTTCCCCCCCTTTTGGTGCCCATTCCCTGGGGCTTCTGATTCATCCTACAATTTCAATTAGCTTATGATATGATATGATATGTGACTTTGTGTTGGAAGCAGAAATACTAACTAAAAGGACCCTTTGAGATCACTTTGAAAATCATTTTATCCAATTGTTGTTTTCATTTTTCATCCCCCAATGGCAGAAACATTTGAAAAAAAGTATGTGCAGGACATCAATAAACTTGAATCCCTTCTGGCGTGGTGGGTGGCGGTCGATTTAGAGGTTCAGCCATCATTTCTCTGGCACGAAGGTTTCTCCCCACTGGTGAATAAACCAAAGTGCAGAGAGTTGAGTTATGTTTGGACAAAAAGAGGCAGGAGACGGTGGACTGGTTAAATCTGAGGCACCGAATGAGTCTAAACTTTGTAGCTCACGCTGTAAAAGCAGGTCGTACGGTATGGTTATTAAGCAGCCGTGTCCTGCCACGCTTCAACAAGAAGACGGCTGGTTTGTTTCGACAGCTTCAACTTTTAGTTTGTCGGACAAGCTTGAGTTTCCACATTGGAAGTGACACCAGCACAGAGAACAGGCAGTGAGGGGAAGAAGACAGCCGTGTGGCACCTTTTGGATATGACACCATGAAGTGTGGCTATGTCCTTTGACTGCTGCCACAGTGTGAGCTTGATGCACGCTGCTGGGTGGTGCAACCCTTTTTGTCGGAACTGATTGCACACACACACACACACACACACATACACACACACACACACACACACACACACACACACACACACACACACACAGAGCTGGTGAAGTGGGGATGGTGTGTGGATCTGGTTCACACCTGTCAGCCGTGCATGCTGCCCTTCTTTTGTGTCAGTCACACTGTGCACTCACACTTATTCGTGCACAGAAATGCACCTGGGCCAGATAAACTCCAACCTGTGCTTATAATAGATAGATAGATAGATAGATAGATACTTTACTGATCTTGAGGGGAATTCAAGGCATCCATTAGCAGTAGAAAAAGTCATACAGGACACAACACATTAGTTAGAATAAACAATAAACTACTGCGGTAATGGCGGTAAATTGAAATAATTAAAAAAATTAAAATCCTTTTGGTATCATGTCACAGATGCAGCAGCAGATTTCCTTGTTTTCTGCTTACATGTGGTTGGGAAATAGAATACATACTTCTGTCCCTCTGACTCTCTGAACAACGTTCAGCTGGAAATGTCAGACATATCACACTTTACACATTAAAGGTTCTTTCACTCAGCAACTTCTCTTTTCCCCACTAAAGCTCAGTGCAGCTTTCTCCTAGAGGTCCAAGAAAGCCGATGCTTTGGGTCAATCTTTCAGTAGAGTGCTGGGTTTTGTATATGTCTGGATGCGTGCACACTGACAGTAAAGAGCTCACACTACAGCCTGTTTCCAACAAGCAGCCAGGTTCGGCTCAGTACAGTTTGGTAAACCTGCTTTTTTCTTGAGTTACACTAATTTACTGTAGCATTGCATGCTGCAGACAGCCAATACATTCAACAAAGAAGAACATGACACGAGAAACAAAGAGCACTGATTCTTAGGAAGGTCTGCATCGCCGAGGTTGTCCATGGGGCGGAGCAGCCAAAACACCAAAAACAGCTTTGACATTACTCTCTCTAAATCCACAGGATATTTAAACATGGTGCGTGTTTGTCTTTTATTCCCACTGTCGCACAGAAAGTGACAATTCTTTTAACCAATCAGTGTGCTTTGCTTCTCTCTTGGCATCCCAACAGAATGGTACCAGAAAAGCAGAATGCCATAGATCAGTTACTTTGGTACCCTTCCCAACTGTTGACAGAGGAAACGCCAATACATGTGTACCGAGCTGAGCCAGGCCGCTTGGACGAAAAGGGCTCAATGTAAAAAGAAGTGCTAATCAAGACACATACAGGAAGACTAAGAGGGCCTGATTAACTAAGATTGCAGTATGACGGCGAATAGCTCAAACAAAAAATGCATCATTTGCTCCTGCTATCTGCTCGGTCTCGAGGTCTGGTGTTATAAGCACACAGATCAGCGCTGGTTGTTTCCAGAAAACATGCATGCACACGCACGCCGAGAACCAATCACATGTTAATATCATTATTGTTACTACTGCCCACTGTTATCTCTATTATTTTCAGTAGAAGTATTTGTAAAAAAAAAAAAGTTATCATATTTTTTGAACTGTTATTTTATTATTACGATATAAATTTGTTTTTTATTTATTTTATTAATTTATTATGTTTATTTTTTTTTTCTTCTCCCCTTCTATCTTACTACCTCCAACACATAAAGACACATGTTCACACAAAACATACAAAACACAAACACAGCCCTTCAACACCCTCAAAATACAATGTCATTATCACTCACTTGTACTGTACTGTGTTGCACTTATAAAAAAATTCAACACACATTAAGTTGTTCTGCCTTGAGCTCTTTATTTTTATCTGAATGTGGACAGAAGACATAACAGACTCATACTTTCTGAATAGAGAAAAGCATGAGCAACTCAAAGGTACGACCTCCAGACTGATTTGACCCCTGCTTATAGACATGTCAAGGTATTATGTAAAACCTTTTTTTTTTTTTTACAGATTTTTAAGTCAAATAGAGGATGAAAAGTCTTCTTGTTCACTAGAAATGTTTCATGTTGCAGCAGAGTTTTCACCCACTCTCAACAGGCGGCCATTCTTCCACTCTGACTTCGTTTCACTTTCGGCGCTAGTCTTTATGAATTAGAAAAAACAATTCTCTCCAAAATGAATGCACCATTAATAATTTAAATACACACAAGACACAGTTTGCTCTGCAGGGCAGTCAGGAGTGCATTTAACCCTTTGTGTGAAGAAGTGTCTTTTTGACTTTTTGCCGCAAACCTGTTTAATTCATCCGCTGTGAGACAGCTCAGTTTTACCCTACTGATGATGTGTTGATGCAATAGCAATTCTCCCTTTGTGACAGTCTCTTCTGTGGCTGACTGAGAGCAACTTTCAGATGGTGCTTTGTTTGTGTCAGCGTCAGATAAGAATGTATAGTGTGGGTTTACACTCCCCCAGAGCTGTCCCAAGTCCCCACAGATGTCAAACAACACAATCATGTCATAGTTTGAACCAAAACAGCACAGATGTGTCTGCCCAGGTGTCAACCACTCTCAGGCTTACAGCTGTGGTTTTGCTAACCTTGTGTGACCAGTGCAGGTCACTGTCTGAGGATCAACACTCGAGTCTGTGCTGTCAAATTGAAATGTCCTGATTTAGAATTTGAAAATATGGTCTCCCTATGGCACACAGAAAGAGATGGGATGAGAATGATTGGATTGAGCACAGTCGGACATTTGGAAAACTAATGTTCAGCTTGATTCCATAGCTGAAGAAAAAAGCAAACCAGACTCAACATCTCAGAAGAAGCTCGCTGCCTTTCATGGTGTAATGTCATCACCATCTGTTGTTCACAAAGTGCGCGTGTTTCCCAGTTAGACGCTCTCTTTGTGAGGTGGAGGTGTTGACCTTGATCTCCGTCACTGACCCGGGTAACGGCTGGGCTGCTGTCTGGGTCCAAGGCCTCCCTGGGTGGATGCCATGACAGGACACAAGTTTCACCACTGCCACAGAGTTGACCATGCATACAGCATGTCAATTAGAGACGCTCTAGTTCTTCGGGGGGGGGGGCGACGACGCAAGAGTGGTAGGAGGGAAGAAGAGACAAAGTTGTTGAGCAAGTCAGAGAAGTAAAGTTTAAATATGAAGACCATAAAAAAGCTGTTCAATATGTAGGAACCGTAAAGCCTGAGGTTTTTAAAATCCTGACAAATGTGAGAGACCCTCACATGACGACAAATAATCACAGATATATCAGTTTTGTTTTTATCATGTATGAAGAGCAAGGAAATGACCAAACACAACCCAATGGTTGTTGCTGTACTGAATCTGTTAAGAGTCCTGACTCTCAAAACTGGATCTCCCCAAATCTCTGACAGTCAGTGTGACGCTGGAGTGAACACAGATGCTGAATGACAGGAGAGAAGGATTGGTGAGTTATGGGACGAAGAAAAAAACCAAAATATTTTCTGTGGTTGTTGAGCTTCCTGAAAGATGATCCACAGAGTGTAGGGAAGGGAAGTCAGCAGCAGTACATCACTCGTGCTTGGATGTCCTGCAGGGATACCCCAAAAACACCAGCATGTAAATGCATTCATATTAAAACAATTTGTTACTTAGGGTTTGAAATCATCTGGGCTCCTGACTTTTTTCAGAGCAGATCATGGGGATCTAAAATGGTTCCTATCATACCTCACACTGCAGGAAAACCGGACAGGATCATCTTTATTCTTCCATTAGTTTGAAGGGGCCCAGAATCAGCTGGTCGCCCCAAGTGATGTCACCCATCTGTTACTGCAGGGGGCTTTGGACTCCCGTCCATGTGGGTCTGCATGCTTTAAATCCTGTCTCAGCTGATCCTGCTTTAAAGCCTCTTGACAAACTATCAGTCAGGTCAGCTGTGTGCCTTATTGTGAGTCATAAAATCAGATGTCTGCTGTTACAACACTTCCTGTGCTTCTGCAGCCAGCCTCTAGTGGACACTCAACAAACTGCAGGATTTTGCACTTCTGCATCTTTATTTATTTTTTTATTATTATTTTTTAAACGCTGTAGGTTGTCATGTGTGTGTCATATACTGTGACACCTACACAGTCACACTGATGGTCACTTTACACAGCAGTATGTCCCATCAGAAGTAACTCATCCCATTCACACAGTCATACGCCGCTAACGAAGCAGCGGGAGAGATTCACAGTGATCTCTTGGTTCAGACTGCTCATCGTCTCGGGCTGTTTGGACCAGTTGTTCTCTTGTTTATCTTCTTTCATGCTCCCTTTGTACATCTTGTGTTTTTTTTATTCTATTTTATATATTGATAATCGCTTCTCATATTTCATTTTATTTTAGTAATTGTTATTATAGCCTTGTTTTTTTCTTTCACACCAATACACTAAGAATAATTCCTCGTATATGTAAATGTACCTGGCAATAAAAATTCTGATTCTGATGATCTATCAGTGCTGTCAGAGATGTTATTTCTTACAAGTTCAAGGAGATACCTGCAACACTGACTATTTAAAACAGCATATGAAAGATGTCTGTTTCCAATCTCAGTGTCTCCCCGATGTGTTTGCTGAACATAAAAAGCTCGACTGAGTGACAGCTTAATAGAGAGACATGCTCAGTGAGGAAAACAAGAGCTGCCAGGCCAAGGTGAACATGCTATAATATCACTGGCATCAGATCATGAACCTGACACTGAGACAGCAGACTTTGTTTTCCTTCACAGCAAATGACTTCCTGTTTTAACTGAGGATTCCTTATTTCCATTTTTCCCACTTGCTCACTTCCAGCTTTTGATTGCAGACTCATTTTTTGTGTTTCTGTGTGTGCGTGTGTGTGTAGGTGTGTGTGTGTGTTTCTGTGTGTCCTGCTGGAAGGAGACTGGGACACACCAAGAGTTACCAAAGTCCATTCAAAGGTTTCCTGCTGAGCTGGAATTAAGCTCAGGATTAAAAGCAAGATGGCAATGAATGGAAAGTCACGTTGAGGATGCGTTCTGTCTCTCTGTTTGTGTTCTGGCTTGTGTGCATGCACAGACACTCACACCTGTGGAGGAATTAAAGCCCACATCAGGCAACGTCTGGTGACTTTACTTTTGAGGAGTAAGCTTCTGCTCTTTAGGGTGAGACCTGATCACAAGGTAGAAGGGGGGGGGCATAACATTTGGATGAATATAATTGGATGATGAGCCTTAGTAAAGCGTTTTCATTGGTTGAAAATGTTTTAAATGCCCCTGAGTGCAGGATGAGTCTGAAAGGTTTTACATGTCAGGATGGCCCCTGGGAGTCAGTCCTGTTTTGGCTTGTTGTAATGCATTAGCACATACTGCATATATTAGACAGGTAGAACCTTGAGTTATAAATGAACAGATATTTCTGAAGGACTGAGTCAGACTGGTAACATTTGTGAGATTTGTCTTATTTTCTTGGCCCAAGGAGCCAGACGTTGCTCCAGGGAACAGTACCAACATGGTTTTGCAGAGAGCATGTTATTATCCTTGACTTAAAAAGATGTATTGTTAAGGAGAATTTCTTAAGGCAAATTATCCTGCTCACAATGTTTCAGATGAGGCCTGGGTAACAGAGGAAAGAAAAATAATTACCTTTAAGTTTCTCAATTTAAAATAATAATAATAATTTCACAACAACAAAGCTATTTATGATGTTGTTGAAATAAACAATAATTCAAATGTCCCCATTCTAGTTGAACAACCTTTTTTTTCCTGTTTTCTTTCAATACAACAGATGATTAAGAAATTATGTATTTAATACGAAAAATGATTTTGTTTGTTTACTTTAAAATCAGAAATGGCCATTGCTTGTTTCATCTGCATCTGAAACAATTCATAACTAACGGACAACTGACAACCATGTACTCAACATAGACGTCAGAAACACTGGCGTTCTGAAAAGTAAAGTCAGGGCTTTGAATCATCAGAAACAAGAACTCTAACCCAGAACTTCCACCATATACGTGTGTGCATACTGCTCCGGTCTGTCAACACCGAGCAGCACATCTGGGCGGCACAACGTGCACACATGGAATAAAGTGAATACCAGTAACAGAGACGGGCCGAACACGCATTTGGTGGAAGTTGGACGACTGATTGGATACGCTCATCCTGAAAGATTAGCAGGGAATATTGACCTGTTTCAAAAGGAGCAGTTCCAAAAACAAAACTCAACTCGTACACAAGAACGCGTTCAATTAGAGTCTAATAACAGCAGAATAACTCTTCCAGAGAAAGTAGGACGTTTATACTGTATTGCACATTTAACCTCCAAGGCCATTTTAAGTTCTTCACACACGACATCAAAAACATCCTGACAGATCGGAAAGAGAAACATTAAAATAGAACATAAAAAGCAATTCATAACCACAGAAGATTAAATGTTAAAATATGTTACAAAATAAATAATTAAATTTGAATTAATTAAAATGAAATAAGAAAAAAGTAATTAAAAATATATTTAACAATTAAGAGTTTAAAGGAAGAATGTGCAAGAAGTAAGAGAAGTAAACGTGCAGAACAGGTAAATCATCCTCAGAAGGACAAAGCAACATCTTGTTTGAGAGACAGATCCACCGTCCGTCTGACACCGACGGACCTGATGCACACTAGGCACGTAGGAATTGGGAGTAGAGTCCCAACTCAGGTCTCCAAGTGCTTGACACCCAGCAGTGGACTAAATGAGAATCTAAAACAAACTTGTTAATCATAAAAAAAGCATCTGCTCCTCTGTTGTCTTTCTGTTCTGCATTCCAATAAGTTCTTCATTTGTTTGGAAGTGGGAATTTAGTGAGTAATAACAGAGCGTTCGTTTCAATTTCTTTCACGATCAGACGCTTGATTGTTTCATTTCACTTTATTTTCAGTCTGATGAAGAAAGATGTTGAATAAACTTCATCTGATGCAAATGGACAGCTACTTTTTTATCAGTGTAAAAATGTAACCACAGGGATTTTTGCCACTTCAATGTGCCCACTTCCTTCTGTGCACTCTACCCTCACCCATCCCATCCCGAGTCCTCTGCAGAATGGCAAATGAAGGCTTTCGGGAGGATTTCTTTCCCTCAACAAAGCAAAGACAGACTAAAAAAAACAAACAAACAAGTGGCCCAGAAATAATTCTGTCATACGGGCCACGGCTGGCTCGTCTGGACATGTCTCAGGCAGATAAGCTCCTCGGAGGGCTTCCTGTCTCTGTTGTCTGTCAGTAAAAAAAGGGTCAAGGTCAAGACAACGGCGAATCTGTAACGGAGGCAAGTTGATAGGGAAACAAAAGTCCAGGTCACGACGTGTTCGTTTCCTCTTGAGCTTTCAGTAACTCCTCCATCTCTTTCCTTTTGCTTTGTTTTAACTTTACCCAATCCCCCCTCTCCAGCTCCAATCAAACCCCCCAAATCATCTCTTTCGCCGTCTCACCCACTTCCACTGAGTAAATACCTCATTTAATGACTGTGTGTGTGAGGTTGTGTGAGTTTCAGGGTGATTTTTTTTTTTTTTTTTTTTTTTTCATGGAAATTCACAGCGAATAAGGGGATAGGCGAGCAAAGCACAATTGGCCGGGGCTTAACGTACTTTACATAATTGTTGCCTATAAATGCATTTCCAATGTGAGGGGTTTAAGCGTCTGATATGCTTAACGGAGAGAGAAAGAGGGCTTTCTTGACGGTAACGATGGAGGAGAAGGAGAGAGGAGCAGAGACGGAGGTGACAAAAAGACGCAGAGCCAACAAACTGGTACACTGCAGCTGTATTAGCTGGCCTTCATTGGAAGAGTTATTCTGCTGTTATTAGACTCTAATTGAACGCGTTCTTGTGTACGAGTTGAGTTTTGTTTTTGGAACTGCTCTTTTTGAAACAGGTCAATATTCCCTGCTAATCTTTCAGGATGAGCGTATCCAATCAGTCGTCCAACTTCCACCAAATGCGTGTTCGGCCCGTCTCTGTTACTGGTATTCACTTTATTCCATGTGTGCACGTTGTGCCGCCCAGATGTGCTGCTGGGTGTTGACAGACCGGAGCAGTATGCACACACGTATATGGTGGAAGTTCTGGGTTAGAGTTCTTGTTTCTGATGATTCAAAGCCCTGACTTTACTTTTCAGAACGCCAGTGTTTCTGACGTCTATGTTGAGTACATGGTTGTCAGTTGTCCGTTAGTTATGAATTGTTTCAGATGCAGATGAAACAAGCAATGGCCATTTCTGATTTTAAAGTAAACAAACAAACAAACCTCAATAAACAGTTCTGCCTTTTCTCTCATTTCAATACACGTCTAACTTTACTGAGTGGGTGCCATTGGCTGAATTAAGCAGTTTTAGGGGACATCTGCTATTTGCTCTAAAAATCTCATCACATGTGAGTTTTTGAAAATGTGCACATTCCTTCAAACAAGCTTACTTCTTGTAAGCTCAGCACATGTGAAAAAATAAAATAAAATATTTATATATATATATATATTTATATATATTTGACGAGCTGTACTTTGAAAATGAGCTGCTCCTTAATTCAGTAAAATATTCTTCTCTCCTCTCAAACATGACTCAATAACATTGTCTCATTAAAATCTGTATCATGGTACCAGGCGTATGAAGAGTACTATAGCCATTACCCAACCACAACTATTTGGCTATTATGCTTAGCTTGCGCTAAAAGCTAATTGCCTCTGACAAAAAAACAAAAAACAAACAAACAGCATTTGCACATATGACAGTTTCACTTTGTATTTTCTTGATTCAGAAATGAATTGGGTTGCTGGTGCAGACAGCCTGCTACTATGCTATGCTCTCCTTTGTAAATTAATTTAAGACACAACATTTGGGTCAATAAAACCAACGGGTGGAATCAGCGCCAGACTCTTCAGAGTCAATGCCTCTGCCTCCTGTGCTGGCTATTAGAGGCTCATTAGGACCAATGTGTGTTGATTCTTTTTTGTTTTTAAGAAAATGAAAGGACAGAATGATTTCAAAGCTGGTGGAAGTCAGCAGTGATCGGTTTTGATATAGGAGGGCTGACACGAGGAGAACGGCTCCTGTCGCCCTCATGCTGCCTCCACCTCCCACTGCAGCTCCTCCACACGGGGGGGGGGGGTGGTACATTGATCAAGTGTCAGCCATGGAAGCAGGCCCAGCGGCTCAAGAGCTTTTGGAAGAGGTTATAAAGTTGGAGCCCATCCACCCTCCTGTCTTTAAATCCGAGAGGGGCTGTTGGGGTTTGCTCGGTGTCTCCTCTCCCATCCTGTGCTGGCTGCTTTGTCTGCTAAGCGTAAGCAGAAATCCTCCACGTGCCAGTCCATCCCCCCCCCTCCTCTGGCTGGTCCTGGTCCAAATCCCAGCTGCTGCCTGGCTCCTGGCCTCAGCACTGTCCAGATAAGAGGATTTTCCCCCGGAAGCATTTTCCTACCTCTGTCAGCTGCTGACCACGCCGAGGTGAGTTTGTCAAATGTAGTTTCACAGCGCAATGTCATTGCTCTCATGCTGCTTTTTCTCTGTTTCTCTTTCTGCTGTTACTACCTCAGAAGCGGCGGTGGTTGAGCTTCACAGAGTGCAGGACAGGTCCAAGCAGGGGTCCTTAACTGTGTTGTAGCTTCTCATGTAGGTATCAAGGATGGATTACTGAAAAGGCCTACAAGCCGCAGGCACAGGTTGAAAAGACGACAGCCTCAGTTTGTAGCTGCTGTTTACATTTGATGTTGGAAAATGAAATGGACCATTTCGAGCAAAAATGAATAAATGGACAACATGGACATGAGAAACAAATACTGCAAAGACCAAATTACCATAACAACATACACTAAAATGATTACATGCAATGAGCCACAGAAAAGTCATTCAGACCTATAAGCAGCTGAACCTCCACACAGCTCCACTGTAGTGTCTACTTGATGCTGGCTTCAAAGAGGGGTGAGTGTGTGTGTGTGTGTGTTGGGGTGTCCTTGTTGGTATTCTGTCTCTGTAGTCGTATGGCACACCTCAGTCAATGGTCTTGCTTTTGCTGCACGGGCCACAGTTCATCTAAACAAAGCAGCTCAAACTCGACAGGAAGTCCAACAAGGGAACACATGCAGCATCCTGTCAATTTCAAAATAAACACCCCAAAAAGGGGCCACCAAATCGTATGTACAATCTCTTTATTGACATTATATGGAAAGAGGTATGAAATGAACCCAACACATGTAAATTGTTCTTTTCATCTTCACATGATCTTCTTGTTCTCTTAATCATACTGCGTTAGGCGTACGCTTCAGAAATGGAACCAGTAGGTTACAGCCCACGCTTTAGAGAAGAGCGAAACACATGTAACGCTCAGCACACGAATGCTGTGGAATCTAAAAGTTTAGTGAAATTAGTGGTGTGGAAGATCTGTATGTTAGCATGGAGGCTCCTCTTTGCTCCAGCTGTTTGTCTTTTATCAAGCTGACTGAATGTTAGGTTGAGACAGCGTTTCCAATATGGCGACCGTCATCAATTGGGCTTCAAAATGTTGCTTCAGAAAACAATTCACGGAGGCGATGTTCTGCGGCGTGGCCCGGTCACACACACTGTTTCCTAGTAAGTGTGACTGTTGCTACAACTTGTAAAACTCCTTCATACTCTTTTCTTTTGAAGGTCAGCCATATAATCACAGTTAATGTGTTTCCACACAAAGAAACTAAAGTTTATTAGCCCGGCCTCTGTCACTAACCTGAGCTGATAACTACAACACACATACACAGACCTGTGCCTGCAGCAAAGACAGAGACAGAATAATTAAAAAAGTAGAGCATAGAGAGTGAAACATCAAGGAAAGATGAGGGGATGGAACATCTGCTAAAAAAGGGCACAGATAAGTAAATATGCAACGATATGCAACCACCCTCTACCATCTGTGGGCGTTTGCCCTCCAGGACCCGTGGCATCTCTCCCTGCCCAGAGGGGCAATGCACTGAGCTGGGCAGAAGATAAAAACATCCATGGATGACGCTCCACAGGCAGGCTGGGTGTGTGACTGAGTGGGTGAGAGCTGGGAGGAGCAACACAGCTGGAGAGGGGGGCAGAAACATGGCCTCATCACAGCCTTTAAAACTCAGTTATAGGCAATGTAAGAGGATGTTGTGGGTATAAACAAAAAAACAGTTTTAAGTTACATTAAAAAAAAAGAGGCTGAAGTTCAGATTAAGTACGGCAGAATCTTAAATGTCATTACAATTCACTACAATAATCACATTAACTCAAATCTGACTAAACCAGGGGAATGACATCTATAGCAGTCTCTTAAAGGTGTAGTATGTAGAATAGCATGCTAATGTTTACATTCAAATGTCTCACTGAAATTAAAAATTGACTAAACCACGTTATATTTGTATTTTTAGTTGAGAACTTACATCACCTGAAATCTTATCAAAGCCAGAGACATTCATTATTTGTAACGGGGCGTCCTGTAGGCGACCACCATCAAAAACTGCTGTAAACGTTTGCTGCTAGTGAGAGCGGCCGATCTGTTGCTGTTTGTGCTGCTGTGATAAAAATGTCATGTAAGTTATTACTTGGATACATCGTCAGTACACATATTGTGTTTCTCAGGTTGGTTTCGCCCATTCATATTGATTCAAAAGGGAGTTTGTTTGTTTTAACTCTCATGATACACCGGAAACTTCAAGGTCATCTGTTGTTATTGTTTTGATTAGGAGCCCCCTTGTGGTGGATTTTATATACTCTGCATTCAATCTATTTATAAGCAAAAATCCTTTTTTTTTTTTTTAAACACACCATTTCAGTGGCACAAGCTTAACGTCCCTATTAGAAGTGTGTCATCAAGTATGGGGGCTGTCAGACTGCAGGCAACATATAAGTCATCACCAGCCTCCACTTTGAAGGAGCAGCCAACCCAAACAGCCTGCCGAGCGTCCTCAATGTATAGACATGAATATTCAGACAGGAGCAAGGTTTAAAGGAACACTTTGATCTGTGAGCTCTGCCAAATGAGATATTTGGAGCATTCGGAAGCGATAAAGGATTTACACATGTAGAGACAGCCGATATTTACCAGTCAGAGACACTTCAGTCAGTCGAAAGTTGTCGAGTAGTAGAGGGTTATTTAGGCAAGCAGGGTCAAACCAAGGCTGAAAGGTTTGCTGTGCCTGAAAGAGAAAGCTAAAAATGAAACCTCCTTGTCTCTTTTATTTGAGGGAAAATGGTTCTGGTAACCGAGCAGTTAAAGAGAGCAAAGCAGTGGCCTTTAATAACAGGTGCCATGACAGCTCTTGAATTACCATGGTTTCACTAAATGGTCTTGACGGGCAAAATGGCACAAAGTGGCAACCTGCCACCTGCCATTACCTCTAATTACAATAACACATTGTTGTGTTTATAAAAGGGAGGAGTGAACGCTCACAGAGGAGAGGGAAGGTCAGTGATGAAGACCTTTTTTAAGGAGATCACTTGAGCTTCTTTCGTTGTTACAGCAGCCACTGTGAAGCCTTTGAAAGTTTTAACTTTATAATATGAGTGTAACCGTACAACTTGTTGTATACGACACACTTTAAAAACATTTTTTTCATCTTAAAGGGCCGGTGCAACAATTAAACTAGTTTAAAAGGAACTGCACACAAGCTAACATGACTGAAAGCTATTGCTGGTATATTAAAATGGACAGCGCTTCTTCGTGTCCTTCATACCCCCTGGACCGGCGGGGCATCGACTGTATATATTATTAGTCAAAGCCTGAGTTACGTCTGCGTTCTGTTCCTGCAGAGGGCTCTGGGGGCTCATCAGCAGCAGGCTGGAAATCCTGTCTCAACCTAACCTGTGACGCCCTGCCCTCTGTCTGAATTTATTTGGCTTCTTGGCTTGGCAGAGAGGAGGCTCTCTTCCTATCTGGCCTTGACTGATTGACACAACGATGATTGTTTTAACTTTAGTTTAATGATTAGTTATTTTCCTTTGAACCTTCTTTTGACGTGACGGTCATAAAAAATGAAAAGGACACGCCTAGCATAACATGCTGCATCGCTAGATCCCAGAGCTAATGATGGGAGAAGCAGTTCTTTTTCAGTGTACTCAATCTGTAGGATCAGATCGGTAAAAAGATTTGTTCACCGGATCGTTCAGTGTTTAACCACAGCTCTGACGACCAATCAGAACTCAATGAGTTGAAACACGGCCAAACCTTTAGATTTGCTCTTGACCGTTTGTGAATAATCAGTCAGTGAGCCTAGAATTTTGTTGGATCAAGCTTCTGTTTGAATACAGTCACATACTGTATATTTTCCTTGACTGTTCTGTGTAGTTCACAAATCACTGACTGACTGATGCTGAGGGAGAGAGACAATCAGGGTTCCCGCAGTACGTTCAGTGAACATGCGACTCACCAACCCAAGTACCACACACTGTCCTGAAACTGACCGAAACCGGGTTGTCTTTAAAGGATCATAAAACACTCTGCTGAGTGAAGTTAAGCTGTATAAATCAGATGTTTGCAAACTGACAGCAGCTAAAAGCATGAATATATTAGCTAATTGTTAAATAAAATATTTGCTACTTCCTCCGTTGGTGAGACATGAGAGGGGGAGGGGGAGGAGCGGGATCGAGCGGCACAGGGCTGAAAGGGAGAGGAAGTGGTTCCAAAAATCATTGTTGCTCTGTTTCTGATTGGCTAGTAACGTTTGTGAGGGTGAGAGCAGCGTGACTCGTAGAACATTGGTAAGCGAACTGTATTGAGCCAATCGTCATAAAGCACAAACACATGCATATTTTTTTACTGTTATATTTTTTTCCCCTCACGCCGGGGATCTGACACGGTGCCGCCGTACATTAAGCCCTGTCTGTATTTGTTCTCATTGTGGAGGCGGGGTTTATGACCTTCACTGCAGTCATATTGTTGCTCTGTCCGTCTTTAGAAACTGTCCATGTTTAAGACCAGACACATGCTTTCAAATCTAGAATAAAGAGTGAATTAAGGGTCAATCAAGACATGCTAATTTTTTGCACTCTCACCTTCCCAATTGAAGATGTCAGACCATTTTGCAAAGTCGCCGAGCGCTCTTTTCTCCCATTTCACTCTGTTTCCATCATGTTATATTAAAAAGGCTTTCCTAATAGGACTGCTGAGTCAGCCATCCCTCCCTTTCTGTTTCCATACCATCCATCCCTCCTTCCTTTCCTTCCATCTTCCCTCCCCCTCAATCCACAGAGTCCAGCAGTGTGTGAGTCAGTGTTTCAGAGCCGTGGGGAGTCGGGCAGCCTGTCTGCCACTTCATCACTGACCTTCCTCCTTCATCTCCTCCTCCTCCTCCTACACTGTTTCTCACCCATATGTCTGTTTTTTTCTGCACTTGCTCTTTTCTTGCCCATTGACCTCCCTTGCCTTTCCTTCTTTTGTTCCTCACTCTCTCTCTCTCTCTCCCTGACCTTTTGTCTCCCCCACTCTTTTCTGTGCTTCTTATAATTGACCCCTCGCTCTGCCGGTCTCCGTCTCTCACCGTCGCTGTCTCCATCTCCAGTTTTCATGTTGATGACTGCAGCATGCTGGTGCACAAAATTACCCAGACATGTTCATTTTCATGTAAAGTGTCGACCCGCAGCCAAAGCATATCGGAGGAGAGATGGAATGAGTTTTAGAAGTGGATATTACAGAGATTGCAGAGCTGCAGAGAAAGTGAGGAAGGTAGCAGGTGAGGGGCGAGTGCTGCGAGCAGCTAGGATGGAAGATGAAACAAAGCATGATGAAGAGCTTAAAAAGCAAGTATTTCTAAGATGCATATTGCTAGCATTTCAATCTCGATGAAAGTATGCTTCACTTCTTGTAGGTTCTAAACTTTCTACGTCTTTAAAATAATAATTATTTGTACTAATGAGTGGGACTAACGGCTCCGTCCCAGCTCGGGTAGTCCAGGGCGCTCCGCAGATAAGTAAGGCTTCTTTTTTGCCGGAGCGAGACGCATAATAAATCCACAGAGCTGATTGAGCGAAACGGGAAGTCAGAGCCTGAAACTACATGAAAACTTCTGGTTTATTTTCACTAAAATGTTCTGTTTTTACGGTTTAGAACAAATCAAACTTTGAAGTAAGTTGTGTGTTGAAATACTGGCTGGCACTTCACTGAAAACACTGCAGCAAAAACTTCGCTACAAGTGTTTTAAAAATAGCCTTGAAGACTTAAACTCCTCTTTTCTGCCACTGACCTTGAAAAGTCTGACAGAGGACTTTAGCTCGAGTGAACAAAAATCCTTCCAAGTGTTGTGTGAAATAAACATGATAAGATCAGCTTTATTATACCCCACAAGGAAAATTGTCTTCTTGCTCTACCAGACAGTTTTCCCCCCCCAGAGGGACAGGACGATTTATCTCATGTCATCTCAGATCAAGATGTTTTCGAGGTTTGAGTCAGAGCTGGTCGGCAGCTGTGGATCAATAAAAGCCGGTTATGTTTGAGAAACAGATGCATAGCTGCCGTTAGTCACCGCGAGCTGCCTGCTTTGTGCTCGGGTCAGAGACGTATGCTGTTGTTTTTTCAAAATGCACATCTTTGCACATTATCAGTATTTTTTTTCATCTTTATATTTTAAATTAATTTTTAAGATCTTTTTTTTACAGTTAGTTTACACCTTGGTTCAGAGAGAAACATTTTTGGTCCTTCTATATGTCCAGCACATGTTGAAATACTGACATTAAAGATGACTTTGGCTAATTTATCATTTATTTTCATTAAACGTTGAATTAGAAGTTTTAGTTTTCTTTTTGTTTCTTAATAGTAGTAAAATGTTGAAAGTTCCACCTCCCTCTTTTATGAATGAATGTTGAAATATTTACTCATCTGGATCCCACTGACCTGTTAATAAAATATGCAAATACAGTAAAAGAAAAACAATTATTTGACTGTGCTGTAAGACTTAATGAAATCCTTATGACTTGTCCAAAGGTGTAATGTAATGACGTAAAGACAGGTTAATGTAATGTTAACAGACAAAGGTAAATATATAGTGTCTGTATGTTTGATCATCAGGCCGGTTATGACATGTGCATGTCAAGTTGTCGTCATAAAGACATTGGTAGATTTTAATCTTGACACTTAATCACAACATTCATCATCATTCATAAACCTTTCAGCAGCTTATTGACAGGTGTCACACCCTTTCAAAATAAAGTGTTACCAAATATTGTTACAGCGGCCTTCTTAAATGTAGTTAACAGAAATATTTTAGTCATATAAAACCGATAAAAAGATGCCATTCACCTATAAGCGTACTACATCAGTGACGAATATCTCAGTGATAGAAAGGAGCTTTTTTTATCTGGGATTTTATTGCTACTATCAGCCGTACCACATGATGAGTGGTCGCTCATTTCATTTCAAATCTGAGATCAAAAGAGATCAATAAGAATGCCTTCATGAAGATTTAAACCAGATTTGACTGATGAACTTCTTTTTGATCAGCTCTCATCCAACGATTAGTGCAGCACACATTCCTGGCTTTGAGTCGAATGTCATCACACTGATCCATTTTGATGATTAAATCCTTTTTAGTCAATGTGTACTGTCTAAATATGGACTATTACAAACAGTTTGAACTGAAACACACATTCATGGCCTTGTGAAAGAAACATTTCATTCAACTCAAGAATCATCATGTCAGTGAACTTTGCCCAGTCTTGGCTTCTCAAAGTGAAAGCAGCCCGGGGTTGATGGTTCTGGTTCTGACATGACGAACATCTCTCTTACTGTAGTAAAGGAGATCTGGAGTGTGTGGCCACTTGAATAAGTTCTTTTCACCCGACTGCTGCATGGAGCTTCCCTGGACTTCCTCTCCCGCGACCTCAAGGACCTGGCCCGCCTCTGGAAGCTCATCATAGGTTACAATCAAAAACTTGCCAAGTAAGTGTTGAGGACCTGCTCGTTCAGTTGGAGACTTCCTGGGTGTGGTACATGGGCTCCCTCAGGTTTCTCTCTGACTGGTTGGAAACATGACACCTCCCTATGATTGATGTGTGCAGCTTGTTTTAGACCAAACCTGATGCATCTTTGAGATGCCCCTCACAGCTGCCAATTTGTATGGAATCAACTTCTGCTCGCTCATCCTCGCACTCCCAGGCTTTATTCTGTGAGTCACACACAATCAGACTCAGTAAGTCTGCGATGCTAGCAGCCATCTCTTAGCCGGTTTGTTGGCCAAAAGCCGAACATGTTGCATTTCTCTGTCTTTGACTCTGTAACACAGAAAGGCCGTCTTCTTATCGGTGTGACATGGAGAGTTGCCCGTGCATGGAGCTCAGTGAGGGGCTTTATAAGAACTCTTCTTTGCATTGTTTATTTTTGGTGATGGTCTCTTTCTTACCTGCTAAAAGACGACTGTTTTCATCTCTGGACTCGACAGCTTTTTGCTTTCTCTCTGCTGAATTTTTCTTTTGAGCTTGCCGTGCCATTGACCCCGTCTCACACTTTAAAACGTCTCATTTAGTTTACCCATTTCTGCCAGCTGTTTCCTCACACGTAACACCTGCTTTTTTAACTTTACACTTCTCTTTCTGCAGTCTTCTGCAACGTTTTTTTTTTCTGCTGAAGCTGCAGTTCTTCTCTGAATGGATTGAGTCAGGGCTATGGGGGCTACCACAGCTTGACCTGTGTTTTTCTGGCTCCTCTTGTGCTTCAGTGACATCAGTCAGAAGTGGTGGATTCTCTAAAGATGGCGCTGTCAGGTCAAACAAAGTATCTGCACATCTTTTCTTTTCCCTGTAAGATTGGGAGGCAGCCTTCATGTGACTGGCAGCTCACTTGAATTTACATACAGGATCTTTCCCTGCAGTGTTCTTCTCTGCTAGCTGAAACAGTGATGAAATATTGGTGTCATACCCCCAAAAAACCCAAGATGTACAGTAGATGAACATGTTAACAGAGTCATGAAAAAGACAGTTTGACTGTGCCATCTGCAAAAAAAAAATCAAAGCTTTCAAAGTCCCATCTTCTTCTTTTTCTGGTGTCGTATGATCTTTAGTGTGTGTTTTCCAGGTGTCTTGTTTATGTTTAGGCCACACATTTAAAGTGGATTTTACATACTGTACATTAACAGAGTTGAAACTATGCTGCTGTGCAACCTCTGCATTTCAGAGTTCGAAGAACAGCCAAGCCTTAAAATCAAACATCCCCCTCTACTTATCTCCTATTGGCTTGGACCCTAAATAACCTGCTTTTTTTTTTTTTTACCAAAAGGAAACACAATAGCAGCAAGTTATTCTTTTCTCAGCCAACAATAACAATCAGCCAAGGCAGTATGAGAAAACCTTTGGTGTAATCAATAAGTCTGCCAAACACTACTTCAACTGTAGGGAAGAAGAACAGTGCTCGAGTGTTTGTGAGATCGGAGATGCTGAGAAGTGCAGTGTGTGTAATTTATGGATATGGCAGTGTGTCTGTGTGTGTGCGTGTGTCTGTTTGTGTGTGTGTGTGTGTGTGTGTGTGAGCAGCTGTTTGGTAATCTCATCCCACGAATTGCGGAGAAGTTATCTTTTCTGACAGAAGAAAAGCCCGGCAGAGGGAGAAGGTGTTCCAAATTCTAATCTCTCAATGGTTTGTCGATAACGCTGCTGGCGGTTGCACAGACCATTCTGCACACTGCTCCGTCGATTGGGTAAAGTCAGGACAGGATATGCTCGCTCGCTCTCTCTCTCTCTCTCTCTCTCTCTCTCTTTCTCTTGCACACTCTTCACTTTCTTTTTCTCTCCTTAATCATGATCGGGAAGGAAGGGCATGAAAAGGTTGTCTCTCTGGAAATATGAGTGCCATCCAGCGTGTCAGGCGCTCTGCTGAATAATTCTCCATGTCGCTCTGCTCCACAGACGTGTTGGACAGTAGCTGCTGCTCTGTCTTAAAAGGGCACACGGATCAAGACAATAATCATGCTCACCTATTCTCCTTTATCAACACTATTTTGGAATTTTATTGCACAAAATAATCATACTAACACTTATTATTATTATTATTATTTTGTTGGCTTGTGTAGCCTTTATTGGATGAGACAGAGGATAGGGTCGGAAGGAGGGGAGAGATGTGCGGTAGGGGAGCCCGGGTCGCCCACATGAGGACTGTGGCCTCGATGCATGGGAGCGAGCGTAGTGCCACCGGCGCCCCACACTTATTTTTTAACTTTGACTTTTTTTTTTTTTTTTTTACTCGATTACGAATGGCCACTCTTTAGTTATTTTTTCTCGCAGTTTTTGCAGTTACTGGAAGGTGCAATTGAATTGTTTTTTCCAGCAAAAAATAGAAGCATAGCGTAAGCTGCCGAGGGCTTCGGACTGCTGAAGTGGGACTGAGACGCAGTGTAAGCAGACACATTGAATAAAGTGAAAAGCTATCCGCTCCGAGACGGACCAAACACACATCTGGGGAAATTTAGGGGTAACATTTACGTCTCGTCTCATCATAACATAAACCAATGTTACATTTAGTCAGATCTCTTTTTAATCAGCAATCTAGTTTGGGCTCTTCATTTTCATGGATAGAAATGTGCTGTCGTTCCTTGATCAACAAAACGAACACTCCTGGAGCTGCAGTTAGCCAAGGCTTCAGCAGGTATTTCCGGTGTTAGTTGCAAAAAGGTCACATGATAATCTCGTCAAGATATCAATACTCTTTCTGCTTCTCTGCTGTCCGATGATAGAATATTAGGCCTCTTTCTGCTTTTATTCAATGTGCTTACTGCAATAAAGTTTCATCACCCGGTCCAAAGGAAAGGTTTGATATTTACAGTATGAATGATTGTTGTTCACATTTATATTATATCAGTTATTATATCATGTTTTACTCTCAGTGTTTTAATCTAATTGTTTGAGATTTTAGTTCAAAGGTTAAAGGTATTCTGTGAAGAGGGCTTGCAGAAGTGATTACACATTCCAACATGTGTTTGATGTGGCCCTTTAAATTGAATCACTCACCACCAAATCAAACATAGGTTTAGTTTAAGGCCCTGAACAGTTAATCACTCATCCACATTGATAGGTTCAGTGGGCCTTGATAGATAATCACTCAAATGGTTTGTTGCTTAAAAGGAAATGATGACTAGACTAGACATCTTCCTGTGATAAGAAACATGCCAGGCAGGATGTGTCTTCCCCTACAGAAGGTGAAAGGATTCGGGAGTTTTGATGCACCAATGAGAGAAGCAGAACCAAACATCAGGAGGCGCATAATCTGGAAAGTTGCCCCAATCGGAGGAAGGACACCGCACATTCTCAAATGCATAATTTTGTTAGATAATCTCTGTCTCGTGTATAAAAGGGTTCAGGGAAAGATAGTCGGGGTTCAGACTTCGTGAACTGATCCAGCATCTGTCTGTTGTCAGGGACGCGTAGTGTTGAACCCAGAGACTCTGAAACTTCTATTCTTAATTCATCAGGTTAATAAACTCTGTTAACCTGAAAGAGACGCCTCCAGTCATTCCTCTCATCCCATCAAAAGAATGCGCAGAGATTTGAGGTCATTATTTAAAGGAGTCAGATTTCTATTAACAACATAGGAAAAGGATCAAATACCAACTTTTAACCTTCACCGAGCATTACATAATGAATGACGATTTAGAAATGCACACGTACAGGGAGTTTTGCTCACAATGGTTGAATGAAAGATGGAACTGGTCTGTGCTGCACTGGAATGTGCACCAACTGGGGGAGCTTTCTGTAAAGTACTAAAGATGCTTCTGAGTTTCTACTTTTTTTCCCCACATCTGTAGGAGTTCAGAATGATGAGCCATCCGCCCATAAACAAGTCACACAAAGCTTTTAGTCAGAATGCATTTTATGATGGAAATGAAGGGTTATTATTCAGGTTAAAATGTGCTTCACTCTGCACTTTGCAGATATTGAATGCGGGAGATGGCTTAAATTCCAAAGGTCCTACCTCCTTTCTTACATTATGTAAAATCAGTAAGTCGGAGCACTGTGCAAAGCACTCGATCTGACAATTTTCTCTTCTAAATGGCAGGTGGGTGAGGGATGCTGTTGGGGCAGGTTTTTCACACCATACTTACTGCTTGAAATGTTGTCTTAAAGTTTAAGTCTGTTTCGCACAGAAAGCTCGACCCCTTGAGGCTGACATATTCCATGTTTGTAACGGAGGATTGCAAATTGAAAAGTTTGTGTAGCTTCAGAAACTTCTTATGGTATGACTTGTCTTTAGACTACAGGTAGCAGTGTCTTTTTGCAGTTCTTAAACACAACATTCATATTGGCCCTATCCTCCTGGGCACATTACCACCCGGCCCAGCAACATCACGATTCTATGCATGACCTGAAATATCAAGTTATTCGCTTTAGTTGATAGCCAGACTCAGTGTGTGCATGTACTGATTGTGCCTTCAGTGCTACCTGACAGTATTACATGTGTTGTAATGCAAAAGCAGGGCAACTCCACATCACTCTGCATCCCACGCTGCTCCTGAAACGCAGGATTTCCCTCAGTGCTCCCACAAAAGCCACGTCCATCACTTTACAAGCCACACTGTGTAGAAACTATTGTGTCAATCTCACTACTCGCAATGTTCAACGAGACGCTCACAGTATAAACCACAGACTGTAAATGTTTATGAACGAGGCCTCAGCCATCTGCTCCTGCAGGGGACTCTGGTGGCTCATCGGCAGCAGCCTCCATGCTGGAAATCCTGTCTCAGCCTGACTTTCAGTCAGCCTAATGACAGACTGAGAGCTGGAGCTGAGGCGGTTTTTAATAAGCCTCCTGATGCACTGTCAATCAGCTACGTGCCTAACTATGGATAACTTGTATCATTTTCAAATTCAAAATGGACCTTTTTTTTTAAATTCACCTCCCTGTACATTGTGCCCGTGATGACTGAAGCTAATCAGATCTATTTAGTTTTTGTATCAGGCTGTAAACATGTTGATGTATGCTGTAAAAACAGCTTTTTTTGCCAGTTGTGTGTTTTGCAGGATTTTAATTTTTCATTTGTCAAGAGCTCAGGCGTCCGCTTGGTGTAAACTCATGCTGGCTTTACACAACAATGCTTCCGAGTGAAACCGACAAAATATTTTATTAGATGTGCCTTTCGTTTAGATGAGGACAGCGTTTTCGAGGCTAAAAAAAAAAAAAACACAAAAAAATGAACCCACCCTCCAGAGTGGAAATCTTTAAAACACTCCACCGTCAAGTTCCCGTCTAAAGGGTCGAAAACACTCTGAGCTGCTCACGCTGCCTGGATCGACAGTTGGTGTTACACTGTAGATCATTCCCATTAACACACATTGTCAATATTTACCGTTCCAGTTATAGGAAGTTCAGAACATCCTCTGCATGAGGCTCAGATTATTGAAGAAGCTGCTTCAGGAATTGTGCATGATTACTTACACTGAAGGTGACAGAGAGTTCTGGAAACCAACATTTTATCTCATGTATTCACATCAGACTTCAGTTTTTACAGTTTCCCTTCATCCAGCAAATCACACGTTGGTTTAAATCTGACTGATTCATCAGCCAACACAGAGGTTGACTTAATCCTGGCCCGACCATTGCAACCGCTCACTCACGAACTTTACTTGAAAATAACACTTGTTGACTTAGTCATGAAACGTTCTGATGCAAAAGTCATTTTAATTAAAATGAATGAATTGAGCTCTAATTAAAGGACATATTACCATGCTGGTTACTGTAGAAAATTACCTCATTTAAAAGAAGATTTACTTTATTGATCCCTGAAGGAAAATTCTGAAAACAGGCTCAGTACACATACAGCACACATGCACACATGCACAAACAGGATCCTGTGGACATGCACTCATGGAGAGATGTTAGTGAGAGAGCAGCCTCCGGCAGGCCCTGCTGAAGTGGTTGGGTTGGGGGTTCAGACTCTTACTCCAGGTCATCTCGGCAATGCCCAGAAAGAGGTATTCCAGAATTTCTGGTCTGCACCGGGACTCGATCCGGCAACCCTCCAGTTCCCAACCCAAGGGATATATGAGGCTGTGACTGTTTGTGCGATCACCTTTCTCTCCTCCTTTCTTCTCTTTGTGAGAAACTCTTCATCCTCAGATTTTAACTTAACATTTTTTTTATTTATTTATTTATTTTTTAATGTTTTATACTTTACTCTGTTATTGTACAGACATGCTTCTCACACAAAGGTCCTACATTGTGTTTTATTTTGAAATTGACCAAATGCTCTCTGCATTTCCTTGTCTGACTTCCTGTCTGCGTTGTCATTTTCTGTCCACTTTGACCTGTGACTGCCGCGTACTCTGTCAAAAAATAGACTCTCAGCGTATTTGAATCGGAGCAGAGCGTAGTGGCGCTGAAGGACCGCGGCGCACAGAGCATGTGTGAATTGGCGGCTCTGGCTCAGTGGTGGAGTGGGTTGTGATGTCTTCAGTGGCTTTGTAGTTTGAGTCCTGGTTTAATCCAAGGCTCTTGAAGAGCAGCACCAATCAGCTCCAGCTACACAAAGAAGACGATGAGCCCGGACAAATTAGGACAATCATTGTTGTCTCCATAGCGATGATGTCAGGGGATTTAAAACGTCACAAAATAAAGCAACAAAGTGGACAGCAGTGTTTTCCTGCCTGGAGATGAGTTCCCCAAGAGACCAAGCCCAACAGCAGAATTTAATTTGGGCAAATAGGACAAAGACAAACACACACACACACACACACACACAGAGGCTGTGAGCAGTGAATGTTGTGTAGACTTTTCAGAATGGGGACGACAGGTCATTCTCTCCTTGGCCTCCAGACAAAGCTTTTCCTTGGATACAAACATCCATTATCACCTGTGTGTCCCTGGTGTCCGGTTCGGAGGCAACTCAAGAGAAAGCAGTCGCACGCTCACACAGACTGACAAACAACAGTACACAAACTTTGTTTCAGACAAATAATACGTGACTAAACCAATCATGACTCAGGGACAAAGATTGGACTTTGAGAGATGATGACTCAAGAGGGTTGAGGCTTTTATCGAAAAACTGATTTTCACTGTTGGAGCAGAGGAGAAGCAGATATTTGAGGATCAGAGTGGTCATGGAGGGAAATGCAGTTCGTTGAAAAGCAGAATCGTTACAGGAGGTGAGGTCATGACACGCCTTGTGTTTGATTAACCAGATGTTCTTATTTATTCAGCTTAAATTAGAGTATAAAATCCTTCAATAAAATCCAGATAGAATAGGTGTGATATCGCCAGCTCCTGCAGCAACATGTTTGATGTTATCCTTTAGCAAGACACTTAATCCAGAATGGCTCCCTCTGCTTCGTCAGTGGTGTATGAATGGGATTAGTTACTTCTGGCCTCAGTACATAGCAGTATCTACCCGCGTGTGAATGCGTAGGTGGGACCTGTTGTGTAACAGCTCTGTACAAGCTCGCTTCCATTTACTACGTTTAAAAGTCACATATAATGTAGAATACACTTTACTAATATGTGCCTGTCTACTAAATGACATCAGATGGATATTAGATCAAGGGTTGCCCTTAATAACTTGTGTCGCCAGAGACAGTTCACCATTTTTAATCCATTAAAGACAAAACCTAACAACCTCTTAAATTCCTCATTGAATGTGGATACTGTGTGTTTTTTTTGTTGTTTTTTTTTTGTCATGGCTTCTGTGTGATTCTTAAGCGGTCCTCTTTAAGAGGCCATGTGGATGAATCTGTAGAGTGAAACCCAAGATCAAAGATGTGAACTGGTTCATCAGTTATTACTCCATACAGTATGTCGGCTGTTTATTGTTTTTTTGATGCGTGTGCGTGTGAGTCATTTTACTCCCAACACACTAACAATGCTTATGTCTGACGCAGTGTCATGAAAAACAGACAGTCCGACTCTTGCATGTGGTGTGAATTGGATGGCGTAATAAACAGATGATAGAGGATTAACTGAACAACTCTACACCGCCACTGAGAAGAATAACACAGGCCACTGCTTACACATCTATTATCCCTTTCAGCCCTGTCCGTACATGTTGCAGTGTGACATCTATGAGGTTATTAATCACAACCTGACCTCCCCTCGGCCACTGTATCTGCTGGCAGACCTGACACCCATTACCGTGTAATTGCTAAGCTCCCATTAACATCTGTTACTGTCACAGTGTGCAATATTTGTGCAGACCAGACCATCATGTTTAATCTTTCCTCATTTAGGCCCACCATCGTAAAGCTGTCACATGTCTTACATGTACCGGGACCTTGAAGCAAAGTCAACTGTCCAACCGGGCATTATCAATGAGCTTGTGGCATTAAAGCAGAAAAAAACGTTATTATCTTCTACTATCAGAACTGTCACATCAACACATTGGATTTCTTTTTTTTTTTTTTTACATAATGATAAATATATTTGTAGTGCTTTTTAAAGGTCACTCAAAGGTCACTGTAAAAAAGACTTTACATGGTTTCCAAACACTAAAAGTCCATCCTCTCCGTCTTCTGCCTGCTCCACTTTTCAGAAAATGTCTGCTCAAACAGGCCGTTTGGAGATTTTACCCGTGTGACATCACAAAGGGCAGTAGCCCCTCCCCCAGGTGGGCGACACTCCCAAAGCTGCACTCCGACTCTGCCTTATTACCATAAACGAAAGAAAGAAAGGCAAAGCCATCCAATCCCTTCCAGAGAGGGGGCGTGGTCAGACACAGCTCATTTACATATTTAAAGCTACAGACACAGAAACAGCCTGTTCTGAGCAGGACTGAAATAGAGGGGTTTATAGACATGATCAAATACAGGATCAGAGTGGATTTAGAAGAAGACACTTCACACATGTTTTGAGGAGCTATACAATGTATTTAAACTGGTTTAAGGGAGAAATGGACGCTTGGGAGAGCAGTGGAGAAGCAGAGTTAAGTGAAGGTCTAGGCTGTGGAGAAGAGAAGATGTTTGAGGAGATGAATGAGTCCAAGGATGGCGTGTTGGAGGAGGGGAGGTGGGGGGGTGGGCGGTCGGTCTCCATAGGTGTGGGGGTCTGATATGTGGTACGTTCTTTATGTATAAAAGTATTGAAATTGTCTCAAGTGACACCATTCTCTACCTGTGCTGCTTTTACTGACCTTACAGAAAAACTGATTCTCCAGTACTGTAGCTTCAACTCAACAGAAACGTGCAGCTTTCATGGCGTGTGAAAACAAATGCTAAATATATTTTACACTCTAATCCACTGGTTTGTTCAGCCTCTATTGTGTGAAAGAAACTACTTATAATAGGCTGATCGAAACAACTCATTTCGGGGAAAGCTTTGTTATCTTTTCAGCTGAGCAACTCAGTAAATACAACAAGTTTATTTCTTTTGTCCCTTGTCTAAATAATTGTTGCGCTCTAATGTGTTGGCAACAATGTTGTTCTTTTCTTCTTAAATAATGTTCTTGCCTTGATTTGACTTGATGAGGAAACAGTCAGAAAACAAGAGGATGAGAGAGAGAGAAGAGCTGGATGTACAAAAACACCTTAGAATTCATATTTTTGGAATCAGGAGGAAAAAGGCAGAACAATTAATCTGTGTTCAGATGATGACAAAAGTAAAAGTTTTTTTTTTAGTTTAAAAATGGTGGCATAAGGAGTGAATATATCCTCACAGGTCAGGTTTCTTACCTTAATGCATATTGCACAACAAACATGTCTTTGTTGAACCTCTGCATTCCTGAGCACTCGAATGACATTTCGGGGAAAACACACCCACGGAGAGAGAGGTGATACAGAATGCAGGTTGTACAGATTGAAGGAACTGTATTTCTTTAGTTTTATTTGAACACAAGTTGTCAGAATTTATCAGAGCGACAGGACTTAACCACATGTGCACAGCTGCACCCTGAGCTCATCCTGATGGTATTAGTTTATGGTATTAGATGTATTAGATGGTATAAGTAAGGTCCTTTACCTGCTTTTTGTAAAGTGTCTCGAGATAACGCCTGTTATGAATTGACGCTATACAAATAAAGATTGATTGAGATTGATGGTATTCAGTTCTGTGCACACTTGATCTACAAGCTGCTTCCTTCCTGGTGTGAGCCACAAAGAGCAGCTCCAAAAAAAAAACACAAATGAAAAAACACTCCTCTCAGTCATGGGTAACAGCCCAGACCAGGAGTCTCCAACGGGTAACTGGGGAGCTACTGGTAGCTCATGGACAGGTTTTCAATAGCTCACCACTATTCATATATTTGGTCCACAAAAACAAGTGTAATGTCGTAATGTTTTCTTGATGTGAATTTTCCGTAACATGGCTGACTATGTGGCACAATAAGAAGTGTAACATATTCATGTTATTTTTCTTGGACCTTGATCTGAATTTAAGATTATTGATAAATGCAATTTCACAAGTGTACAAACAGAAGCTTTATTCAGCTGCTGCTTAGCTCCCAGATGAACAAAGGTTGGAAACCCCTGGCCTCGACTGTCACCACACATCCAGACTGTAGGTGTAGGTTGCGGACACCGGCGTGGAACCTTCCATGTGCAGCATGTACACACTCCCTTTTGACATTTGTTACAAGTATCCTTTGTTTTGCTTTTGTTGCAGTTTCTCCGTATTTGGCACTACCTCATTCTCTCTGTTTGCTGCTGCTGCTGCTCCTGCCTGTCGAAGTGAAGTTCCTTTGCGAGTCACATGATAAAGTTCCTCTGTGACGTGACGGCTAGCACATCTTGGCTCTGAATGTGATGTCAGATTGGCCACTTGTGATGACAACAGTGTGGACAGTGCTGAGAATGCAGACGTTCTTTCTGGGTATGCATTGATCAATCGTGAGCGCTGCGTTGTCATTTGTCAGCACCTTTGTGGTGAACAGCTCCCTTTGATCCTTGCAGGCTCTTATTCAGCAGACTGCTTTTCTTGGCCTGTCGTGCCTTGGCCAGGTGGAGGGCAGTAAAAGATTGTCAGTGGTAATGTTCCAGATCAGGTTATGACAGTATAAAACATTGTCAGACAGGATTTAACTTTTGAACCAAAAATCAAAAGGTGTCCAAGGTCTATTTTACCACCTGATTGTATAACTGATTTAATCTACCCTCATAACTGAACACAACTCAATGAATATCTACACACACTTTTATGGTTCTTTAATCAAACACACAAAACAGTTTAGGTAAAAAACAAACACAATAAAAAAAACTCTATACAAGAAAACAAACAGAACACCTTCAGAACAACTCATCACATCAAAAAACACTTTTGAAAATAATTCTGAATCTGAAGAAAATTACAACAGCAGAAAGAAATACAAAAAAACCCATCTAGTTGTAGAAGTGTCAATATGGAAAATAGACAGAGACCGACGTTATTGATCCTGAGGGAAATGCAAGAATTGTGTGAATATGCATATATATACAGTATATATATATATATATATATGAGATACACATATCTCTTTCTCTCTCTCTTTGTATATGTACAGACAGAGGTAGAGAGCTTTTCTATACAGTCTTACACTGTGCCTACATCTCTCCCTTCCTTCCCACAGTCAAACAAGTTAAATCACCAAACAGCCTTTCAGAGTGCCAAATCTCAACACTGGTAAGATTTGAGCCCCGCTTGTGTTGCTACAGGTCCACAGCTTCTGTTGGCCCTGGCAGAAGTTCCACAGCACTCGTCAACTGACAGCTACCCTCGGCAAAATAACGAGAATTTTATTTTGATCATAGCTTTTCAAGAAAGACACAAATGCACATACACACAAATGTTGTGCAAAATCATGAAAGAGAAGTTATTTCACAGGGAGATCTACAAAGTATAGAGGGGGTTGAGCAAGTGGTGACATGTCAAGTCCTCACAATGGGCTAAAAATATTTGAGAATTCCCAAAGTTAAATCTATTGAAGTGCTGCAGAGAAAAAAAGTAGAAGTATAAAATAACCTTGAACGGTGTGGCAATTCCAAGCATTCACAAACCGCTTCAGTCCAATGCTGGCGACCGAGCAGGTCAGACTGGAAATGCAGTATTTCATCACCAGGATTTAAATGAACTATTCCACATCTACTACATGTAGGTCAGCTCAGTGGTGTTTCAAGTGTCAGTGATGATGATTTACAACCAGAGACAGAACAGAACCTCCATTCCCATTGTGATCAGTCTAAATTGTGGAGAGCTGTTATAATGCCTGGTAATAAGATATTCAGAGTCAAGTGATTTAGATCAGTCACAGACATAAGGAAGATAAAGTGTGTCCTGTAAGGTTGCTGGCATTTTCAGCTGCACTGTAACAAGCTTAATGTATTTTTGAAAAGTTAAATTTAAAGAAGAAAAAAAACAAAACAAGAAAAAACATTTTCAGAGAATAAGTTCAAAGCAAATTTAACTAATTTTCCATATAATTGCAGCTGGGTACAATCCTCACAGAGCTTTACTCTACAACAGGAATATTTACACCAAAACACATTAGCAATGAATGGTCTGTTAGATTAATAACAAAGAGTTATTATACAAATTGTATTAACTGGGCTTGGATGTCAGATTGGACATCTCTTCAAACGTTTTAGCCTCAAGTATCATGTTTTCTACTATGTGATCGTAAGGCTCAGGTGCCATCTTTGTAAGTGGGCTGTAGGCTTTCTGTCAGCAGAAGCAATATGGATATTTTTTTAGATGAGGTAAAAGGTCACGACAAGCCACAAAAACAACAACAACAACAACAACAACAACAACAACAACAAACAAACATGTGCGCCAGGTGAGCCAGGAGCATTACAGGGAGCCAACATTACAGCCACCCTGTTCCACAGTCAAATAATATCTGTATACGGCATGTGGATGTATTCCGTGAAAACATCGGGAGGATTTTTAAGATAGGCTGAGAAATTAATCAGTTCATTTATCCCAAAGGTTGAAGACAGACTGAGTTTCTCATATCGATAGGCGAGAAACTTTTTTACGTCACGTTTCCCATTGATACAATTTTTTTGAGGTATTATTGGCGAATATTGCACCTTCGAGATTTTGTAACAGCGCGGACGGGTTTGCACCGACCACAGCAGTGATTGGTCGCAGCACCCAAAAGTACGTTATGCCGTTCAAAAAGGTCAGTTCATCGGGCTGTGTTGAGCGCTGAGGGCTCCGACCACGATCAGTATGAAACGACTCAACGTTCGCATGGACTGTGCGTGTGTGAATCAGGTTTCAGGCTATTAGGATTCAATGATAGTTTTTCAGAGTTCAGATTGAATTGGATTTCTCAGCGCTTTGTAGTTTTCTGTCAGGTTCCTGGTTTCCTCCGCCCCCACATCACAGGCAGATCTCGGTTACGGTTTTTTTCAACCGTAATTAGTTTCTGTAATTTTCTACAGTACCATACTATTTACTGTGATTACTTAAAGTAGTGTAATAGTTACTGTGATCCCTTACACTACAGAGGTGTTTACTGTGATTTTCCTACAATACTGTAGTTATGACTGTGAATTCCTAAAGAAGCATAATGGCTCCTGTGATTCATGACTGCAGTTATTTTTTTCCTGTATTATTTACAACTGAGTGATTTTTACTGGCTTTTCAGAAATATTACACGGTACTATACTTTAAACATATCGTCACCTTGTTAAATTATAAGTCATTTTTTGAGAAAAAATTATTTTTTTTTTGCCTAAATCAACTCCTTCTGATGTTGGCCACCTCTGGTAAAATTGCCTATAACCTCAGTTAAACAGATCATGTGATATATACCTTTAATATAATGGCCTATATCAAGAGTGTGACTTAGGCAGTTTTATTTTTCCTCATTCAAAAGACAGTGTGACAAAATAAAACAGCCTAAGTCACAGACGCATGTTAAAAAGGTCATTTATTTTTGTCATGTTACATAATTGACATGTTATTAGTATGTTAATAGTGATCTGTTTGCATTACCTTGTTTAGTAAAATAATTTAAAAATATCATATATTCAACATCTGGCTCAGATCAGTCACTTGAAAAATCGACTTAGTGCGATTATTTTAACAAGGTGATGTTATTTACTGTAAAAAAAAGAACAGGGCAGTGACTAAATTAAATGATTGTGGATTTCACAGCCATTTGTTCCTGTGTATGTTCTGCTTACTTGGTTGTCTAGTAAGCGTCTTTAAGGTTTAAGTGTAATATGAAGCTGTGAGTTAACCAAACTGCGCTAACAGAAGCCTGCTAACACAACAATGCAGACCACAGGCAGTTGCAGCTGGCGCTTCGCGGTGCTTCTCATTGACAACTCTTAAGTGTGAATGCAAGGCGAGCAGGGTTGGAGGTGTGCCACCGGAGATTTCACCCAACAGCAGCTTGTTAATGCTGGTGCTCGTGGGTGAAGTCTACTGGATTAAAAAGATGCACATTCTTCCTTTAAAGTTGATGTGCCAAAAATGCTGCTGTACCCTCCTTACATCTGCAAAGATTTTATAAGATCTATTTATTTGGCACCTGCAAATATGAAGCAACATTCAACATCCCAGTCTAAAGGATTTATGAGGGTTATTATTTATCACCCCTATAATAATAGTTTTAATTGTCCTGTAATGATGCACATCATCATATCTGTTTTTTTTACCTTAGTATGTCTCCTGTATTGATAATGAACAACAGTGAGTAACAGATGTTCACTAATTAAAAGGTAGAAGGTGTCAAACTGGCACCAGTAGAAGTGTCAGCGCTACATGTAGCTCTTGGCGAGCACATCATGTGTTGATTGTAAGCGTGTTGAAACGTGTCTATTTAAGTGTGTGTGTGTGTGTGTGTGTGTGTGTGTGTGTGTGTGTGTGTGTGAGATAAATGATTCATTAACACCATGACAATCTGGACAATTGGTATCACTGTCGGGGAGCAGGGATTTGACACAATGAGTAGTCAGCCGGAGTGTTTACACAAGCAGATCTGCTCTTGAACACAAGTATTTTCTACCACATAACGCTCTGTCTCTCTCACACACACACACACACACACACACACACACACACTTAAAAGCAGTTAACTGTGAGCTTGTGGAGGCAGAGGCCACATGCGTCTGGCTGGTTGACTGTTGAGTTGGTGTGACTCTGACACATGTGACGTGTCCTTTAAGCCACAGCTCAGGGTTTATGAATACCCTCCTGTTGTCACAGGCTGTGTGTGTGTGTGTGTGTGTGTGTGTGTGTGTGTGTGACCATCAGTGTGTATGACAGTGTAGGGCGATGGGATAGAACATGAATCAAAAGGGAATCTGAAATGTGCTTGTTAGCATTACGCGCAGGCCTTCAGGAGAACCTCAGGGAAACAGAACAGAAGCCCACGCTGGCTGCACGGGCGGGTGATGTCATTCCCTTCATACAACGAGCCAGACCTCGAGCTGAGTGCTGCTTCATTAAGCTTGACTGTGGATGGCTTTGGGCATCATTCACACAGCATGAGAAGCTACCTGGAAGAGCAACAACAGCCTAGCAACTCTACATCATGAAACATCAAGCCTCATGTGTTTCTTTTGTTAGAAGAACAAAAAGCAGCAAAGCAAATACGGCAGAGAAGAAACAATGTGGCTGCTGAAGAGCCTCATTAACTCTCATTGTGTAAGTTTAACCCTTTAGACCACACAGCTCACGTCTGTCAGCACACGTGAGCTGACAGAAAGATAAGCACACCTTGGACTCACACCAGAGTCAGCGAGTAGCTCAGGCCTGCTACCAGAACAATCAGGCTTGTGTTTCTGTTGAGCTACTGTACAGATTTTTTTTTAACCACACCAGGTACGCATTCGGCACATTGCCATTTCCTTGTCATTAATATTTCCTTTTGTATATGTCGTTATTTTACTTGGACTTTGCTAATGTGGTACATGAGCCTGTCCCTCGTCGGGACGTTTCATACTGAATGAGGTCAGAACGGATGTCATCATTACTCTCTCACTTCTCTTCAAACCCCTCCATTTTTAAAGCGCTAAAAATTTTGAATGGCACAAGGCTCTGGAGTCAATTATTGCAACGCGGTCGGCACGAAGACGTCCGCACTGTCACAAAATCTTGGAGGTGCGCGGCTGAACGCTCAGACCCTCGGCGGACCCAATTAAATCTTGTGCGACCCACCTGTGGGTGGTGACTCTGGGAATCACTGGCTAACACAAGGGAAGCACTATGAACTGGCAACATAAGGGAGCACACACTTGGAATAAATTAAACACACAGACAATCAGAGGAGACACAGGTGAGAGTAATCAGGGCGGGGCTGACACCAAAACGTGGGAACATGAGGAGCAGAATCTGAAAAGACAGAAAGAAGAGTGAGTAATAAACTACAAAATAAAACGGGACACGTGCTCAACATGTGAGCAAATGACCGAAGTAAATGAGTGACACGTGTCATAAGAGCTCGATATGCTTTTTTGCAATTTATTGTTCACTCAAATAAAAATCAGCTCTTGAAACTCGACAGCAAAAAGACATTTAATCGTTAATCATCGTAAATATCTCAATTTTGAAATCGAGCAGTATGTCAATTTTTTTTCTCATTGCTTACATGCTCTAATGATGTCAAGGTGTATTCACAGTAAAGCTTCGGAGAAGAAACTCCCGAGGACCTATAGGCTCTCTTTCACATGAGCACACAATGAGCTTTCAGAAACATGCAGTGACAAGAGAACATGTGATGTGTTTATGACACGTGTGCTCCAAGATAATCATGTTTAACATGCTCACATTGGAAATACAGGTTATAGTGGTTGGCTAAACGTGAGCTTATTATACCTGCAAGGTCAGGTGTACACAAACTAACATGTTGAGGTTAATGGAGTCACATGCAGTGTCCAAAGGTTTTCGCTCACCTAATCATCTTCTTTGGAAGAAAAACATTCAGGTTGTTTTTCTTTATGGTATAAAATCCTGTATGAATAAACTGCTTTCAAAAATCATTCATAAAAGACCATTCACAGGCTGAATCTTGTATTAAACATATTTTGGTTCAGTATTTGCAGAAAAAAAAAAGCTATAAGAACAATCTGTCTTTGTATCCGTCTCACATTTAAAACTACAAATCTGAACCGTAGTTTTTTGTTTGAATTAACCTTTGAGTGTTGGATACAGCGTCAGATCAGGCATCCATTAATTCTCTGCTTTGTGAATTTCATTTTCCCCTTAAAATGTGGTCTAAATGTGGTGCTTTTGAACTGAAGGTCGATAAATGTAAGTGTGATGCTTTGTACTGTTGACACTCAGAGGCTCGTCAATAAAATATTCTTATAAAGTAAGAATAATACAGTTTTTAAATGGTGTTGTCGCGAGTCAAAGCCGTGGCCCTGACCAGCCGCTGACACACTGTTGTTCAACAGTATGAGTATTTATCTTCAGTTCTCTTTATTGACAGATAAAGAAGGTCCAGTATTGTCTCTTTGTCGAAATGCTGCTGAAATCAA
Source organism: Symphodus melops (assembly GCF_947650265.1). NCBI lineage: Eukaryota > Metazoa > Chordata > Actinopteri > Labriformes > Labridae > Symphodus > Symphodus melops. Next base: position 24,197,175 of record NC_136699.1, read on the forward strand.
TACTCAAAACGTTGTTGTTTCACAAACGTAACTCTTCTTCTGCATCAACGCACAACGCTCCTTCTTTTTACATACGCCACCTAGTGGCGAAACATGGGCCGCACGGCTAACTAAAACATTACAACATAAACTGCATGAAGAATGAATGAATAATAATGAATACAACAAAAATTAATTTGTGGGGTCCCTGATAACCAAAACAATAAACATCCATATTCTTCATTGACCCGTCACATATGCATACCCCTTTAAATCAGGAGTTAGCACAGCTACTGAGCATTTCAGACATGTGGCAGCACACATGACTGGAATCTAAAAGGCCTCGTCATCCAGAGGGCTAACGTTTGAATTCAGCTATTTGAAGCTGAATGGTCCAGGTGGGAGTCTGAACTACATACCAGCTGCTGCAGAACAAAAATAAAAGAACAAAAAAAAAATAATCAGCCCTCAAAGTTCCCAAACTCTCCCTTCCACGGATTAGATTGTGAGGGGATAATAAAAGTTGACGCAGTTTCAAATGGAGCTCCTGGTAATCGTTGTCACATACTTCTGGACCCCCAAAGCAGCTGCTGCAGGATAAATGTAACTCATTCATTTTCCCCACCAACATTTCTGCACTTGGGGGACTTAAAAGTGTTCATGTTTAACAGCGACAAGACTGCTGCTTCAAACTCAATAGTCTCCTGGCAGGAAAATGAATAGTGGATTATGTGTGTAAATCCTACAGAGAGGAATAACACTGCACCCACTGGGGGACAGTGTGGAATTAACCTTTGATAGAGCTTTCTGTCTTGGTCCGTCTGACTGACTGTCAGAGGAATCCACAATAGAAGGCAGCATGCATGTGTAAGGAGTTATTGCTCCACTGTTTAAAAGTGTTCGGCTGAAGTGTGGCACAGGGATCGTTGTTGTGTTTGGCCTTGAATCGTATTGACTTTCAGGCTAATCCTAAAACAGAGCCGAGGCTTTCTCTTTTTCAGATAATACAAAAGAGAGTTTTACTTTCTCTCAACATCAATACTAAAAGTCTTGCACGTGAACGCAGGGCTGAAGATTGTGCCTCTCTTCAAGAGAAGGCCTGCCGACCTCGTCACACAGGTCACAGTGATCCCATTATAAACCTGAGGGCAGTGCGATAGACGGCTTTAAAGTGAAATTAGCTTAAGATATGATCATCATGGAATATTCCTAAAAGCAAAAAAAAAAACATGTTCTCTAATGATTTCATTTTAAACTGACAACCTTTTGAGAATTACAGCACGCTGTTAGTACCTGGAAAGTGAACTCATGAAAGTTGAATGTGGAAGGACTCCAGTGCCAACAGTCTTGGTCTGGTATTGTGGAAGGTGACAGTTCAGTCAAATGTTGGCAAGTGATTGTGATTCCTCATTCGAAGTTATGTCCAGTGAAAGCACAGCAGCGGACTGTAAAAAGTCAACAGCCATGCAAGCTGCTCTAAGAGGCAGAGGTAGGGGTAGAGTAAGGGTTCGGGTCCTCTTGGGGGAAAGCAGGAAACATAGGACCCTTATTTAGAGAAAGGCTCCCATACAAAGCGGGGAACATGGGTACGCTCCCATCAGGGAGATGGTTTCTAATGTTCGCCCACTTAGAGAGGTGATGTATCATCACTTTTACTGGTAGCTGAGGTTTCCGGTCAAATACCACCTCTCCATTACAACAACAGAGCTGATAGGTTTAACTTTATCCAGTGTGAGTTCTTCCACTGTCTCTGCTGTGCTGTGTCTCAGCTCGGGACGCAAAGCTTCAGTTTTTACCGCAGCGCATCAATTGACCACAGAAAAGAATGGGCGGGACGGGAAGTCAGACACCAAAACAACATTAAAACTTCCCGTGTATTTCCAGAATCAGACTCTCGGAACAAAACCGTATGTGAGTTTGTTTGTCTTTTAAATGCTTTTAAACAGTTTTAAATGTGCTGCTGCCAGTGATTCTGTAAAAGCACCGCGGGAGTTCCTCTGCACTGCAGCTGTCTGAGTTTATGGACGAGGGTGCACGGTGCCGGAGCGGACACACAATGGACGCATAGCTCGTGGAAGTTCTGGGATGCCCCTATTACAGGATGTGTATGTATGTGAGCAGCTGTGCACACATCACAGGAGAACTACGCGATCATGCATGTATAAAGAGAACCGTGCAGGTTGCTGTACTGCTTGTTTGGTGTCTGTCTCGGCGTAATGTTGATAATGTGATGAAACATATGATCGCTATGCTGTATATTGTGCTTTATTTTGAAATTGCCAAAGCAGCAGGAGCAACTTGGGGTTTGAGTATCTTGCACAAGGACACCTCTGACATGTTGCTGAGCTGGGGCTCAAACCGATAACCTTCCAGGTAAGAGACGACGACAGATTAAACACGAGGTACAACGTGTAGTAAGGGTTGAATTATCTCTTTTTTTTGTCTCCCTCGATTTGTAAGATGTCTCCTCCTGTTGCTGTTTTCATCGTTTTTGCTCATGTTACCTTTAAAGCTGCAAACTGAATGAAGCCTTGATGCTAAAAAGAAAAGATTTACTCAAAGAGACGGGCAATCAAGCAGAGAGAAAGAGATTGCTGCAGCAGCCGAGTACAATAATACATCACAGTGGATCTTGTAATATCATATACTTTAGCACTTCAACACATTCAACAAATGGGTGTGAGGGTAGAAACTGCCTTTAGAAAGCCCATTTTCCCTTCAGATTCAGCATGATGCTCCATTTCAAAACAAATGGTCCTTTTTGTGATGAATCAAGATGTAAACCTTTCTCTGAGACAACCGCACGCGTCATCTTTCACTCTCTGTCTGTTTCTCTCCGTCTTTGTCTCGACCCTTTTTTCTCAGTCATTTTATCCGATTAGAGCAGTTAGAGAGTGGATATCTCTTTCATCCTCAACTTCTCTCTCTCTCTCTCTCTCTCTCTCACTTCCTCCGGCCTTGATACTGCAATCCTTTCATCACCCTCTTATTTCTTCTGAGTGGCTAATTAGAAGGTTTGAAAATCTACGCTTTGTCATATTGCCCCATCTGAAATAAAAGGCAGAGAGGGGAGGACATTTGTGAGACAACCCATTGTTATTGCTGCTCTCACAGAATATGAAAGTGGACTTTAAACCCACAATCCTGCTTTTTATGCACGCTCTGTTCGCAATCGAAACCAACATAGATGTTGATAATTGGATTTGAACAATGAATTTTAGAACTGATATTTTCTTAACATTAGCACATCTTTGATCACTGATGCTAAATGGAACTGAGCTTGTTTAGTGCTTTTCCACCACAGGTCACTCACACGCTTAATGACAGAGGCTGCTATGTAAAGGGACCATGAGCTCAAAAATAACATCCCCAAACTTCATGGAGTAATCCAGAGTAAAATCTCTGCAGCCATAAGGTCTACTGAAATAAAGTCATACAAATACAATGGCATTTAAAAATTCATTTAAAATGTAACAAATAAGATAAAATTTGAGCTGTGATACGATGGAATATTTTACATGATACAAAAGTTGAGCATTTACGTAGTTAAACTCATTTGAAAGATAAATATAACACATACTTTGCAAAATGCAGCAAACAGTAAATAATCAATTTAAAAATATGCAGAGAAAAAGTATAGATAATAACACACTATGCATCAAATTGCACATTTTTTTGACTGAATTTTTCTGAAGGTAATACAACACAACTTCAGCCTGCTGGACAAAGTCTTTCTCCCCGACTTTCTTTTTTTTAGCCTCCCTTGGTAGTTGAAGGAGGCTTGATCTTTGGTTTGTCATGTTGCAGTCACCTGTAGAACGTTGTGAGGAGAGAGCGGTGGGATTCAAACCCTCAGTCTCTGCTACGAGACAGACATGTGGAGCATGACATAACCACTTCTGTTCTTATTTTTGTTGAATTTAAATATCCATATATTATATATTAAATGTGGATAATAACAAAAACAATCACAGCCTTGTATAAGAAGAAACAATAAGTCAACATTGCATCACTCTCTCACTCCTCATCTTTCGGCCTCTTGTCCTTCATCCCTCTTTTGATCAAGTCTTACCTGGAATAATTAGATAAATATTTGGGCACATCTGCAGATGTAAACACTGTATGTGTGGGTTTAATTTGGTGGGACACCAACTGTGCTCAATAACAAACACAATTATGTACCTGACCAGATGACTGCATATGCTGCTTATCATATGATAAACAAGATGAATACTTGGCTAGACAAGGACATTTCACGACTTCCAAGAATGTCCATCAAATCTTTAAAAACGTTCCTCTCATTACAACAGGCTTGGAGTGGAACAGGTTGTCATATTGCAAAGGCTGAAATTATTATGATGATGAAACATTTTGTACAAGCTGGAAGATGAAACTTCATAGGTCACTTTCCTTTCCCCCCCTTTTAGTAGAAAGAAATGAAAAGCCAGGGAAATTGATTTTTTTTTCTTTTTTTAAAGGGGGGGGGGGGGGGGGGGGCAGTCAAATATTTAAAAAAAAATCTTCAAACTACTTTCCTTGACCTTGATAGAAAATATGGAGAGAAGTTGTGAAGGACAATCATCTTAGGAATACAGACATCTAGAGCAGAAACAACAGTGGGCTCCAGTCATGGCATTGATGGATGACATGACAGTGCTGCAGGCTAAAGCCTGATTTACACTCCTGCGTCAGAACTACGCTGTAGGAGGGGTTGCCCTGTGTCTATGCAGAACCCTTCATACCCAGCCTGGACCAGCACCTTGCATGTTGAATAATGAGGAGAAGATCAATATACTGTGTTCTTCACACGATGGACCTCTGTGTTTGCTAACAAGCAGTCTGAGCTCATAATGCTATAGAACTGAACACATCAGTCATTCCTTTCCGTTTAATGCCAAACAATTCAGACGTCTCTTCTCTTTTCTTCTTTGCATTAACCGCAGTAGAATCACTTACTGCTCAATATTTATCATCCCAAACTCCAACATCATATGCTCGGTTTCAGACGCCATGATTTCCTGCTCACAAACAACTACAGAATGTGTCCGAACCAGAAACTGCTGATAAAACCAGCATGGACATTCAGTACAGTAGTACATATTGTAGGTATACAGCGTAGCTACAGTGTAGATTAGATGCATATGTTTGAACCAGACATAATGCATTAAATACCCAGTAGCTACTTTTTTAAGATGCAGGAAAGCATCAAGTGGGCTTAAACTGGACTTGAGCTGACGACTTACGCAACAGGTCAAAGCTTCCCATTCACACACTTTTGGCAGAGGTTGCTATGTAAAGTATATGTAGCTATGTATCAGTATCAGTAACTAATCCATTCATACACATTTGTTCGTCTTGCCCAAGGACACGTTGGACGAGCGGCTGTAGGAGCTTTGGATAAAAACCCTGTCCTTAAATTTGAGACCACTGAGTCTAACAACGGACGTACAGCCTTGTGAGAGTGGAGCCACTAAGATTTGCTTTGGAGAAGACACAATTCAAACAGTGTCCAAGCCGCCAATCAAAACCAGGGACAAATGGACGGAAAGGTATAATGTAAAGACAGAGTGCTCTTGCAGCAACCAAAATGAGACATTGTCAAATGTCCGAAGAACCTGCAGTCCCAGAAAGTAAATCTGTGTCCACAGCTTTGAGTTCTCTTTTGAATAAAAAAGCCTCTCAGTTTCTTTTATTGTCCAATATCTCGCACCAGTCTGAGTAAACGTCCATTTCGTTCATATGATGACTTTCTCGTTTGTGATTGATGACGGATGACAAACAAAACGGTCTTTCCCAGAGCCATGCATCATGTAATGATTTGGTGGTTTGGTGTCCAGTTTTAAAGCCTCTGCGGTGAAATGTCAAGGGAGAGTTTTTTGGGAGTCCTGCTTTTCTCCCTTTCAGGCCACCGGGGACAAATACAATACAATGAAAAGTGATGGATTTGATGTTTGCTGATAGCATCTTTACATGCCAGGCTCTAGTCATTAATATCCTCAAATTGTAGCCTCCATCCAAAAAAGTTATTCATTATAGCCAAATTAACTTTGTCAGATTGTTTCTAAAAATCACATTTTGAATGATCTCTTTATTTGATCTCTGTTTTACAAATTCGAATGGATGATATGAATTGTTTTAGAGACCTTTTAAGAATGTCTGTGGAGGACTTAAATTATCTCTTGGAGAAACTGGTTCCACATGTCATGAAGGACACCCACTTTAGAGAAGCAATCAGCCTCAAGGAAAGATGCTCTGTAACACTGAGATTCTTGGCAACTGGTAAGTGCACTTTACCAGTTACCACTTTACCATTTAAAAAATATATGATTATGCTTGTTGCATCTCGAAGACATAACCAACAACAGTTCACTGACATTTTTGATTCATAAGGATGCTAACTATTATACATGTTTTAGAAGGATGTTGTTTAATTTCATTTTGCCTCTCTATTTTTTTTAATATTTTTTTTAATCATTATTATTTCACTGTCACTTAGTTTAGTTTAATTAAATTCTTCTTCAACAGGCGAAACATTTAAATCATAAGGTTTCCAATACCGGATCGAAAGCACAACTCTCAGCCTGATAGTTTTGCAGACCTGCACAGCCCTAAGCTGTGTGCTGCGAGACGAGTACTTGAAGGTAAACAGTTGTATTAATTCTGTCTTTTAAGGCATCACGGGTCTGATTTACTAAACGCTTGCGTGACTTAAAACATGTGCAAACTTGATACCACCAGCAAAAAAAGTGCTAACAGCGTGCAGTGAGGACTGCGTCTTTCATACGAGCAAAACAACTCGTGTTTTTCATTTAATACGTTTGCCTTCATGAATATGCAACTTCAGGCATTTCTGCCTCAGCATGCAGAATATGAAGAAGTTAAGATAGTACACGCAATGTGATTTACCAAGCCAGGCAAGAACTGTGGTGATTGTGACAGTGTCTGAGTTTAACATCTTTGAAAGGAACGTGCTAATCCAAGAGCCCCAGTGTTACGCACAACAGGCTGCAGTTAAGAGGAAACATGGGCTCAATAAAAGGAGGATGAAGATTGCTTTTGTTCCCTCCACACACGTTAACGTGTTTCAATAATAGTTAATGAAGAGAAACACCAAGATTAAATTAATATAACTGAACATTCACAGCCGCTGCATTCTAAATAATTACATTGACATTTATGTATTCTTATTTCCTTTTATTCACCAACATTACATTTTAAACTGAGCATTTCCTTTTTCTCAGGTTGCACATCTCTCTGGTGCGCTCCTTTTGCAGAGGCATTTATGTCCCATCACACACAGCGCTGACCAGCTGTCTGGTGCGTAACCACCCGGATCGAGTGGTGCACCTGTGCCACTAAGGACACACCTCTTACCTCCTGTGCAATGTCTGACAATTCATTCATAAAATGAAGGGAATAAAAGAGAGGCACGTTTTAATGCTGTGGTTTTCTGATAAGCCAAATGTTATTTTTTGTTATATTCAGATTTATCTGCAATAACTCTCCGTGACTTAAACCAGTAGAACACGCAAAAGCCTGTCTGAAATCCTACCGCCTCCACAAGGTTTGCACCTGACGTCATTCATGCAACTATTCTTAGTAGACCACATGCAAAACGCCCACAAGCCAAACGTGCAAAGTAAATACACAATTTAGTACTCTTTAATTGAGATCTTAGTAAATCAGGCTCTGTCATTATTTACTCGTTCACAGACACCGACAACTGAAGCAGAGTGGAGGATCGAGGTTTTCAATGATACTGAGAGCAGTATTGATACAAATGATAAATTTGTCTTTGCAAGTGCTGAAACTCAGGGCAGAGTGTGTTTGCACAATCTGAATTTAGAGCAGCCATGGAAAGGAACCTCCTTCATTTGTCCCCAGCTGAACCACAGCCCAACACTGGAATTGAAACATCACCCAAAGAACACTGACTGTTCATCGAGTTGTTGAAAATGACTTTGGTATTTTGACAAACCGCTTTACAACTACAGTATATGCCTGGACCCAGACTAAGTAGTGTCCAACATATTTGCCTGTCTGTGCTTGCAGATGAAGATCAGACACTGTGGACACTGAAGACTCAGACTTTCAGGTGATTGAAGGGAAATGGAGGAGAGAGGGTGTACTCCAGTCTGCACCAGCAGGAAAGGCAAGAAACCCTTCTGTCCAAGGTAAGGACAAACCACGACCACTTAGTGTTAACAAGTGGGAGCGTTTCATGGCATGGTGTAGCTTTTTTAAAATTAAGGCTAGAACAATGAATTGCACTTTTTCTTTAATTGTTTTTAGTTTAGTATGACATTTCAGATATTGATAAGTCCTTTAAGACAGACTGGGCGGAACAGTATAAACTCAGTTTTGTCAGTGTCTTTGTTCCATCAAGTTTTATACAGTCTGAATTGAAAGATAACATAAATTTGGGTTGCCATTTTTCATGAAGGAGTAGATAGTAGTTCCTGGAGGGAGTGACAAAAAAGGAATACAGTTCGTTATGGGACGGACAAATCTTTCAAAGAAACACGCTTATCTCAAAAGAGCGTGCCATATCTTCGATATTGTACGTTGACGATTTTGAAATATGTTATCCCCTTGGTACGTAATCTTACGCAATCTGTTGTTACTCCTTACTTTCCTCTATCCAGTTGGCTGCAATGATGTCAAGGTCATTAAGCAGTGGCCAACAGCATTTCCCATCCCTACATTTTCCTCACACAGAAGCTCAACTACAGAAGGAAATGCAGAGTACATAAGAAACCACTCTAGACTGACCATCAGCTCTGACATGTTGGAGAAACTGGCTGAAAGACTCTACACATACAAAGCGTACCCTACATATGCAGACTTCAGTGAAGTAGCTTCCGTACTGACAAAGAAGCACTTCTGCTTGAGAGAACCAGGGTCTTACAATGAGAGATATGGTTGGAAACAAAGACTGAAGGTGGAAATGGTCAACTATCCCAAGAGCTCCCTGTGAACTCTTTAAAATGTAAGTCTCATGAGGAGACCACCCAGCAAACAATTGAAGAGACCGAGACGGTTAATCATTTTCCACCATTATAGTGGTGAGACTCGAGGAAGCCTGGAACAAGAGAGGACTTTTCTATTGGTGGAAAATCAGAAAAGAAAAAACGTCCAACAATAAAAGACAAGATGGCAAAGACATTTGGTTACTGAAGACAAGAAATAGGGTGCAAGATGCCGAGCGTTGAAGACATCTTCATAGATGGCCTGCACTTTTTCAGATAGAAGAGGTACATTTTGTTTACCAGTTACTGATCACTTGAAGCTTTTCTACTCTAAGCTATAACACATGGAGGAGAATGTATTGTTTTTCACAAAGTCAGTTTGGTGGTCTCACCTGACAAGTTAGTTTTGTGTTTCTTGTAGGCTTTCCAATTCTAATCATTTGACTTACTCGACTACTGGTAAAATACTTAATCAATCAATCCTTATTTCTATAGCATATTTAAAACAGCCGTGGTTGACCGGCTGTGCTGTGGCGTTCCAGTGTGCATAAACATGTCACATATCAAGCTAAGCTTGTATTAAAAGGTGGGTTTCATGCAGAGATTTCTAGTTCTCAATGGTTGGAGCATTTCTTATGTAGACTGTTCCACAGAGTGGGAGCAGCCACAGCAAAGGCACCTTGGAACATCCAAGAGCATCTGATCATATGGCTGCATCGCTCTGACAGGAGCATGGAGAGTCAACAGCTCGGACACATATTGTGGCGCCAGTGCAGTAAGGGATTTAAAAACAATATAAAATCTTAAACTGGATCCTAAAACCAACTGGAAGCCAGTGAAGAGAAGCACCAGACTCGATTAATCTTGGTTTAAAACATGAACGTTTTGCTTGAATAAACAAAATCGAAATGCGTTTTTTCTCAATCAAAGTTTTATTTTCTCAGCAACATCATTTCTAACAGAATTGCAAAATGAAACATTTATAAGTCTGCCCTCTACATATTTAATATATTAAGGCCGTCTATATAACAATAATTGAAAAGCTCACACACTCAAAAAAAAATACTAGCTTTGCAACCACATTATAATGTAGCTGTCTTCCTGACATTCTCTGACAACACTGTATGTGTAAAACATGACGTTTTAGCATATGATGATGTATTAAATCAAATATGAAATAAACTGAAGACCAAATTACACTTTCTGAGCTCGCGGCGGCGCCCGGCTTGTTAAATAAACACAGTGTTTCCCACTCATAGAAGATCCCAGGGTCGCCTAAATGGCCTATATTTACAACCTGTTATTATATTTTTAATTTATCAATAATATTCCTATCTGTATAACAGAGAGTGCAGACACAGGCGAGGACCTCACTGCTCAGCAGGATCACTGAGTTCCCTTCGTTGGGCCGTTCTGACCGATGAAACGTCTTGACGGTATGGTGCGCTCTGTCTGCACTGTCCGGTGTGAGTAACGGCGTGTCTCTGAGGAGCCCTGCACCGTTAGCCTGTGGCTATCTGCACTGCTTCTCCTAATTCACCCAGCTTTGATTGTGTTTGTTAATGAACTCAAATGTTTGTGTCGAGGGTCCAGCATCGTTGCAACACATTGCTCTGACAAAAGGAAGTCGAAATGAGACACGTTCTTAATACTTTAAATTGAGTACATTTTTCTTGCATCTAAAATGACATTTATCTTTGGAAATTTTAACGGTGTTGGCGATGCACCTTTAGTGTTTTTCAGCAATGACACTTTAGACATGTTGTTTTATAGATCAGCGCTCAGTTCCTGAGAGCTACCCTTGTTTCTTGAATTTCCCTCGGGATCAATAAAGTATCTATCTATCTATCGATCTATCTATCGATCTATCTATCGATCTGTTCTCTTGGAGTCAAAGTTCTTGGCGCAGTTGGACAAACAAAACCAACAAAACTGCTGTCAGTCATCAGGAGCAAGCAGGGATTATTTGTATGTTTTTATAAGAGAAATCCATGTTTTCAAAACAGCACTGTGTCCCTTGACAACTAAGCATGTAGACTCTTCACACCATGTATTTCATTGTAGTCATAAAAGTTACAATATTGTCCACTATATTTGCAGTCCCACAGTTTTTTTTCCAACTCCTGCAGCTCTCGTTCTAACATCCAGACTTTTTGCTGAATATGCAGAATAATGAGGCTGAAGAACTGGAGCAGTCGACCATGGCAGCTTTCATCATTGAGAAAGAGGATCCTTTCCATCAATCCAGATCAGAATCAGAAAATCATCAAAGGATCAACAGTCCTGAATGACCTGCCCTCAGTTCCTGTTGTTTGGTCTGATTTATGAACCTGACGAATCCAAAAACACCTTTGAGTTTGTGCAGAAAGTCCTGATGGAACTTGACAGGGAACAAAATGTCCTCAAAACTCCAGTTAGGAGTCTGGCAGTTTTTGATATTTTTTCCGGCTACACGTGAGACTTTGTGCATTTTCACTGGACTATTACTGATACTCAAGTTCAGAGACATCATTTGGACGTAGTAAGAGGTTGATCTTTTTAAATAAAAATGTTTCTTTACACGTATTCATAGTCACTGCTTTAAATTCAAAGCTTGATCCAAAGGTAGCTGGACTAGTTGAAGATCTTGAAGACGTTTTACTTTTCCTCCTCCGAAAGTAAAAGTGGCTTAATTTTTTTTAGCTAAAAGTTCAGATTTGAAGAAACCTTTCAGTGCAGGAGAGGGGAAACGTCTTCAACCACTCCAAACAATGTTTGCAGCAGCAGCAGCAGCAGCAGCAGCAGCAGACTCCTCACAAGCATTTACACTGTGGGCAGTAGTGGAGACAGGGTCAGGTCCTGTGACAGTAATTAAATCAACTGCATCCTCCTCTGTTTTTTGTTTTGCAGAACAAATCCGCATGTTTCCTTCGATGAAGGAAAGATGTCGAGCCACGAATCGATCCACCCGAATAGGCAGGTTTTCATGCTTGAAAAGTCCATGTTTAATGTTTTTGAATACTGCTTCAACAGCAGCTGAGCTCGCCGTGATGCTGGTGCTTCGGAAAAGAGGGACCATTATTCCCGTCTGGAGTGGTAAGTAACTTCCGAGTCTTATTATGTGGGGAATAATCTCAGGGAGGAAGTGGATGTTATCTCTATCTCCATCAGCCTTGGCAAGTGACCTGCTCTCCTCACATAGTTACCCACTGTCGGGCGGTTGTGAAGCGCTTTGAACTGCCAGTGTGCAGGGAGTCATCATTGTTTGTGATACAACAGTTAAGCACCATCGGGCTGTTAATTGCAGGCTGTCAGTCACAACTCATGTCAAGAAGACCAGAACACTCCTTACAGTGGCCTCTGATTTCAATATAAGTACTTGTGACTGATGGATAAACCTTGGCTCTTTTGAAAACAAATGTACTTTTCACTGTCTTCCAGATCTGCTCATTTATAACATGAGTCCAGGTGCCAGGTTTCAAAATTGTATATTCTCTTTTTTCGTTTTGAGAATACTTGTCCTTATATTCTGCCTTTTCAGGAATAAATTCCTTCTTCTTGTCAAAAGGAACTTGAAGCTGAAAATCCTGATCATTTTTAGGTTCGGGGACAAGGGAACCTGATTCAGTGTCGGTGTTATCATTAGTTTCAGGATCAGTTTCAGGATGACTGAATCCTAAAGCTGTCCAGATGTTGTGTCTGTTTGCCTTGACAAAGGTGTACAGGGCCTTTGCAGAGGTCTTGTTTCCCAGCTGCTCACTCACATCTGTCCATACTCTGGCATTTGGAGTGGCAATGTTTGCAATTTGGAGTATGGCCTCTTTTGATGCACAGAGAACAGCAAAAATAGAGTCTCTGTCCACGGCTGGTTTTTGGGCATCTAGTTTAAAAACAAATTAATATAATTAGCAATGATTGCTTAAGTATGTCTTTGCTATTTTTTATATTGTCTGCTATGCCTAATATAAGTCAAATGCATAGGAAATTGACCTTGCTAATGGGTTATTTTAGTAAACATGTATTCAGTTTCCTAATTATTTTATGATGCAGATTTTCGTCTTCAATTTTGTCTTTATTGTAGTGTAAATTTGATCTGCCACATCTAACATAATAATATATAATTTTAGCAAGCATAAAGATTCCTAGTCATTGAGGACAGTATTTCTGCATTACTAATATTCTGTGAGCAATGTCTTTCACTCTGCATGGTTTAAACATTTCACTTACATTGGGCAGAAATCTTGTTTTGCAGACAAATTGTAAGTCTGTGCTCTGAAAGTGCATGGGAAGGTAGATTTTTGCGCTCTTTTTTTCAATCAAAGGTGTGCTCAACTTGTTTGAGCGCCCCATAATGGCAAATAAATGTAGAGCATGATGCTCCTTTCAAAAATAATGGATGGAACATCTTTTTATTGGAATTTCAGACATGTTTTGGACAGGATGGAAATACAAGGAAGATGCATCAAGAAGTTATTATCAGGTAAAGCCATCACGGGTGCGATTCGATTAATGTAGTAAAAAACAAGGAGTGGGTAGCGTGAGGAGCGTGTCTTCGTCTTTGTCCATCCATGGAGGAGAAATTTCGTCTGGGGGTCCGAATTAAATCCAAATAAGCTCCTTTAGGACACTAGGAAGAGCTATGGCAAGGTTTCTAGTGAATCCTCTGTATCAAATAAGTGTGTCTTGTGTGATCCATGAACCTCCAGCGTCTTGTCCATAGTCCTCGTCACGTTCCTGTCTTTGTTAAGTATCTCTTGTTTTCGCATTTTGCCTCTCAAGGAGAGTGATTTTTTTTCTTGTAAGTTTTGTTAATGTTTTCTTCGCCTTAGTCTCCTGCCGTATGCAGCGATTTCTGTTTGTAATTGGTTATAGTAATAGAGTTTAATTTTTCATTGCCTTAGTCTCGGAGCTATTTTGTTTTCAATAGAGTATAGTGATAGTGTTTATTTCTCTTAGCCTTCTCGTCCTGCCTTAAGTAGTGACTTGTTTTATTTGTTTTAAAGATTATTAGTTTTAGAGATTAGTTTTTCATAACCTTTTTCCTTCCTGCCTCGTGCAGTGATTTTGTGTTTGAATGATTTGTGTTCCTTAGGATACATTTTTATAGCCTTGTCAGCCTGCCTTTTGGCAGTGATTTTGTTTCCCCCAGAGATTTGGATTATATTAGGATTCAGGTTTTTCACAGCCTATTTATTTCTCTCTCTGCCTTGCTATCATATGTGTTGAGTCCTCACCTTTGTCCAGGCCTGACAAACTTCAAGTTGTAGCAGGTTGTTACTGGCGTTAATGTGTTTTTTCTGCTCTCCCTCACTCGGGTTTCGGTTGTCACTGAGGATTTTCCGGCGTAGCACAACGTTATTGAGGTGTAAGCTAGCATACTGTACATACCTGGTACGTTCAATGCAGAGGCAATTCCTCTCCGCTTCTTCTCTTTTAAGAGAAGGCATGTTCCTGCCACAAATGCCAACAAACATTTACTCCATTTCAGTTGTCCAGTGGATCCGTACGAGTTACGTCCTGCCGGTACTGGCGCTGGTCGCCATGACTACAGTCCCCCGATGTCTCTCATGACTATATTGTAGTCGTGTGTGACTTCTACCAGACGCGTTCATGACCTAATTGTCAAGATTTTACATTCTAAATATTGAACATGTTTGAAATAAATGGGGGCGTCCCTGATGATCAGCGAGCAGATCAGCGGCGTTAAGACTGGAACTTTGAACCACTCACACTACAAGACAATCGCGCCTCAAAATCGGTTCCAAGCAGCCTTGAGTCAGGAGCGGCGCAGCGATTGTCCTCAAATCGGCCCATACTCTTTATTCTTGTAGCTGGTAGTGGTGTAAGTCCTGCTGTGTTTTTCTGATTGTTTTTTTATATATTTGCGCTCAAAGTTTCCAAATCAAAACCACATCCTACATTATGCATGCTTTAATGGCCTCATTTGAGCACCATGTGTCTCACAGCAGCTATGGAGAGGTGAGGACATGCTGTACCACACATATCTAATTACCCACACAAATACAACTTATACGTCACCCCACACACACACACACACACACACACACACACACACACACACACACACACACACACACACAAACACACACACGTATACTGCAGCCATTGATTTAGCATATTCCCTCCCACTCTAATTCAGGGTCAACATCAGCCTGGAGCCATTTTCAGCTGGAGCTAGCTGGGGAGCATTAAAATAATAATGTTGACTTGTCATTGAATTACAGATACATGAATAAACACTGTTGAATGCAAACATGAGTCATATCATGCAGTTGAAGAGATACCTGTGTGTGAGTCACCGAGCATGCCTGCTTGATTTACTGCATGCATCTTATATTTTAAATGGCCATACATTAGGCAGTGTTTGTGCATATTGCTCAAGTCACAGACACACATAAACACGATGTGTTAAAAAAAGCTTTCATTCCTCAGGTGATGGGGGGGGGGGGGGGGGGGGGGGGAGGGGGGAAGCATGTTGTATAGGGTTTGGCCTTGTTTGTCTACAACACATCTTTCTCTCTCTCGCTCTGTCTCTCACCCTGCATAACTACTAACTGGTTTCAAATGGGGTGGCTGTAGCTAGGTTGGTCGAGCCGTCTCTTAACCGAAAGGTTGAGGGTTTGATCCCCAGCTGCAGCAGCAACATGTCCAATGTGTCCCCTTGGGTTAGACACTTGAACCTTGAATTGCTTCCTCTGAGACATATAAATGCAAATGAATGGGATTTATTATTTGTGGTGGTTTCACTACATAGCAACCTCTACTGTGTGTCTGCTTTGGGTAGTCTGAAGACTGGAAAAGTGCTATATCAGCTCAAGTCCATTTACCATTTAAATATACCAACATATATTAGCTCTTAATAGTTAGAAGCTGCTTGTTATTACAAGTAGGAAATGACTTTGCAAATGTTTGGACCCCATTAAAATCCCATTTTGCTTTGTTGATGCTGACCTAAAACTTAACATTAATCCTTATCCATAATCACATTACCAAAATTGCTACGAATTTCATTTTCAAACCTTTATTTATTCTCAAAAGGACACTGAGGTTTCCAAGATTACAAGCACAATGAAAAAACAACAAACTTCAAACTGATTAGAAAAGCCACTGACACCGGTTTGTTACCACCAGTATTTATACAGTATTGTATTCCTTTATGAGCACGATATACCTGTGTGTTGATGTGTCTGTGTTGCTCTCTGCCTGCAGTGTGATTTCTATGCTGGTTATATCGCCGGTTTGTGGTTCGGCCACATTTCTTTGTCTTTGTGTGCAGGAAACCATGGCGACTGAAACCAAGCATATTATGTTGGAGAATAAAAATGTCTCCGAACACACAGTGCATCAGTTTGTTGTGTGCGGGGCTGACCCCCATTTGCCATCGGAAGTGTCTATACTGGGCAAGTGAGCATCAGAATAGAGCGAGGGAAGAAAAACACGACAACAACTTCCAAATGTTGACTTCCATGTTCCACAAATTCACTTTTTTAACAACTCGATTCAGTTTAGCATCTGTGAGTTGTTTGACTAGAATTTCAGTCATGAAATCGAAATGTTAAGGGTGCCATTAGTGTACTGGTTGGTGTGCCATGTGAGCAGGCTGTTGTCTACCTGGGGTGCCGGCCCGGGTCCCTCTCTCCCTGTTATCTGGTTCTACCATCCCATCTCTGAATGAAAGCCTAAAATATGTCAGAACTTTTTTGAAGACGGGCCGTTTCTTTGACCTTGTGCATTACCACAGTCGAATGAAGCTTTTGTTTTCTTCAGACAGATCTCTTTCTTTCTCCTCTGTGTATTTGCCAATTCTGTCTCATGGTATGTTTACATTTTAATTACAAGGGACATTTACAACGAGACATGACGTACACTTCATCTGCAGCTGCTTAATCCTTACAACTTTGTAAAAGTTTAGCCTGCTGCTTTGGTAATTTTATGCTGCTTGTGTTGTCTAGTGTTTATGCTCATAACTTCTTAATGTGTTGACTTCAGTGATGGAAGAAAATGACATTTGATCTCTGTCTTAAATGCAGCTATTATTCTCAATGTTCACTCCAATTTTTTTTTTAAAAAAAGAAAGAAAAAAGAAATCAACTACACAGAGCAAACAATCAACATTGAGTATGACTGCTGATTAGCATGCAGCGAGTGTTCACACATGCCTCCAGCATTGTTCCCAATCAGACAACAGACAATACAGATGAGCTTGAATTCTTACTAGAACAAGATAATGACAGATAACAGAATGAATCAGACTATACTGACACCAATGATGATGAGCCCCATCCAATCACTCTTTATGTACTTTATTTTCAGAGACTGTCTTTCTATCTTTCCCTCCTCTTTTCTCCACTCATTTCTATTATTTGTATCATATCTTTCACTTTCCCTCTATCGCTCTGTCAACGAACAGACACTCTCTCTATTAGAACACGACATTGATAAGAGGCAAACTAATTCTCAGTGGAACTCTAACAATGCTTTACAATAATGTCATGCACCAGACACCAGAACTGATTCATTTTTCTTCCCTCAGTGTTAATCCCCCCCCATGACCGAAATGTAAATTTGTGCAGCGGGGACCAAAGTGGTTTTGTTTCAGTGTCTCCTCCAAGACTTTTGAAATAAAGACAAAAATGTAGGATGTTAATTTTGCACGAGTTTTTCAAGATGACACGTTTATCTTGAAAAACTCAGCTCATTTTACCTCCATTTATCAGGGTTTGTATTTCAAAGGGATCGAGAGTGAAAGCATAGGACATGGTACAACATGCAACAAAGGCCGAAAAGAACTGTTTTAACACTTTACATCATAGATTAACCTGAAGTCTGTATGTGCTATACATAGACTGTAAATATGAATAGCCTGAGTGACGTCACCCATCTGGTTCTGCAGGGGGCTCATCGGCAGCAGTCGCCATGATGATATCCTGTGTCGGCGTAACTTTCAGTTCTTTTCTGAACTGTTACATCACACCCATCACACCCACCTGTCAGACCCCCACACAGTGTTTGCCCATGAGGACAGTAACTAATCAGACCTACTTGATTTGTTTATCAGGCTGTAAATATGTTTATAACTCAGTTATTAAATACACTGTAACCGTTTGTCTGCGGTGGATGAGAGCACAAAGATCCGTTGATGGAGCGGTCTTCAGCGTCTCCGTGCAGTTGAATGGTGATGGCGGCGGGCCCCAGAGGGCAAGCAAGGCCGTGTTGTTCTCCGTCGAGCGAGGTGATCTCTGTGGATGTCCTGTTTTTGCAGGAATGAATGAGACGTAATCTTTACAGTCTCTAAATACTGTTTTAATTCGGCATATGAATAAGACGCTCTTCGTGGAGATGCGTTCAAGTGGATGATCTGATCTCGGAATTCAGAACGCTGGCGTGCTGCACGCCAAAACTTTTAAACACAGAGAAGCGTGCTGTGAAGCAGGATGCAGAGGAGTATCTCCGGATGTCTGAAAGAGGAAGATCAATGGGGGACAACTGCTTTTATCCTCCCCAAACTTCACACCTATGTGTTAGGTGTGGCAGAGCATTCTGGGAGTACCTGCATGCCTTGCTATTCCAAGGCATGCTGGGATTAAGAGTATTTTGTCATGGTTCTCCAAAGGGACACAGCCTGAACTTTGTCTGATATTGTGGCTGGACCTCAACATAATGAAACAGTTCTAGTTCAGAGGTGAAACCATTTAAAGTGGTTTAAAACAGAGGAAGGCACTTCAATTTTTCAAAAGTTCATATTAAGGTTACTTAAATACAGAGGAGCAATATGCATCATTTATGAAACTAAGCAGAAGTAGTTTGATACTCCAGACATTTCTTTGACGTGTTTGTGTATGTGGTTGTGTGGGAGATAGAAAAAAAAAAAGATGACACAGATTGTTGCATCGTTCCTGAAGAAGAAGCTGACATGCCCAGTCCTCCCACATCTCCCCTCCTTCTTTGAACTTCTGTCTCTGTATCGGGGTGTGAGTCTTAAACAATACGGGTGAGCAGATGTGGCCCAGAAAATAAGACAGAAATTGAGTTTGTTCTGTTCATCGAGTACACAGCCATGAGTTGCTCTTCCCAGAGGCGCATGCCAGATTCTCGGAGTTAAGAGACAGCTGGAGTATGTTCAGCTGTGTCAGGTATCCTCAAAAACAGAGGGAAAAGTTCACGTTGTGCCACACTGTTGATGTGTTCTGCTGCATTGTTCTTTCCTTAGAGGAACAAAGTGTATGTAATAGTGGGGTGATTACGACTATTAGTACTGTTTTGTTTACACTTGACATAAATTGTCTACAATCAGCCTGTCATTGTCAAACCAGTTGGGGACTAATGGATGTTTGTTTTGTTTTTTTTCAGCAATGAGATTTCAAAAGAGAAGCATATTTAACTCCTCGAGAAGCTCTGAGAGAAGAAACAAAGAAGAAATTACCTTTTTTTTTTTTTTTACCAAGCCCTGCTTTGAATATTATTAGAGTTATTATCAGAATAACACCTACCTTGACTAAGGGCCTTTTCACATTAGGCACGGTTGTTTCGTACCTCCCCACTTCTCTCCCGCTGGTCTGCGTTCACATTAATAACACCATTCTGTCCCAGAGTACACTTGTGTATGGACACAGTAAGATACAGCAGGTGGCAGTATGCTCATTGTTGATTTACAAATCCACTAAGAAGCACAGAGAAGAAGAAGCAACCTTGTCAGTTCATCTGTAGATGTTTTTGTTATTTCTGAGACGCCAACAACAACCTTATTCTTACATCCACATCTAACGTGCAGCTCAGAGGATAAATGGGCCCATGCTGCAGGGTTGGGTTTTCATCTCTCACGGGCCGTACAAGAGGACACGTGATTTGAGAGACCACCTCCTCAAGGAGGCTGAGTCACAGTTCCCAAGTAGAGTACATCAGTATCCATACTGATCAAATGAAAGGTGTACTCTGAACTCGGGGTCCGTAGTGTGAAACCAAAAATGTGACAAAAGTAATCCAACAAAGGTCGTCGATGGATCACTGATATACCACAATAAAAAAGAAATAAATAAAAGTGAAGCGATCTCACCAGGATAGGAGGATAGTCTTTGTCCCGACATGCAGAGGGCATCTTCGCTCTACCTTTCAGACATAGCCTCCATCATATGTTTCGGGATTAGACAGGATTATTTGGACTCTTATTGATTTCTTCTTTTCTTTGAGTAACATACGTTGCAGGCCATCCATCGAGATGGCCCACGGGCCACTTCAGTTCTGGAGTTGTTGTTTTTTTCCATCTCGAATACATTACATACATACACATTTTTGCAACTCATTTATTGTGCAATGTTTAGTATTGCAATAAACAGAAGAGGACACAAGACTCGTGTTCGGTATTGAATTGAATAAATACCAGCGCAAGTTAGGAAGAGACTCAAGAACGACTGTGGATTTAATGTGGACGCTGGCAGGTCACTTTATGGTCAAAACCTGATTTCACTTTAAACAAAAAAAAAAAAAGGTAGGATAGCCTGTTTAATTGTTTAAAATGTGTACGAAAACTAAAAACCAGGCTTGCGACGGTCCAACTACGACCGACGATGTTGATGGTGTGGCGTGTCAGGGCCTGAAGTTGGATGTCAAAAAGAACAGTCCAAAGTTGTTTATCTTTGTTCCTAGCTTCTTATCACACTAGACACTGAAAAGCTCAGAAATATATGATGGAAAATTGATTTTCTTTTTCCCCATTAAATACAAAGTCAATTCAACGATACATACAAGGTGATGTTGCAACACTAATAAAACTATTGTGTGTTCGGGTGAGTTTAAAATGTTCCCCTCAAGTGAGAGATATTCTCAGCGGCTGTGGGGTTTTCATATTTCCCTGATTTCCTGAGATTGCATCAGCATTGGTCCATCTGTTCAAAACACAACCATTTCCACATTTTTTTTTCTGCATGTCCTGCCTTCAAGAAAGACCAGGTAATGTTGAACATTTGGACATCTGCATCATGAGTTTTTTTTTTTTACTTCAGTAACCAAGAAACAGAGTGAAAGCACAAATGTGTTCATAGGCCTGCTTTTATCTGTACCACATAGAATGAAACTTCCTCTCACAAGAAACAGACAGATGGGCTCTCTAATACTTAAGTGGAACATGGTTCTAGTTAGCGAACCAGCCAGTCCCCAAAACTGGGCATTGGTCAGCTTCAGGTAGCATACACAAGACAATTCAGACAAAGTGCACCATCTTCTTAACTTCTCACAAACACCTACTGTTGCATATCAATATGTGTGATATCAATTTGTCTTGTAAATTTGAGTTTATATAGCACTTTTCTATTCATCTGACTATTTAAAGTGTGTTACATGCCACCTGTAAAGAGAGTGCTAGCAACACATAAGTATATTCATATGTGTTGCTGCAGGAGCTGGGGATCAAACCCTTGGTACCTTCGGGTTGAGAGACTCAGACTCTACCAATCGAGCCACAGCCGGCCCACAATAAAAAGACAATTTTTTCCGACACTTGCACTTTATGGTGCTTTCTCAATCATTACGCCGTTGTGCAAGCGCGAGTGGAGGGGTTTGAGGTGTGCCGCTAGAGGAGAGCGGAGGCTTACAAATAGCTTGAGCTATCACCAAACACTAGCCTGGGTAATGCTTTATTTTACAGGTCAACATATTTCGTTGTAATTGCATGGTAATAAGACGATCATTAGACAAACCTTTTTATTATTTCTTTGAAATAACCAGTGAATTTCATGACAGTCTGGTAAAAATGCACAAGTAACTTGTTTGAAATAATGCCTGCATTTAATTGCAAGTAAGTCATTAGTAATGTTTCTCCAATTTCTTTGAAATTACCCACAATTTCCACAGTAGCCAATGCATCTTATTGTTTAAATTCAACCAGATTTTTGATTTTAGAAGGCTCAACTTGAAGCTCTTACCTTTCTGATATTTCCCATTAAATCTGTGGCAATTTCAAAGAAATTGGAGAAACATTTACTCATCAATTGTGAGTTGTCGAGTTTCACCTGATTGTCATGAATTTCAGGATTAATGAATAAATGAAAAACTGTCATATTATCTAATTACCACCTACTTACGACAAAATTTGAGGGCCTGTAAAGTAAAGCTTTACTGCAGCTTGTTTTTGGTAGTGTTGGTGCTCAAGTGGAACGTTCTCTAAAGAGCGAGTGAGGCCGATGAGTTAATGAATGTAGAATGTGTTAATAATCTAGAACGAAAAATGTGAAGAAGTGAGTGTTCATTAATTACAATATACCAAATAGGACTCATGGGGATCTGGCACTCATGGGGATGGAGACACTTAACACCAATATGCAACTCACCAGCTGGCTGCATGACTCACTGGCAAAGTTATACAGTATTTATCCAGGACCACATTCATACTGCATTCCATTCATATACATCTTGAAAAACCTCCGTCCAGTTGTTCCCTCTGCTACAAAAACAAATGTCAGTTACATAAGGATTCCTTCTCCAGTGCACTAAGCCAGCTGGAGAATAATACTGCTTGTTTTCCTAACAAATGTCAGCTATATCAAGAATTCCACTCCCCAAACTGGAGTGACACAGGTGCATGTGGAGCTTATTGTGAATATCAATAGGGTGTTAAATAAATCCCATACTGCTTCCACGAGACTGACAGGTCTTTGGGATGAAGCTTGTTGGCAGCAGAACACGGGTGTGTGTGTGTGTGTGTGTGTGTGTGTGTGTGTGTGTGTGTGTGTCAGGGACAGCTCTTGCTAGTAATGTGAAGTGTGGGAGTGTTTGTGAGGCTGAAAGAGGGACTATGTTAGTGTGCAAAAGATTGTTTTTCCGCCTGTATCGGTTTGCGTATTTATCATGCTGCCAAGGAATCTGTGAAGGTGAATCAGTGAGTGCATTGGTGTCAATTGGCAGAGCTTGTGCAGTTCATCTACGTGATTCACTCTTTCATGTACATAAAATCCACTTGATGATCCATTTTGTTATGACGCTTTTGACCCGAAACAGCAGTTTTGTCTGTCATAGAAGGACCCTGTCTCTTATTAACGATGGAAGTGGAACTAAGTCTATATTTGGATTTTTTTGTGAAGTCAAGTCAACTTTATTTATAACGCAGATTTATAACAGCCAAGGAGGAATAATCCAACATCACAAAAATCGCAAAAACAAATTTAAAAACAAGTTGAAGCTCTAAACAATAGTAAAAGGTCTAGTGGACCACTGCTGTTTGGTATAAAAACACTCAACCAGAGGTAAAAGGCAAAAAAAAAACAAGACACAGGTTAATGGTGTAATTTATGTCCCAAGTGAATTCTAAAGTAGAGACGTAAATGGCACAAATCAAGACCAACCGTCTTAAGTCAAGAAGTTTAAATTATGTCAACACATTCCCCCAATTTAAAGAAAACAAGTTATTAGGTAGTGTAAAAGAATCTCAAGCTAAAGATCTGCACAAGACCAAGGTCATTGCAAACAAGTCCCAAGACTAGTCCAAAGTCAGTAACAAGTTCCAATTAGCTTTCCAGTCAAGACCATTAAGTACGATTCAGGTCCCAAGTCCAGACCAACAAGTCCCCGGTTACTTTCTGAACCAAAGATTTTCAATTCATAATTGATTAGATGCCTTTAACACAAGACATGATACTAACTTATGCCATAATAAATGTTTTTTTATTAAAATATAAATGGGTGAGGGATTGAATTGAATTTATCTTCAGCTCGCAGTATTTGTAATATAATTTAAAAAAGAAGTTTGAATTTATAGTAGCAGGCCCTCTGTTCTCACGCCACTCACTATGTTGAAGAATGTGAAGAGGCTGCAGCTGATAAGTGGATTTTTCTTGTTGTTTCTTGGATTTTGAAGGGAAGCACGTACTCAAGCCTGAGAGCAAGTAAAGCTGTCTCAGAGGTCTCCACTGGGACGTCTTCATCAACGTAACAATATCAGACGTCAACAAGCTGTTTCCAGCATACAGAGGAAAACATCAGGAGCTGGGGTTATCAAAGATAAAAATGACAGCAGCAACATAGTGGGTGTTTTCTGTTCACTGCATTCTCTGTCTTTGCTTTCCTCGTTCGTCACACCACTTTGTGTCTGTGATGCGTCGTTCTCTGATCGGAAAAATCGATTCATTTTACACTGTGCGCATCACTAGCATGTGACGAAAAGCTAAACTAATGTTACTACACAAGTGCGCCATGTTGCCCGGATGCAGGGAGATTCCTTCCTTTTTAGCAACATGATCTTATTCCGCAGTATCGCTGCAAACGCAGTATTTTTGAAAGTTACAGGTAGCGCCTTTAGAGCTCAGAGAACCAGACGAGGCGTTGAAGCCGTGCAATGACTAACACTGTCATAGAGGCTTTGAAATGTTACTCCTCTTGCTGGGAGAACAGTTGAGTAACTGGTGATGAAGTATTTGTTAATGTCAAAGAAAAGGTTGCTTTTCTACGTTCGACTTAGTCAGAAACATGACTTTTCTCACTCACAGTAGGGGAACCCAGGACAAGAATGAGATAACCGGACATGAAGAATGACTGCATAGGCGAGGCTAGTTTATTTATGTCGCACATTTCAACAACAAGGCAATTCAAAGTGCTTTACGCAAGACATCAAAAAGCATCATGACAGAGGAAAGAAAAGACACATTAAAATAGAAAATGTAGAAATAATAAGTAAAAATAATTCAAATGAAATTAATTGAAGTAAGAATATACAAAGAATGAAAAGCTCCAATGCAGAGTAAAAGATTGAAGTATTTATTAGGCATAGATCCATAAATAACAAGTCGCAGTCAGAGGTTGAAGATAAGTCTTAAAAAGTCAATAGATTCACATTGTAATAGTATTTTTTTTACACGCTTCAGTATTTGATAACCATTATTAAAATCAAGTCATTTACAGTGGGAAGCCTGTCCTTCTGAAAGTTCCCACTGAACCGACCCTCTTACAACCCCTCCCAACTGGGCCACATTTTCAAATCAAAGCAGAGTGCAGCTACAATGGGAGGCTGTCGGAGCACAGAGCTGAACAGGTAAGAGTAATGGTGTGCTGGAGACCCATGTGCAGACTGATATCAGTCGTGCAGTGTTGTGTTGGTCCTCCATCAGGGAGATCTCTCGCTTCATTGCCTTTCAGTGCTCTGGTCCCATGGGGAGCATCAGCAGGGCAGCAGCCGGTCAGTGGATCACTGCTCTCCACTGATTTTCATTATTTCTTCCACAGATCCTCCCACCGTCTCTGCACCGACAGATCCTGCTGCTCTCTGCAACAACAGCTGAGCTTTGAAATGTCTCATCCCCCATGAAGGTCAGCTTGCATTCTTTTTTTTCAGAAAACTCGGACATAATAGATGCTGCATAGACTGTTATTCACATGCAAACTAATTGAACAAATTTAAAGCATTTGAGTCACTCGGCATGGAATAGTTGAATACTGAATAGCTCTGTCAGTATTGGGTTGGGGAAGCATCAGTAGTAATTTGTATTAAACCTTTGTGATAAAGACAGAGCTCACTCTTAATGTATATATACTCAACAAAAATATAAACGCAACACTTTTGTTTTTGCTCCCATTTGTCATGAGATGGACTCAAAGATCTAAAATTCATTCCAGATACACAATATTACCATTTCTCTCAAACATTGTTCACAAATCTGTCTAAATGTGTGATAGTGAGCACTTTTGCTTTGCTGAGATAATCCATCCCACCTCACAGGTGTGCCACATCAAGATGCTCATCAGACACCATGATTAGTGCACAGGTGTACCTTATACTGCCCACAATAAAAGGCCACTCTGAAATGTGCAGTTTTGTCTCACAGCAAAATGCCACAGATGGCGCAAGCATTGAGGGAGCGTGCAATTGGCATGCTGACAGCAGGAATGTCAACCAGATCTGTTGCTCGGGCATTGAATGTTCATTTCTCCACCATAAGCCGTCTCCAAAGGCGTTTCAGAGAATATGGCAGTACATCCAACCGGCCTCACAACCGCAGACCACGTGTAACCACACCAGCCCAGGACCTCCACATCCAGCAGGTTCACCTCCAAGATCGTCTGAGACCAGCTACTCAGACAGCTGCTGAAACAATTGGTTTGCATAACCAAAGAATTTCTGCACAAACTGTCAGAAACCGTCTCAGGGAAGCTCAACTGCATGCTCGTCGTCCTCATCGGGGTCTTAACCTGACTCCAGATCGTCGCCGTAACAGACTTGAGTGGGCAAATGCTCACATTCGATGGCGTCTGGCACGTTGGAGAGGTGTTCTCTTCACGGATGAATCTCGGTTTACATTGTTCAGGGCAGATGGCAGACAGCGTGTGTGGCGTCGTGTGGGTGAGCGCTTTGCTGATGTCAATGTTGTGGATCGAGTGGCCCATGGTGGTGGTGGGGTTATGGTATGGGCAGGCATCTGTTATGGACGAAGAACACAGGTGCATTTTATTGATGGCATTTTGAATGCACAGAGATACCGTGATGAGATCCTGAGGCCCATTGTTGTGCCATACATCCATGAACATCACCTCATGTTTCAGCAAGATAATGCACGGCCCCATGTTGCAAGGATCTGTACACAATTCTTGGAAGCTGAAAATGTCCCAGTTCTTGCATGGCCAGCATACTCACCGGACATGTCACCCATTGAGCATGTTTGGGATGTGCTTGACCGGCGTATACGACAGCGCGTACCAGTTCCCACTAATATCCAGCAACTTCGCACAGCCATTGAAGAGGAGTGGACCAACATTCCACAGGCCACAATTGACAATCTGATAAACTCTATGCGAAGAAGATGTGTTGCACTGCATGAGGCAAATGGTGGTCACACCAGATACTGACTGGTTCTGAGTCCCCAGACCCTCAATAAAGCAAAAACTGCACATTTCAGGGTGGCCTTTTATTGTGGACAGTCTAAGGTACACCTATGCACTAATCATGGTGTCTGATGAGCATCTTGATGTGGCACACCTGTGAGGTGGGATGGATTATCTCAGCAAAGCAAAAGTGCTCACTATCACACATTTAGACAGATTTGTGAACAATGTTTGAGAGAAATGGTAATATTGTGTATCTGGAATGAATTTTAGATCTTTGAGTCCATCTCATGACAAATGGGAGCAAAAACAAAAGTGTTGCGTTTATATTTTTGTTGAGTGTATATAGTATTAATTCATTCTTAGACATGTGTGCATTGACCAAAAGAATGAAATCCCAGACACATAACTCATGATGAGTTTCTGCAGCAGGATGGTTAGACTCAGCCTTATGCTACAAAAGGCTGAGTCTGAACTAACAGCAGGTGAAAGATTAGTGCTAAAAGGAGCAACACTAGAGGTCTGCAGTGGGGAAGACACTGACTTTTGGTGTTACTCATGATTTGCGACTGAAGAGCAGGACATAAAACAGCAGAAATATAACTTAGGATAAAGAGATGCTTTACCCATGAATCTGTATTGACATTAGGTCATATAATGTATGTAACACATGTGAAATGCTTTTTTGAAGTTGGTGCCTTCTTGACCGAGAAAAGGCAGAAAGTGTTTTTTCTGGCTCATGTGGATGAACGACAACAACTCCCAGAATGCAACAGCACAGCTATTGTGCCTCGGCGGCAGCAGTCGCCTCCCGTTTCTCCATCAGCCTCAACTGCTCGTCGTTATATTGCGGGTCGTAGAGATAGCCACGAACATCAGATTAAAACACAAGCCCTTTAAAATCCCCCTCATCCAGTTTGAAGTTGAAAGATCCTTTTTTTTCGCCAGTGTCGGTTCTTCTCAGCTTTCTCCGCAGAGCCTGTTAGCATAGCTTCCTAGCAAGATGGCGGACGTTGCATTTTGATTCTGGCAGTGAAGTCCCACCCACTGATCTGTAATAGGTCTGTAGCTTCAGTAGATTGAAAACATGAGGAACTTGTGACTAGTTTCACCAGCTCTTACCAAAGCAGCCTTTGATGACTCAAAAAGATGATTTTTGAGTCACTGGAGGCTCCTTTTCAGAAAAAAAATACAGAGCTTTCCCTTCTCAGGGGAAAGAGGGTGGGATGCACGACCATTCAAAAATACTACCAAGCTTAATGCAAATAGTGAAGTATCCCTTTGAGTAATTTTTCAAACAAGGATCCCATTAGTCAGACTGTCCCTGGATCTCAAGTCTCTTAAATGATCTATCCTCAAGCAACACTCCACTTATTGAATATCACTCATTGATTGGACGCTGCTGAGGTTTCTGCTTTCTCCGTGTTTCTCCTCCTTTTGAAGGTTATCGAGGTATATCCAACTGGGATGTGACCCACAGGTTAGATCTGAAGCTCGCTGAAGGGATTATATATCCCGTATGGCCTGGGTAAACCCCCCCCAATCCCCCAGGAGGAGCTGTGAAGCACTGCTGAATTCTGAGCTACCTATAACCTGCTGTCGATGAATAAGCCAATGGGGAATGGACATACAGGGTGGTTCAATCTGACAGTAGATAGTCCCTTCTATCCGTGCTGTATACTGTAAGGACCTACTGTTCAGTGGGTTCATATTTGTTCCTACTTGGTCTGAAATTTTCAGTGTGGGAGTGGCGTCATTGGCCCGTCTAATGTCATTGACACTTCAACTAAATAACATTTGAAAGGTGTGTTACCTGAACTAGCCATTGTTTTTTGTTTGTTTGTTTGTTTTTTTTCCATCTATGTTTGTTTTGTTTGGAGGCGCAGGTGAAGTACAGCATTGTGGGTGTCAACTCATTTCCCGAAAAGGACGCATCCCCACACGATCCAAACCAAACTGCACAAAACCCAGACGTTATAGCAAGTGTTGAGTCTACTGAGGTGGACCCAAAAAATGCCCACTGAATGACCACAAGGGTTCAGTCTACTGAAACCCCCAACTGAAAAGCCCGCACTGCACAGTACAAGCTGTCGCTTTTTAATAAAGGGCCACGGACATTATGACAGGCAGTCAGAAAAACTCTATTAGTCCTTAAGTGGTCAAATAAAAGCTGAGTCAGGACGAGAAAGGCTTTTTGAAGTGGGGACGTCTGTGCTGTTGATTCAGGCCTTTATTGACTTTTGTTAACGCTTCAGTTCTTTTTGTGTCTTATAAAAAGTCCTTCCTTTTGACCGTATTCAGGTGTTTTAGGTGCTTTATTGGGTCAAATTGTGAGTTGTTGTTAGCCCCACAGTGCTGCCTTACTTTATGGTGGGGCGTAAGAGTCGGAAACATTGAGCACAGTTCATGTTTAGTACATAATGTTTTGTTCCTCTATGTACAGGGCAAAACAAACAAACAAAAAAAACATTAAAAGATAACTTTCGTCTTCCTGTTTCTGCTTTCAGTTTCATATTCATGCACCATTACTCAAACATCATCAATGGATTGTACCTGTGGCACGCATTTCTTCTTTATTACTAGGTATATTTATTTCTCAAAGCTTCTCTGCTGGAGTCGATCAAATTCCATCGAGGAGTGACAGGAAAGACTGTGCAAAACGTCAATTACATCTGACAAGACATCCAACTAACAGCCTCACACCGCAGGCTGCCACACTCCGACGTGTTTCCACTTCATTTTGGTTCCTTCTCATATTCATGAGTTACATTTGTGCGATGAGTCCCTTGGATTTTTCAACGATTTTGTGAATTTAATTTATAACAGTTTTGTGAGTCATTGGGAGATGTGAAATGAAGAGTGACAGAGAAGAAGGGGAGTAACACTTCCATAAAAGAAGTGTTACTAAAAACACATTTAGCTTACATTATCCCACACTCAATTCTAATTAAGAATACTTCATCTATAGGGAGCTAAACAAAAACTTTGTGGGGGGGAGGACTTCAAGCATAGGAGACATGTTGGGCCCCCCATGAAACATGTCCTAAAACAACAAAACAAGGACGTGATGACCCTGCAGTCCCAATAAGGGTGAGCATGCCTCTGCTTTAATTCTAAATTATGAAAATTATCTTTGAGCAAACTGAAAACAACAGAGCAAGGCTAAGACAGTGATCAGCATGTAGCAGTAGAGACTAGGTTCATTGCCCTGGTTTTTCCACAAGGCTTTTTTCCTCAAATTTTTTTAAATCGCTTAAACGGGCTGCCATCTCTTGGCTTTTTTGCTTCAGGCTGCATCTGAAAAAGTTAAATACTGTCTGACTGGGGAACCTTGATTTAAAGTCCTGAGGCCAACTGTATCTTTGCCTGGAATTGGCCGTTCCAAGCGGAGTCTCCTGGGCCGAGTCGCTCGGCTGGTGGCTCCATTCTTTGGACTAATTTGTGCTTGTACTCAGCAGGCATTTAAAAAAGGGGCCATACAGGTCAGCTTAAACATTCAACATTTTTATTGAGGCTACATGATCATTTTGGAACTTTTTTTTATCATTTTTTTTTTTTTAAGGGAGATACTCACCTAACCATGACAGATGGCCTTCTCTGCCACTCATAATGTACTTTGTTCTTTATGGGCAGACTTATGCGGATTTCAAGCAGATATATAAATTTCTTTTGGAAAATAACGTGATATGTGCACAAGAAAATTTGTTTGGAGGGGGTTTATGTAACAGCTCCTTGCAGGTCCAACACTCCTTCTCTCCAAACCTGGAAAATTACACGGTCCTTGTAATGTAGAAACCTTCCCAAAACTTTCCCTGGAGATTTCCCCTTCATGACATCACAAAGGGCAGTAACTCCTCCCTCTGCTAGGTGTTTTGTTCTGTCCTCTTAAGTCAGGCTTTTCACTGGAAGCAAAAGGGCCTGGAGCGAGAAAGCCCGAGTCACACAAGTCCTTTCAGAAAGGGGCGTGGCCAGACAGCTCATTTACATTTAAACCAACAGGCACAGAAGCAGCCTTTAAAAACGTTGAACGCCTATATTTTAATAGCTTAAAATAGCTTTAAGTCAACAAAATTAAACATTTAATTTGCTTTTAAAAATGATATGCCCATTTTTGAGTGTGATTTTGCAAAAAGGTTTCAAAACGTTGGAACACGATCATGTTTACAACTCTGGTGGGGCCTGAAGGGAGATCAGGGATACTGTTAAAGAGGGGTGTTTAATAATTCTTATTCATATGTTCAACACTTCTGGGCCTCCTTTGTCTTATTTTATGCTTTAGGATGCTCCTCTCTTCCCCAGACTCTTCAACTAACAGAGCAATGCACCAGGACTAAACTTTGGTAACACTAAAGATTACAACAACCTAAAAAAAACCTTATTTCATATATGCCTGAGTGGAATGAATACGTGTAATGTTTGTACGTGTAAAAGGCAGCACAAATCGCTATTGTTGCTATCATGTGCAGACGTACATTTTCATTACACTGTTGGAACTGTTTTTGTATAAATGTTTACAATTATGGAACGTATAAAACAAGGACAAAGGAATAACATCTATAACATCTTACTCCTCCATCACAGCTGCAGTCTCTCTCCTTCTTACTAATTTCACACTGGCTGGACTCCTCCTCCCTCTCAGCTCTCTAACTGATAGGTGCGGCCTGGTTCATGTGTACTCTGTGTGTTATTCCCCTGTTCCCTGTGCATGTCATCATGACATATTGGTTTACACAGTTAAAGCAGTCTGTAATCTGTCTTCGTTGTCAGTGTCCCTGATTAGCTGGCATGTTGGCAACAAGTTTGGCATGATAATGTTGTGAAGTCCCTTGTGTGCTCTCAGAGCCTGCGTCCTCATGTCAGAGTGTCATTTTTTCACGACAGAGACTAGTCTTTAATCATTTTCTTTGCGAGCTTGTTTTAAAATTCTCACATGGCTGCATCAGTGGGCGTTGGAGTGAAAAATTGTATAAGCAACGACGTGTGTTTGAGCATGATGTGTCTGTTTACTGTGAGTAACAAACTGTGACCAGTGAACAAAACAGGCAGTACAGGAAGTGAAGGGCAGACATGCAATGTATGTCACCTGTGAGACAAATTACTTTGGCGTGAATGTTAGCAGGCAGTTAGTGTCAGCACTGCTTGAGGAAGTCACAACCTTAAATGTGCGAAGGCTTTACAGAGCCTCTATTTCTCCTGGAAACATAACAAGTTTTCATGTTTACAGTAATGTGTTTAAATTGTTATTTTTTTAAAAAGTGTGTTGACCTCATTTAGTGTTAAGGAGGAGCATTGAGCAAACTGGATGAACTAGGCTGCAGGATAACTGGGAATGTGCAGCATCTCTCCCCTGGACAGAGCAGTACACCCTGAAATTAGCCAACAAGACACATCGGACCCTTTGCACTCTGTTGGAATGAACAGGACTAAAACAGGCGGCACATCTTTTTGTAACACGCAGCATTGAATTGTTAGAGACGAAGCAATCAGGCAAAGGTGTAAAAGGAGCAAATTTGCTTTAATTAAGTTGGAAAAAAGTCAGAAGCAAAATCAATTGAACATGTAACAAAAAGTGAGGAGAAAAAGAGGTCAACTAATAAAGTAACTAAGGCTAACATGACGAAACGTCAACTCACACAAATGGAATTATATTGATATTAGACGAGTCCAATATTAACACAATTTAACTACAACCCAAACATCTAACAAACTGAGAAAATGACCTAACAAAATAAACTATTTACCAATAAGTTAATGTTCATAAAGAAAATCAAAGTCAACTGAAAAAGATCTTTTCTTGAAATCCTGAGTCCCTGGGTGCATTCAGATTGTCCCTCCTATATCTCTTTACCTTTACCCCGGGAACGTTTACTATAAGTGGCGGTCATGGTAAGAGCTGTTGGCATGCGTCAACGCTTCCCTCCTTTAGAATAGGAAACACTGGACCAAAGGAGATGAGAGAATACCGCCCCACAAATCCTTGATCCATCGACCATTCACAAAAATAACGATGACCAAAAAGAGACGCGGATAATGTTTTATTCAACATGTTACCTTCACTGAAGAAAGCTTTGTGCTGTTCTACATTAGTATGCCTAAAATAATGAAGTATGTCTTTCACTAATGGAAAAATTTATGCTGGTGACGTAAATTAGTGAACATTAATTCATTTCATACAATCATACTTATTTTGGATGAATGTTGATTCATTAGTGGACAGGTAGGTGAGCTGTTGTTACCTGGAGCCTGGTAGCTTATATTCTCTTTATTATATTTCCAACCTCGTGGTTATTGGATTATTTCACCGGTAACAAGGCAGAGGGAACTTTTTTTAGATTTACTGTTTGTAGTCCATTTTCTAAAAACTGTAGTTTTTACCACCTCAGACCCACGTCATTAACCTCCGCACGCTGCATAATCACGTAGTTGAGCAGAAATACAGCCGGATTGTCATGGCAACATGAACGCTTTTCCCTTAGTCTACTGAGATCCTCTCTGAAAGGCTGGATGGCCTCTTAAGCCCTGCCCACAGGAAGCGGGAGCCACTGTCAGTGTGGATGGGGGGGGGGGGGGGAAGCGATGGATTCAGATAGTCGCTCCTATCCCCTTCAGCTATTTATTCACTTTACCTTAACCCTAGGAAAACATCCGGAGGTTAAGGAAAGATGTCAGGAAAAGTCATAAGGACAAAGAAAAACGTGTGGTGTGAATTATTTAAAAGGAAACATATCTGATTAGAATTAATATAACTAAATAAATCCTCACACAAGGATCTTAACCTGCTCGTTTTGTAAAGTGTTTCAAGATAACATTGACTTTGAATTATCAGTATACAAAAAGTGATTGATTTCAAACTGTGGAGAATCGAGAACATGCAAAATTGTAATCTTGACCTTGTATTTTCTATATCGTAATCTTTTTTTTGTTTATTCTCAAGAAAATATATTCTTATCAACTTCTTCTTATAACTTCTCTTGAAGTGACAGCACCAGTGTATTCAACTTTTTACCAGACTTTACTGTCGATTAGCAGGCAACATATACGAGTGGTGGTGAAAATGGTCTTCTCATATCATAACAACAGACTACCATTGGATGGCATGGACGGTTATTTCCTCTCTGTCATGAGCAGAACGTATGTGGTGGTTGGCCGTCTGCTGAAGTCTTTGCGGCGTGCTCTAGTGGAACTTTTCTGTGTCTTCATGGAGTAGGACCTCCTGTCTCTCCCTCGCTCAGTCACTGTGACTGGGTTTGTGTACTGTAAGTAGCAACCGAAGGTGAAGGTGTCCTACATGCCAGCGACCGAGTGGAACATTTTACACTTCAGTTTATCTCATTTCTTCCTCAAGCAAAAACGATCTGACTATTATGACATGTGAGCATCCATTTAATATTCATACGAGCAACAATAATACTTTGACACAAAAATGTGATGGCATATTGCGGGGTGAGGAGCTCTTTGTGTAACCACTTAATGGCCACAGTGGGCTGCTGTTGGAAAGCTGCTAAGTTTTGGGTTTGTTGTTGTTGCTGTTGAGTGCTGGTGGGTGGCACAGAAAAGAAAAACACATCTGAACTTCACTTTCAAATAAAAGTGCTTCATTAAGAGAACAAGTTAAGTGAATATCTGGAAAGTCCAAAAGGGATTTTCACTGTGTTAATGTGCAGTTGTAAAGTTATAACAGCCCGCACTATTGGGCTTATTTTCCACTTCTTTTATTTTCAAACTCGTGAAAAGAAAACCAGACAAACTACCCAGGGTAGTCAGAGATACAAAAGTAAGATGAAAGGAAATCTCTACAGGAAGTGATGTTTGCTCAGAACTCTCATCCATCATGCTTTCAATCACTGTTACTAGCCTGCACAACACAAAGTTTGGCTCTGTGAGGTGCCAAGCTGTATAATCCAAGGGGAAACAATATATACAGTACACACTGCGTACCACACAGAGGAGAACTCTCCCTACCTGTTTAATTGTCATTTTAATTGTCTCTAATGGCTATTATCGTCACCGTTCCAATCTGATAGTCTCCTTAAAAGACCTCATTACAGTTACAGTTAGTCATTACTTCCAGAGGTGACTTCATGTCAAAGTCAAAATAATATAGTTTTGCTATGTAGGAGGTTTATGATATGTGGATCCAAATCCTTTTTTAAATGTAAAACTGGGATTAGAGATTTGACAGTAGAGAAGACAGGGCTCTTAACTCTACACTCTTTAAGATGTGCTCTTGTGTGCTATAATGCTCCAAAGCTTTCTTGATCATGAGAAGATTTTACAACATTTTTCTTGTGCTTCATTTGCAATTAATGGGAATGAAGTTTAACCCAAACATCAACCTCATGGTGCAGATTTGTAGAAGTTCAAAAATGTAAGCTTTGCCCGTGCTGTGCACAAGAGGAGATGAAAATGTGTTTATTAAATGGAGGTCAGATGGTTCCTTTCTGGGGATTTTCCAGATAGTCTGGGGAGCTCGTTGACTGAGAGCTGATTGGCTTTCGTGACACAAATTTCTCACCCGGGTTAAAATCAATTTTAAGAAGATAAAACATGATTACAGGCTCAGGCTCCAGATAAGACAACAGACATTAAATACAAACCAAAATATGTACATTACACTTGAAACTCATAAAATACAAACCACAGAAGAGGAACATCAATGCAAGGCAGGGTATAAAATCACTAGATAAATAAAACCATGGCCTCAGTGGAAACAACTGTATCAGTGTCTCATATTTTGGAATGATCGCTTGTAGTCCTATGTTATGGACGCAACCACAAGAGAGAGATCTGAGAGATCTGTCAGGGCCTGTTTCTCAAAAAGCATACCGAATAGCACCTTGGGAGATCTGAGCAACCAATCAGAGAGGAGCAGCCGCCGATGTGAAGGCGTAAGAAGTTTGCTAGCTCAGCAGTCTGCTTACGACAGAGACGTTTTGTTTTTGCCTCTAAATTCTTGTCGTCCCCTCTGGACATGCCACTGTCCACAACAAACCATATAAAAATCCTACATCTGAAATCATGCTCCATATTCTGTATAGCAATAGGAGAGACTCAGAAAGTCACAACGTAAACCAAGGGCGTCTTTATAGCTTGCATCTGGATAAAAACAGCTGGTTGAACAACCTCCTTCACAGTGCTCAATGACTGTTTGAGAAACTGTTTTTTTCAAATAATTTCTGCTGTGATTTCCATCTATCAAGAAAATAAATAAATTGTTGTTAACAGTGTTGATTTCTCACATTAACTTTTGATAATCGGTTGGTTATTCACCAGTCCTAAAGGCTCTACAGTAAAATACGAAATGGTAAACAGACTTGAAGTTGTATAGTGCTTTTCTAATCTTCTGACTACACCAGAAGTCACCTCTACACATTCACAAACTGATGGTGTGACTGCTATTTAAAGTGACTTATCCCAGTCATACAGTATGCAGTCAAGTGGCGACAAAGCTGCAGGAGCAATAGAGGGGTAAGTGTCCAAGAACACATTCAACATATGAAACTCTGAATGTGATGGATGGATGGATGGACGGACGGACGGATGGATGGATGGATGCTTTATTGATCCCGAGGGAAATTCAAGGCATCCAGTATCAGTATACAGACAGGCAGGACACAAGACATTAGTTACAACACCGTGGATTTTCAAATGTGTATCCTCAAACAGAACTTAAAAAGACAATGATATTAAGCAACTGTTTACCTCTTCAGCTATAAAACAAAACTTTGCCAGGAGCTTTTAAACCCGTTATGTAACTAAGTCAATTTAATATTAATGCTTTAATATGACCAACAGAAGCAAACAACGATCAGCGAGATTTTCTATTTAAAAATAAATCTTCTTATGCCCAAATCCTGTTTATACATATTCTTTCCAGTTTTTCCCCCATGAGAAGGACATCACATCCTAAGGACAATGTTCTTTTCAGAGTAGTAGGCATGTACAAGACTGGAGACTGTACTTTGTCCAAGTGGAGGTGGGAGGTCAAGATACGATGCTCCACTTTCAGATGCCAAACGAGTTTTCTAGAGGAGGACAACTTAATGCGGTTGCTTGTGACTAGATATTATTAGCACTGTATGCTTTGTGAATTAAACCTTGAGATGGAGCAGATAGTGGGATTAAATGATGCACATTTTTTGGGAGGCTTTAAGCAGCCGTGATTCACTCTCAGTGAAGCAGGCCTCGAGTGCGCACTGAAAAACAAAAGCTGTGCTTCAAGTGATAGTGCAGAAAACAACAAATCTTAAGTAATTTCAAACGGAGAATTCACCCAAAATAAATGATGCAAATGAACATGTCAGGGAAAATAAATGAAGCGAAATGAAATTGTCCTCACCTCTGTCTAACTAATATGTTTATGGTGTTTGCCAAAAGAGCTCTAGTAGTATTACATTTGGCTTTCGTAAAAAAGTTCTGTCTTTGGCTTCCCCATCTGAATCTTATCTTATTAAATGAGATTTTTTCCTGTCTTCAGAAAATCTTTGCCTCCCAGCAATGTATGTCCGACTCAAGCTCCAATCTGCATTTACACCGCTGAGCTCAGCACCATGAAGAACGACTGAGAGGTTCAATGGTGCGCACTAGAAGAAGAGCTGTGTTCAGTCTGATGCACCAATTCAACATTAAAGACATGAAACCAAGTGTGAAAATCCTAATAATTCCTTTCACTTTGAAAAAATATGGGCGATGGTCAGTGGCCATAAGTATGTGTGCAGTGAACTTGGAGTTGAAATAAAACGGCCTGCTTGTATGCCATGTCTTCAGCGGGTCAGCAGGCAAGGAGAAGTCTGATCCGGGAACGACACTTTCTGACAGCTGATGCAGAAATATCACATAAAGGTGAGAGTGACTTATTCTGCCAGCTTCAGACACAAAGAATAAAGCTCCACCCAAAACACATGCAAAGGTATAGCTCTCTCTCTCAGGGCACAGGGCGTATGAAAAAAAAAAAAAAACTATAAGCAGCAGCATGTTAGAGGTGTTAAACAACACAAACAGGTAACCAATAAGAGACTAAATTCACATAACCAGAGTTTCCTCCAGAATCCTACTGTTTTATTTTTTCGCAGGAAGTCTCGGTGAGCTGATGAAGAAAGCTTGAGCCAATGGGAGGGGGGAGTGTCGTTTCTGTACTGTGACTGCTGCATAAAGTGTCTGCACGCGACCGCTACGATCTCCTTGCACGTAATTAAACGGCTGCATGGCATCTTCTGTTCGTCAGTGTTGTGATTCCGTCAAACTGTTTGCAACATCATGTAGTGGACTCTGCTGCTTTGCGTTTTTTTACCCTCCCCCCCCCTCTCCCCCCGACGGGGATAATCTCCAGCTGTGAGGAGCAGATGTGAACAGCCAGGTCAGGAGAATATCCGGATTCTGTTTAGGGTGAATATCCGGTGCAGTCCTCTTGAAATTATCTACATATTTTCAGGCGTGTATATGTGAAAACGTCTATCACTTCGTCCGTGCTGATATACTGTACTGACAGATAGATAAGGAGGTCAGAGAACTTGTCTTAGAATGACATTAATGGTAGAGTTATATCATCCTGTTTGGACTCTCGAAGTGGTTTTTCTACTTTATGAATACCAGAACGAATGCAGCTTATTTTGCATTGCGTCCATTAGACATGAAAGTGTGGTGACAGGTCGGCTGTGAAGGCACAGCTGAAGTTTGTCTGAATGCTGTTGTAGGTGTTCAGATGTGAGGTGACAGAGTTTGTCTGAGTCACTCACTCAAACTCTGAGTGGGAGGCATTTCTGTTAAAACACCGGACAAAATGTTTTCTTTTTTTATATATATTTTATCACTTGTCAGACCTATTGAGAGATAAAAATAAAAACAAAGCTATACAAGGGTTTTTTTTTTTATATTCCGGGTAAGCATATGAGGGTTTAATCTCTGATTATAACTCAATTATGGAATGGATTGTTGCATAAAAATGAATCATATACCAGTCCAAATTACACCAGAGGATCTCCACAATGCTCCATCAGTAGATCAGAATAGTCCTTTTTTTAATTAAGGCTGATTTTAAGAGCTCTCCAGAGCATCATTAATTAAAACTATAAACTGACAGAGTTCTTTTTAAACAATTACTGCACTTTTATTGGCTGGCTGTCACGACAGATTAAAGACAAATCAGATGAGTTATTTATTCCGAGATCGATAAGTAAATAATGCTCATCAAATGCTGTTTAAGAGAAGAAAAAAAAGACACTGCTGCTCTTAGACAAATAACTTAATAGTAAGACGTGTTTAACTTTGACTACAGGAGTTTTTCAAGCTTTGGATCCTTTATTTACAGTGTGTGCTTCTTTTTGTGTAATCACACAGAACCTTAAAGCAACTAACATCTACATTTATTTTCTCTCATGCACCCTTCTTACATTTTGTGTTTTTTATTACATTTTTGTGTTTTTTGTTATTCTTAATATTTCACATTTTTTTAAATTCTTAAATTCTTCTTAAATTTTATATATTGGTAATTGCTTCTCATATTTTATTTATTTATGTACTTATTTTAGCCTTGTTTTTTCTTTCACACCAAGACAAATTCCTCGTACTTGTAAATGTGCGTGGCAATAAAATCGATTCTGAACAAATACAGCGCAAAAGCAGGCAGCAAAATGTTGTTTTCCTTGCAAAGTGTAATGCTGCACATTCGTATCCCTTATCCCTCGACCCCCAAAATATAGGCACCAGAGACTGAGGACACCACTGTCACAAAATGCTTTAAAGAATATAAAAACACAGACAGTCAAGTACGAAGGTTCCTGCCTGATGATCTCTTGAAATCAATCCTCACATGGATCCTGAAATGGATTGTCAGTCTAAGGTCATTAAAACAGGACTCATATCTTCTCTCTTCTTCCTTTTTATCTCGCTGCTGGATTTTGCACCATTTGGATATGACTGATTCATTTTTGGTTTATATCTGCTAAAAGAACATTACAGTGATCTCATCGTGAAGTTCAGCAGCATTGATCTTATCCCTATTCTTAAGGTGGTGCTAGCATGAGTGAACAGCTTGTTCTGTATGTTTCAAAGGTCATACAGGTTTCTGACGTATAACAGTGTGTACAGACGGGCACTCACACTAATAAGCCTCTTCAAACTCAACACATAAGAAGACAACAGCCTTATTAGAGACCGAAATGTTAAAAGTAACAAAACCCAAAATGTAATAATCCAAATGTAAGTTGTTACATGAGGGAAAATATTTTTCTCCTAAAAGGTAACAATTTGTTACTTTTTGGGCAAAAAGTTCCCAAATTCCTTACACATTGTTTTCATTTCATCACATATCTCAGTTAATGACTGTGGTCAAACCTTTTAGGTTATATTTTTAGTTTTTGGAAGGCGGTCTTGTAACCCCCCCTCTTAAAGTCTTGCGACCCCCCACGGCATCCTGACAGCAACAGCTGGGCCTGGACACCTTGTACACCAGGGAGGTGTAGCGGCTCACCAGCTCAGTCTGAAAAGATGAGTCTCATCCTCTGCGAGTTTCAGCTCCTTCCTTCTGGACTTTCAGACTTTCAGTTCCAAGGTGCAAAATGAAGCACTCCAGGAACAGCTTTGTCCCAGCAGCCACAAGTCATCAAGTCCAAGTGAGTGTGTATTGTGTTTTTCCTCTCTGTTGCTTGATGTGGTCGATGTTATTTCATGAAGGCCTCGCATGGAGGGACTGAGACGGCAGGCTGGGAAGCTGTTGTTATACTTCTTTATGGTTCCTGATGGATGTATTATTTATGTTGGTGTTTTCTGCTCTGTTTTTTTTTTTTTTGCACATGAACTTATTTTATTAATTGTACGATTGGAACCTGCACACTTTATGCACCTCAACACTTTTACCCATGTACCGTGCATTTGCACTTAGTGTGTTTTGTGTATTGTCTGTTGTATTAAGTGACTTTCCCTGCAACCTGATTTACTTACGAGCACAAATAAAGTAGCCCGAATCTGACCCCCACTTTGTGAACCACTTCCTTATCAATCCTTCATGTTCGCCTCAAACCAGTAATGATCCCTGCTGTTATTGGTCGAGAGGTATTCTGACAAAGAAAAGAAGAATACATGAAAGTGATGGAAGCACGCAAACACGTGATTTGATAAGAATAAAAAAAATAATGCCACCCCCATCCAAAAATAAATCAGATTTACTAGCAGCTTTAAATCTAATGTCCAAACTTGATTATGCATGCTGACAAAGTGCACATGCTTGATAAAGTGGGCTCTTTAGATTTGCACTTGGAGCCTGAAAACAAATACATTTAACAGAGTAAACATGGCAATATATTAAAGAGTCAATGGTGAAGGTCATGGAAGGGAAATAACATTAGATGCGGATATACTGTTCAGAGAATCTGGATCATATGCACACATCACATATTTTTTTTAAAAAGTCAAAGGTTCAACTGTTTAGGTTGTAAGTGTAGTCTGTGTTGTTAAAAAATTTGTACAGCTTTGTAAATGTAACTCAATTAAATAAAGCTGTTTACACTGACAAGACTGAGAAATGGGACCACATGGAGGCAGCAGGAACGCAACCTGAGCACCCTGTGCGTCACGTAACTGTATGAATAACTGTCAACTTCCTCTGATATAGTGACATGGTGAAGCTGTTCTTTGTGGTGCACAGTCAACAAACATCTGCTGAATGGCTTCTCTGCAAAGTCAGACAGAGAGGGAAGACAGATGAAAAATGACGAGGCAGACAAAGATGGAGAAAGCGACACGCGCTCGTGCACACAGCTCAGAAAGAGAGCTGCATCGCCTCTGTTGTGTTTTTTTTTGTTTACTTTTTTTTTAGGCCTGGCACGGCCAAAAGTGTCACAAAATGACACATTACAGCCTAATGCAAGTGCGTGTAACCACTGTTTAATTTTTTTAGTTATTCATTCTCACTCAGTGTGGGTCTGTTTTTGCACAACGCTGATATGATGGCAGGAACTGAAGAAAGCAGAGCTCTTCCTCCACAGCTCTCAGTCTCTCTCTCTCTCTTTGGTTTTTATTTCAGTCATGCTTGACAAGCTCACGTATAAAGATATGTTGTGGAAAATGGAAGTAATGTTATAATAGCTCTGCTTGCCAGCATGGGGAAGTCCTTGACAGCAGCCAACCAGAACCTGTCCAAAGGTATATCAGCAAAGCTTAGCTTTAAACGCTGCTCTTGTCTCAGTTCAGTTAGTTCTTCCTGCTCCTGCAAAGTCACGTCCTTTCCAAAAACTGCTGCTGAGCTAAATGCGTCCAGTCAAGTCAAGTCAATAAAACGACAGCTTCTCCTCAAGAGTTTTCAGGTGTTGTATCAATGTTTCTGCCTTTTTTGATTTGGCTACCAGTCCAGCTGCTAAGCAGCGACCTTTGAGAGCTCTCTCAGACACTTTTGTGGTTTTTCTCACGAAAATCACCTGTTTCTCAGCGTGTTGATGCAGGTGAACAAAATAGCCATTCTCTTGTTTTTCGTTTGGAGATGGCGTTTAAGCTTGCTTGGAACCATGGCACTGTTGGATAGAGTTCCCCCACACCATGCACAACGAAGTCGGTGCAAACGGATCTCCGGTGAATGTAAATCCAATTGAAAGATAACTTTCACTGCATAGCCCAGAACACACCACGTTTGATTTCTTTTGACCTCCACTCATACTTGGCATTTCGTCTGGGTTAGAGTTTTGACCAGGACCCGGGTCAGAGTCGGTGCTTTTCCTTGTAAAATATTTATCCATATTTTCTGGACTTCTCGTCGCATTTATCATGCAGAATAATCATGCATCAACAATTGTGTTATCTTAATAAGTTAATAAATGTACTCCCTACTGCCACCCACTGACATTGAGGAGTATTACTCTACCACCCATTACATTGCTAGTACCAGTGTGGAACAATAAGGCCTACATGCAGTAACTAAATAATATATTTTAGACCTATGTGAAATTTAAACATTTCCCACAGTGCACCTGACGATCTCTCATGGCACTTTAGTGTGTCCTGGCACAGTGGTTGGAAATCGCTGGTCTAAACCTACAAAGCCAATCTCTCTCTCTCTCTTTTCACAATTTCTGACTCTATACATTTTTCTCCTAAACAAAAACATAACTGGCCAATATATTGGTTGATGAGTTTGTCTGCAGAGGCAATTTTCTCAGTTAAGAACCATATATCACAGTTTCTTGGCAACTCCACTGTACTAGTTGATATATTTTTGATGCAGAGCTATAGACTTTTGTTTTTCCTTTTATTGCTGCTCATAAAAAGGAGTGTTTTTGTTTTGACCCTCTAAAGTAAAAAATATTCATGTTGTCAAATTACCAAAATTTAGTAAGACTAAGGCAACTGGGGGCGCCTGTTACGTTTTGGATAGGCGGACCCCAAATTGCAGAGACGGACAAAACAAAAAGGTTTTAACAAAAAAACAAAAAGAGCAGGCAGTGAGGGCAGGGAGCTGGCTGGCTTGAAGATCCACCAGAGAAGACAGTGAAAACTCAGACGAGGAGAACAAACCAGAGGCACACCAGCGAAAACTAGAAACGAGAGAAAACAAGATCAGTCCACAGCGTCAAAAACGAAGGCACAAAAAATCCACTCTTATCCTATAAACAATTTACTGGTAGCAACAGTGACTCTAGCGACTGAGACGGAATTATCTGGCAGAGTAGTGGAGTGCAAGCCAGGCGTTTATGGAGGAGTTGATGAGTGAATAGAAATCAGGTGTGCCTCGTCTGCTGCGTGGAGGAGCCAGCCACACCCCCTGCCGTCAGAAATTGTTGTTATGCAGTTTCTCCTAACTCCAGCCCATAGCAAAGGGTGCACCCGTTATAGAGGTCTGCAAGAGT
This sequence comes from Symphodus melops, assembly GCF_947650265.1. Lineage (NCBI taxonomy): Eukaryota > Metazoa > Chordata > Actinopteri > Labriformes > Labridae > Symphodus > Symphodus melops. Next base: position 24,240,754 of record NC_136699.1, read on the forward strand.
CTACAGAGGGCCTTGTTTTTTAAATACATAATTCAGGATAGCATCTTGCAGGGTGCAGTGTTTGTTTGTTTTTTTGTTAGTTTGTTTTTGCATTTTTTTGCTGCTTTTAAGTTTTAAGCTTTGCTCTGACTCAGTTAATGTGACACACCTCCCTCGTCAATCCTGAGCTGTCAATCAGGCCGTGCACAGTGACACACACACACACAAAGTTCAACACAGGGAAACTGTACCATGTAGCAGCTTATAGGGACGTGGTCGAAAAAGCAGCAGGTTTGGTTACAGGGGAAAAGTCCGTATTAGCAAAGTATCCGACAGAGAAAGGAGTCTGGTTGGAAGGATGCGGACAGTCAGAAAAACAGATGCTGTGCAGACATGCTCGGGAACAAGTTTTATCAACACACAGTAACAGAAGCACAGCTCAGTCACACACACCGAAGGATCACATTTAATGACTGAAAACATCAGTTATAACGGCCTCCTCATTAAAAAATTGCAGAGTTTAAATTGGGCTAATAATAATTAGACTTAATGACTCGGGGCGGGCTGGGTTTTTTGGGCCCTATCTAAGATCTACATGCTCACTTTAATTTCGTAGGTCAACCAGTGAGAAGAGCACACCAGAAACCCTTTCCTCTTGTTATTTGTTTCATACTTTATTTTAAGCTGGGTACCTGGCCTTCATCCTAAATAAACACAAAATAATCATCTCTCAGGTTAAATTTGATTAATGTTTTTGATGCTGGTTTTATACCTGTAATCTTCTTGAATTTCCCTCGGGATCAATAAAGTATCTATCTATCTATCTATCTATCTATCTATCTATCTATCTATCTATCTATCTATCTATCTATCTATCTATCTATCTATCTATCTATCTATCTATCTATCTATCTATCTATCTATCTATCTATCTATCTATCTATCTATCTATCTATCTATCTATCTTCTGCTAGTCCACATCATAAGATATTGCACAGAAAGAGGAAGATAATTGAGTTGAGATAAGAGTGCGGAGAGTATCATCTTTAAATTATATTTCCTTTGATATACTCTGTTGTTGCATGCATACAGTGGGGAGAGTGGCAGACTCACAGTCAGAGGCTTTTCTAACTTACTCTTTATTTTACCCTTGACCAATGCAAATTAAAACATTGCCATTGGGGCTCTTAAATACACTGTATGTTACAGAAACCTATATTTCAGTGTTACAACAGCTGGTGTGAACCGTGTAGAAAAGCTATCCAGGAGCTCTCTCCCACCTCCAGCCACTGCACACCGACCCAGCTGTCAATACAGTAACTGCTAACCATAATGAATGACTCGCTAACAAGAGGCCTAAGCTACAGTGTCAATACACAACACCTGTTCCATTAGTAACAGAGTCAATACATGACTCCTGTGACAATTCACCCCACACCAGTACTTAGCTTTTCCAATTTCAACGTTGTTCCAGTGACTGTGAGGAGACTCAATTTGTCTCTCTGGGCTGAAAAGTTGTGTGACAGCGAATGAAAATGTAGCTCTGCGTCAAGCTAACAATACTATAACGCTTCCCATTCCTGAAGCACGTCTTTTCAAGACATGGCTTTCAATCATAACACCTTTTAAAAATATATATATTTTTATCATCTGAGCTTGATGACTGGTCATGTAAAAGATTCCCTTCTCTTTTAATACCACACCTTCTACACATCAACAGCCCATTTCTCACCTTGTTTCAGCTCTTGTCTCCAGTTGTTGCTGACTCAGCACATCTGCAGACGCCTCTTTAGATTCCTTTGGTGGTGAAACTCAGACATTTCACAGACAGCTGCAATTAACCCTTTGACACACAAGCTATGCTTACCCCCTCTAATGCACAACATGGATCAAAAATGACCCGCATTCATTTCCTTTGTAATTTCATGTATAGCTGAGTGATTCTCTGCTATACTTTTCAAATGAATGCCCATCACTCTCCTTTTCAGCTGCTGAGACTGTCACCCACACATTCATCACCTCCAGACTAGACTACCGTTCATCATCCAAAACACTCCAGAAACTACAAAATATCCAGAACTCAGCTGCTCGTCTTCTCACACACTCATGCATAAACTCCTCATCCTCACTTATACAGCCCTCCATAACCTGGCTCCCCTTCTACCTGTCTGAGCTGCTCCCTTTGCACTCTCCCACCCACACTGTCAGGTCTGCAGAACCACCAGTCCCTGGGTGGACAGTGCCTTCTCCATCGTCGTTCCCACCCGCTGGAGCTCACTCCCCAAAAAACCCCAGAGACTCCTGCTCACTCTTCACCTTTAAAAACTCCTAAAAACTCGCCACTTCAACATCGCCAACTTCTAAAAAACTCTGCTCTCATTGTTATCTTCTACCTTAGTTCTTCTCTGTGCTGTTGTAAGCGTCTTCGAGTACTTACCAAAGCATTATACAGGGTGAATGTTTTTCTACGTTTATTATAAAAAATAAATTGATAAAATAAAAATCAACAAAAAAAACAAAAGGGTGGGAGTTGAAAAATGTTAGTCCACTCAGGGTAATGTGAAAGAAGGAGCTCACATTGACCTGCCGAACACGTTAATGCCGTAGAGTTGTGTCTTCTGTGAAATGACAACAATCTCTGAAGAGACGGAAACAAAGCGAGTTCTCCCGCTGTGTGTAATAAAGTTTCTAATTCTAAATAAATAACAGACAGAGAGGTAAGTAGAACATGAGTCAAGATAACATGAAGCATTTTTAAACAGGCAGTGATTCAGAAACACAGAGGGATATTTTACATTCACATTTGTTACAGCTTAAACCAACTGACAACACTTCAAACTGATCAGTCTGTCGTTGGTTTGATTGCCATGTAACCAAGTGTGCTTACATAGTGTTTCAGCGTGCCTGATAGCTCAGCTGTCAGTCAAACACACACACACACACACACACAACAGCCTGTTAGCTTGAAGGCATCCAGGCGAAAAAAGATCCTTTTGGATAGAAGTCTGATATTCAAGTCTTTCACAAAACAAATGTATTAACTGCAATGGTTAAAAACATCACTTTAAATGTTAGTCTATGTGTTTAAAGAGAACATGTTTAACTCCAAATGTGCCTTTGACATCTGTCCTGTGTTGTTACTTTTTCTCGAGCATTTCAAAAATGCCCTTACCCCAAGCTGTTTCTCTAACAACGCGGCCCCCGCTCAAGGTAACCATACGGTTTGTCAGGCAGGTTAAAGCGATCGCCCCTGGAGAACCACAAAGCATTTAACTAACAGTGTGACCCCGCTCTGTTGGCCATAAGGTTTTTCGAAGCGGCTAGAGTTGTCATCTGTCAGGGGACGATGCACCCGCCAAGCCAGCATCTGTCCCTCTGACGCATGGACACAAACAAGCAGAGTGTAGAAACTCTCTCCCACATGGCCATCGATGCTCATTACCATGCTGCAAAAAAATAAAAAATAAATAAAGGTCTTATATATGGTGTTGCTTTTCCTGTTTGTGAAGCAGTTTGTAAAGATTTTTTATTCATTATAATTCATAACAGTGTGGTGGTGGAGCTGCCCGTTTAAAGCTAAGAGTTCAAGGCAGAGTCCCTGAAGGGCAGTTAGAAACTTTTCTGTATAAAGACTTCGTCAAGGTTAATCCCCAAAGAAAAACAATGTTCAGACCTTTCTGAGTGCTACGTTATTCAAACTCTCTTTTGCCAGTTTGGGTGTGATTGTATATTTCTTTATTTCTCTAGAGGTCAATCTACGAAGGTAATACATGCGTTTAAGACAGAGCCATGAAATCTATGGTGGTCAATGCAGTCTGAAACTAATCATATCCATAGTGTGTCCATGACCTTGGAGAGCCTCAGGATTGTCTTTTTTGTTGTCTGTGGGGCGTTTTATTAAAAACAAAATGTTATCACTCTCAACTCTTATTTTATGGTAGCCTGGTCACTTCAAACGTATAAAGTCTGTGAGTCACTCCAGTCTCATTTTTTTTCCTCCACTTCAAGGTTTCACAATAAAGATAGCAATTGTAAATCCAATAATTCATAATAAGGTTTGCTGGAAAACATTTCACACTTTGTACACCACAACAAGAAATAATATCTGTCAACAAAGATGTTAACTTTGTTAGCAGTTTATTTCAAAAGTTAGTCTCTTAACTTTAACACTAACAACATCAGCTTTGTGCAACGTCAAAATATTACAGATGTTAAAGGCAGGGTTGTTCATTTTCTCCACATATACTTTTTAAGATTTTGGTTGACATGGTCTTTATGTCCTGATAGACATTAATAACTTGTGTGCTCTGAAAAAGGAACGAAGACGATGTCAATGATAACCAGGTGCTGGACCAAACTGTAGAAAAGAAAAGGTTGTGTTTCAATGAATAATATTGAACTAAAAAATAAAGTATACTACAACAATGTCCATGCCCACATGAGTAGACACTGTGCCTCCGTTTCTGTATGATGGCGTTGTAATTCTTTCTCTCTCGCACAGATGCACTCTCTCTCTCTTCCCAGTTGTCGTTAGGCAGATGTCTGTGGGCTGTTTGATGTGAGCCAAGTGTCTCTTCATCCGCTTAACTTGACACAGAAGTTATTTCCCCATTATAATGATTCTAATAAAGTGTGTGTGTGTGTCTGTGTTTACACGGTGTGTGTAAAGTGTGTGTGTGTGGGGGGGGGGGGTGTTAGGCTGGAAAGAAACATTTAAGTGTCATTTACTGACAAACTTCAGTATTTTTTAATTAAAATACGCAACGTTTACGCAGAATTTTGGTGTAGCTGCAACATCTCTACCACACGGGCGCACACACACACACACACACACACACACACACACACACACACACACACACACCAGCCATCATGTGCACCTGTTTACAAAGGAACAAAGTATCTCTACATTACTTGTGCTTAAATTTCCGTTTAGTGCTTTTTGTTTGTGAAGTTCTGTCACACTGGTCTTGTGATTTTACTGAAGAAGTAGGCGAAATTAAACCATTCAAAAAGCAATCTTGATTTGTGTAATTATAATACATATTACACATTATATTGCTATTTTTCAAAAATTCCTGTCATTTGGTGAAGAGACATGGACTCAGAGTTAGGACTCAGAGTTCAAAGTTTAGGACTTTGGACTTGACTCAGGACTTGAGACCAAAGAGTGAGACTTACTTGCGACTTTCTAAACATTGACTTTGTCCCATCTCTGCGTTAGTCTCAGTGAGATCTACTGTTGGATTCTGATGCAGACTTTTTGAAGCCCATCGCTGGTAGTCGCTGGCAGACCGAACATTCGGGAATTGCATTGCATTTTTCTTGCACTTCAAGTAGGTTTCTCCATGAGCTCCTCACATCTGTATTAATAAAAGACAAAATGCAGAAAACATATTGATCCATTTAAGACTGTTTGATTTTTAGAAAACAAATGACAAAGTATTCCACCTCACTTACACACACGTCAGGTTGACTTTATATTTTTGATTATACTTTTGGAAGTAAAATTGTAATGTATGTATGCTGTGGTGTATTATTTATTTATTTCCTGTTTTCAATTTCTGGACACAGCAGTCCATCACTTGGGTTTTGATACGTCGTCCTGAGCAGGCTTTTGAACATATTGTAGGAAAATAAAATTAAAATACTGTATGGGAGGGAGGGGAGATAGACATATGCATGAATAGTTGTGGATTAATTCATAAAGGGAAAAAAAACCAAAGTTGATTTCTTTATTCACATCCTTGCACTCAAAATATTGTTTTTCTTTTATAGCTCTCATTTGTATTCACTATGAAAAACTGTGGAGTGAAAACAACAACAATGAATGATACCTCTGCAACAGCACACACTGAAAACGAGTCAGGTGTAAATATATAATGATATACATGAGTTTGGATCAAGGATCGGCTGAGAGGGGTTAGAAGTTCAAGCTCCATTTGTTAAATGAGTCAATATCAGCCAGCCTCTATATTAACCTCACCTATCTGGGGTCAAAGGTCAGTTTTAACCAGGAGAGAGGGTGGTTCGTGTAAATGTTTTCTCTTAATAATTTAAGAACAGTCCTGTTGCGGAGAATGACATCATTTTAGAGAGTAGAAAATAATCTGATCAAAGGAAACAGAAAATGTAATCTTGAGCACAGGATGTTTGAGGATTGACTTAACCGATGCTCCCTTTTTTATTTGAGTACTTACATGACCTCAAATATTTCCAACAGTTATCAAAGCTCGATAAATGTTTTATTTTGTAGTTGCAATGGGACACGTTACTATTCTTTCTTCTTGTACTTTTTCTGCTATTTCTTCATCTTCTACAATGTTAGATCTAAATATGCTGATAAAAAGTTTTTCAATTTTCAGCTTGCGCACTCGGAGCGGCTGCACAAAAATGGCAGAGAAACTGATTTAAAAATAGACACTGGGCTCTGCGCTCTTTCTCCAGGCGGCCACTTTTTGCTGCAAATACTCGAAAATCATGGAGAAAAAAAACAAAAACAGTGGCTCTATGAAAAAAAGGCTAAGTTCACACAGGGTCTAAAACATGTTTTTCTTTGTTTTCAAGACGAAGAATAACAAATGATTAAATGGAAACCCTGTCGAGGATTTTGAGCACTAAAACATACTCATACCCTTTGAACAGCAGTCGAAGCCCAAAAAAGAAGCACATCAAACAATTATACACACAAGAGAAAACTACTTTTCAGTGCTTCATGATTGCACCTTTCATATTTTTGACACTTCAGTTAGATTAGATGTTCAAAGGAGCAATGAGAATGGCACAGCTGTCACATTAATGCCCCAAACCTCCCTTTTTTTTATCAAGATAATGTACGGAGAACACAAAGTTCATGACCCTGGAATTCTTTGAAGCCAAATGAACAAAAATAAGTGAAAATCCACCTTTCTGAAGTTAAGCCATTTATGTCCCTCACAAGTTTTTTTTTTTTTTTTCATCTCCGTTATTCGAACACTCAGTTTTCATTTCTAACACATTTTGAGTTTGAGGGATTGGACTGTCTGGTACCAAAAGAATCATCTTAGTGTTTTGCTGCTTTCAGAGCTCAGTAAGATTTAACTCTAAAAAAAAAAGCAGACCTGAAGGCATTTGTTAAAACTGTGTGAAGTAAATGAGGCATCCACACGCCTCTCAGAGCAGCTTATTGCTTTTGTATGGCAACAATTCAGGATGGATCTTCACTAAAACTATAGATATCTTTGACATTGGTTGGATTAATTATATTTATGAGAGGTAAGGGAGGGGGGGGAGTTTCCGCAAGCAAATTTGAAGCATTTAATCAAGCACTCCTGGCATCAGGCTTTTATAAAGTTCTTCTATAAGTTCTTATTACAACCTTCATTATTTGCATAAATCCCAGTACCAATGAGCACACTTAAGTCTTACAAGGACTCAGCAGGTTGGTAAATACTGAACAAATATATCAAAGAATCCCCCCCCCCCCACCCCGCCACTTAAAGAAGTCTCCAAACATCTCTTCACCCGTTTAACAAAAGCTGCTGCAATAGGGACTGTTCACAAGGCTGCTAAGATTTGTTATCACAGTTCTTCCAGAGGACTAATCACAGCTACACATATGTCTGTGTCTGGAAAAAGATGATTATAAGTATGGCTGACCCTTTGTGGCCTTTAACTCTCTGTGCCAGTGCAATCCATCTGAACAGAAAATGAGTTCTGTCGTCATTTGTGAGAAGCAATCAGGCCTGGCCAGCCTTATCCACACATTGCATCATGTCTTTGTTGTGGTCTGACAAGCCCACAGCTGGCAGCCAACATTGGTTACACTGTTACACTGTTGGTGTTCATATGCAATGATGAAAGGTGGAAGGGGAACATGTTTTTCATACATCCTATTAGACACCGTATATATTTTGCTCAGTTAGTTTGTTGCTCAGAGCAAACACACAAACAGACGGCAGAGGGGGAAAAACTACAAGTCTGATCAATGCGAGTGGAGCTGTCCTTCAATTAAATTCAAAGTAAATTCAATTACCCATTCATACTAACTTTTCCAACTGCACATGAAAAACAAGTGGGGTAACAAACAAAGGGCTGCTTGGGAGAAATTAGGCACCCTCAGCCTAAGAGTGTGCAACTTTTTGATCCAGTAGATGTCGCCCTTGAGCGCCAGCATTGAACCAAAACTGCTATTCTGAAGCCTCCGCTCTCCTCCAGCGGCACACCTCCAACCCCTCTCCACTCTTTTGCTTGAGCTGCAATTGCCTGTGGCCTGAATTGTTGTGTTAACACACTTAAGTTAACTCTTATCTTCCCATTACACATAAATTGACATGGAATGACTGAGATCCAAAGACACTTACATTACATTACAAATTAAGAGTAAACTAAAAAACTAAAACAGCTTTATAAACAAGGCCATCCCATCCACGTAAACATGATGTGAACACAGCATGACAACAGTACAGCTGGTGGGACTCACGCTTCTAACTCATCGTAGTGAGGATGGACGTGATTTCTGCTGTATTTGGGTCAAAGATGTTGCAAATTTGTCCTTGAAGAACTAAGTTACCCGTGAAAGTAAATTTAAGTGTAATTTATGATACGATCGGCTGCTCCCAACAGTTGTTAGAGTTATTCCCAGTGTTTTTTGTCCTGTGATTGCGAACAGATTTTTCTCTTCTGTCATCCGGATTTTACACCGGTGTAAATCTGCCTATGGAACCGGATTACCTCCATTTTGTTGTCTTGACTGCTTTTGGGTCTTCATTGAAACCGTAATAGATCTAAAAGAACAGCAACTTTCAATAAGGAGCAAAGTGTCCCCCCCAAGTCCGGAGATCGCCCTGGCCGCATGCTTACAGAGCACTGTTAATTTCACAGCAGGCACGAGGAGTGTTTATGGCTTTACAGAATTAGCTAGTCAGCCTATCTCTATACTGTTTTGATACAACGGCTGAAGCTAAGAGACGGAAGAGGACCGTTGCGGATGAAGCTAAAAGGAGAAAAAGAGAGAGTGAGCGGTGTACACCCCCTGCAGAGATTAAGTACAACAGATTGCCATGTAAAGTAAGAATGTGTTGCTATGATGTCATTGCTGTCATTGCTTTACTGGGTGCAAAAAGTTTTGTCACCCAAGTTACTTTCATGCAAAAAATACAATATATACAGTTATCATACATCAGAATTTGTCTCTACAAAACATCTGTCAGTGTACCTTGTCAGACGACACTGATCTTTTTTTTTTCTGACACCCCCACCTCTCTTGCTTGATCATAGTTTTAGAAGAGAAGCATTTATATACACACTTGTGTTTATCATGAGTCAAAAACTCAGTGCTGATGTGTGTGATTGAGGGCTCCATGATGTGGCTGTTGCATGGACTTCCCACCCCGCAGTGGTAGTCTAAAACAAGGACTATTTGCAAATGTCAAAAATCATTTAATAAAAACACAAAGACAGCATGCTGCCCTGCTCTTGCATGAGTGCATAATCCTAAAGGTGATCATCACATCCTGGGTTCAAATGAATAACTGTCTGTCTATCCTTGCAGTCGACCCTGTTGTGTTTGATCCGATAAAGCGGAGATATTTTATCCAAAAGAATGAATATCAGAGAAAACTATGACAGATCAGTTGATTTGTGAAGTGATTTGAGGTTAAAAGGGTATAAGACGGCATCCTTGGACCAAAGACCATCACAGAGATGAGAAATGACTTCAGGGAAATGGACTATACAGAGAGTCACACATGAGATGTGCACTAACTCTTCTGAACACACACACTCACACATACACACATACACTACACAAAAGTCGGCAACACACCCGACTTGCAAGGAAATAAATCCTGAATTGACTCCGACACATACTGATGCTGGCAAAGGGCTGCGTGAATGCACTGACGTGGACACACACACACACACACACACACACACTCACAGACTTAAACACAAAAAAATAAACTTTAAGGACACAAACACACACAGACACTTCCTCAATTTGAGACTCCATCAGGGGTGAAAGAGAATTTAATGGCAGCACTTGTGAAGTTGCCTTCAGTAAAAAAAAAAAAACAGACAGAAACTTTTGTCTGAGTTCACCTGAGGGACAGGGTCTGCTGAGAGTTTACAGAGGCCAGAGTGGCTGGCGAGTGAATATCTTGATTCAACGCTCACATTCCCATATTGGGGAGGAAAATGAGTTATGTGATGTCATTGTTTATTTAAAATGCACATGTGGTTGAGTGAGGATGAATCAGTCATTGGACACATTTTTGATGAGACAATGGAAAGTCTAAAGGCTGATGACAAAGGACAAAATGATATACTGACCTTGAATTCTTTCTATGGAAAGATGCTGGTTTCCTTCTAGCCCATCATAAATGATAGCTCATGTGTCAGGAGCATGTGCTGTGTATGATCATGCCCCTCTCTGGAAGAGGATGTGACTTGGGCTTTCTTGCACCAAGCTTGTTTAGGGTGCAAAGGCAGACTCAGAGGGAAAAACAAACGCATAGTTGTGGGAGTGTCACCCACCAAGGGAAGGGATTACTGACCTTTGTGATGTCACAAAGGGAAAATCTCCAACCGGCCTGTTTGAGCACATTTTATGAAAAGTGCATGAAGCAAAAGACAGAGAGGATGACCTTTTTTTCACAATTGGAGGGTTTGTAGACAAATGAGGGACACACAGTGTTTAAAAAAAAGAGTGTATTTTGCATAATATGTGACCTTTAATGTTGCCTTGCTGACTTATGATCAGCTTAATGTCCTTTTTTTTCCTTGTTATTTTTTTATCAGATGTCTTATGAAACATAATAGTATGAGTTACAAACACTCTTTTGCTTTGTTGTTGGAACATTATGTTTGAACTTTTACCAAAATAGCTAAACGTGTTAGCATAGTAAGCGTAAAGCATTTTTTCAACGTGTGTGTTTGTTAATTTCTGTGAAGAATATGGTTGTTATTCCAGTGTTTCACATTTAAAGAAGATGGAGCACCTTTTAAAATGGGCAAGACTGGTTTACTCAGTTGGGATAAGATTTAGGTAAAAATAAATACTTGCCTCAACGTTACAATGTTCTCTCGTTCTACTTAACAGCTTGCAAGCGTTGGCAGAAAGAGGACATTGTCTATTGTATTCAGCCATGTCAAGCTATGTGAAAACACAACAATCTCTATTGTTTACCCTGCTGTTGGTTCACATGGCGTGAAGGTTTTTGGTGGTGCAAGCTGTTGGTTCTGGTTGGCATCAGCAGCAGCAGTCACTGTTTGGTGGCGTGATCTACAGTAGAATCTTTTTTTTTTTTTTTTTTGCACTGATGTGGGTAGGTAGACATGTTGAGGAAGGTTACTGTAATGTTCAAAGTTTCCATTCTTGAGAGCAAGAATTGAATGGTGCTTCAATTATAAAAACTGAAAGCAAAATGTGAGAAAAATCAGAAAAAACAGACTTTCTCGTAAGTTCTGAACATTTATTGAGATTTCATTCATTTTGCAAATTTCATACAAATGTAAACTCAACATGCTTTTGTTATGGAAAATTTTACTTAACGGGTACTATGTGCGCTATTTTACTTCGCACTGTACAGATGTCTCATTTAATCTGTCAAATAAAATGTGTCAGAAATGTGTAACAATACTCCATGCACAGTATATGCACAGAATATAGAGATTTTTTGTCTTCCACCTCCTTCTTCACCCTGGACAGATGTGGGACGATTCACCCAGGCTCTTTCTCACACAATTCCATCTCCTTCTCAGCCTTGGGAGATGGTAAATAGTCATGTAGTCTCTTTTCTCACACGAGGGTGTTCATGTTTGCCTTTTCTCTGGGCCTCTTTCTCTCCTTACCGTGTGAGAGAGGGGTCTTCGAACGCTGATTCTGCCTTCGAATAAATGTTCATTGAGACCAGATCGATCTTGGGATAATTTTTTGAATAGATTTTCTCAATCTTGGGGCGCCGGTGGCGCAGCGGCAGCGCGGGCGGCCCGGGTTCGCGTCCGGCCTGTGGCCCATCTCCCGCATGTCTCTCCCCGCTCTCTCTCTCCCCGTTTCCGACTCTATCCACTTTCCTTCACTATCATTAAAGGCAAAAGGCCAAAAACAAATCTTAAAAAAAAAAAAAAAAAATGATTTTCTCAATCTTTATTTTCAGTCTTTGGTATTGGAAAAAATTCCACAACAATTTGGCGTTGTCGGCAGGATCCAGCGAGCTGCTACACGAGGGAAACGGGAGAACGGTGCTTGGCCAGCCTGAGGAAAAAAGACTCAGTCCACCTGAACAGGGGAGCCAGGATCTCGTTTCCTGCGTCTACAGCTGCCTGGATCCAACGGACTGCATCCAGGAGAATACTGGGTGAGATATTATTCAAATTATAATTACAGACTCTGGGAAAGGGACTGATGAATAGGTGATATTCAGTGGGTAATATACTTGCAAAAGAATTTTGAGTGCTCTTAGTATTTCAGCACTATAAAAGCAAGAAATCAGGACTTTCCTGATTTCTCTTAGTATTTCAGCACTATCAGTGCCCTTAGTATTTCAGCACGATAAAACTTTGAAATCGGTTGAGCAAGAGACGTCTTGACTGTTAAAAATGGGTCCGGATCCAGTAAAGGTCATGTCCTTTTCCCCGACACTCCAGTGTGTAATATTATGAAGAAAAACAAGAAAAACAAACAAAAAAACAACGGTGAAAAATGTCTGAATTGGTGGATGAATGAATATGGATTTCCAGAGGGAGGTTCGTTGAGCTTGAATCAGTTAGAAATACATATATATATATATATATATATATATATATATATATATATATGTATGTAAATAAAATAAAATAAATAATATTAAAAAAAAAAGGTAAAGGGGAAAGTTAATAAGGATTTTGAGAGATATGGGAGTTTAAAGTGGGAATGTAACTGGAAGCAAAAAAACATTTCAGCCCACCTCCATAAGGATAGGTCTAGTGATACCTCACACCTGTCTCCTTATGCCCCATTGCAGGCACCATTGCAGGCCCTCAGGGTGACGGACTCAGACCTGGACCCCTACCCTCCTCTGCCGCCGCCCTGCTGCCACTGGGACCAGGCCAGCAGGAGCCAGACGACCAGCCTCCTCCCCATGGTCAACAGGACACAGCAAAGGGCTTTTCAACATCGCAATGTTATGACATCCTTATCATTGCCAGCTCCAGACCGAAGAGCAAAGTATCCATAATGGATTACCTGAAGTTGTGGGGCAGACATGCATGCTGTGCATAAGGTGGTGTCATGGTGCAAGGTTTGAAGAGCTCAAAAGACATGTTTTAAACGCTCAGGACGTGATGAGCGAAAAAGCAGCAGAAACACTGTTGCATAAGGCTACGCTCACCGTGGACAGTGGATCGGCCCATTTCCAGGGCCTGCCCCAAGGATACGGAAGCAAAGGGGAGCGAGCCCTTGGACTGACATTCTGACATTAGCTATTAATGCCGGCAAGCTGGCCATTGAAGGGACGATTGCCCACCACGAGGAGGAGCTGAAGGAGGAGCCAGGTTGGGACTCCGGGTGCGGACGTCAACCCTGTTGCTGAGGGTTCTGCCCAGGGGCGTGAGATAGAGAGTTATTGTTCTGCACAAACAACAGAACATGTGGCTTTAACTTTCACACAGGAGGCTACAACACACTTAGAGTTACAAACACAGCCCCTGCCAGGAACTTATGTTTATTTATTTATGTTTGGTACTTATGTTATTTTGATTCTCCCACATATACCATACACATTTTGGGGAAACTGGTTGAATTTATGGTTGATTTTGAAGCTACTCATTCTGTGATCACAGCATTTATTTTGTGTACCCCAATTAAATATAGTGGCAGATCTATCTATTCTATATCTGCCTCTGGGGAAACGGTTAAAGAAAGGTTTTCTATGCCCCTGGTGTGTCAGGCTGAAAAAGATTTACAGCTACGTCATTCATTTCTGGTTTCTCATCATAGACCCAATCATGATGACCCTAACACGTGTTACAGCTGTACAATGGACCCCATGTGAACTGAAATATATCTATGAGTTGAGACTACAGTTAGGACAGTTGACCCAGCAACTTGTTAAAATGACAAAAGAAAAAGTTGCTCCTGACTCAGACTTACTCTGTACCTCTTATGCGTCTAACGACTTCGACCATGTTTATGGAAAACAATGGTACAAACAATCCTCTGACAGACTGACTCTAACAACATTGTTTTGGAGCTCCCACGTGGCTGCTATCTGTGTGTCCTTAATGGAGCCTCAGGAAGAGTTGTTTAGAGTTTACAGTTTCTCTCTGCATGTTTCTTCCTGAAGCTGAGCGCTCCCTCGAGCAATAGTTTTTATTTTAGCTAATTAATATTATTTAATGTTTCCTTTGGAGAGAGAGAGCACAGACTTCTGAGTTAAATTGCCTGTGTGTTAAACATACCTGGCCAATAAAACAGATTATGATTAAAACAAGCCCAGTCTCAGTCGCCACCTGCCTCGGGTCTTCCTGACCCCTCCTGTCCTGTTGTTCAAACGGTGGATGAAAAGGGAGGATTTTTGTCTTGTTATAAATGCATGGTGATAAACTCGTTGGCCTACTTTTCATCCAAACTTGACTCTGTGGCTGTGGAACTTCCTGGGTTTTCTTAGAGCTGGAGCAGCAGCTGAAGAAGCTGTTTTAGCTTCACGTGACATTGTTTTCTCTGATCTAACAGTCCTTGTTTCTCATAATGTTTACGTCATTTCACTTGATCAAAAATGCATGACACTTGTCTGCTGCCAGGTGGTTGCGATATTCCACCATCTTGCTTGACCTCTCCAATGTCACTGTCAGGCCTACACGCCTCGTGCTGACCTCTCTTACCGACCGCTGATTAACCCTGACCTAATCCTGTTCATTGATGGTTTCTCCTCCTGCTCTGACATCGGACTGAATAGGGTAGGATACACTGTCTGCTCTAAAAAACAATGTGTTGACCTCTGGCTCACTGTCACCTTATTGCTCTGCACAAACAACAGAACTTGTGGCTTTAACTGAGGCCTGCAAATTAGCATCTGGTAAAACGGTCATAATCTACACTAACTCCCTTCGGAGTAATTCATGACTTTGGAGCACTATGAAAACACTGCTCTTTTCTGAAATCTGACAGTAAACCTATTTTAAACTGTGGTTTGCATGTTTTTCCAACTAAACATGTTGACAGAAGTGCCGTCGCAAAAGCTCTTTTGACAGAGATCATTCCAAGGTGGGACATACCTAAACCTAAAGTCCAGTGATAATGGCATCCAATTTGTTAAGAAAGTCCGAACAAGAAGTAAGTGCTCTGTAGGGGCTCAAGCTAAAAACACTCTGTGCCTCCCATCTACAGTCAGATGGCGCTGTTAGCGTGAAAATGGCACTTTAAAAAGCAAACTGGCTAAATGTTGTGAAGACACCAAGTTACCCTGGACAAAAGCACTTCCGCTAGTTCTCATGTACACGCACACATGCACGCACCTCACTTATCTTTTATGAAATATTGTTTAAACATCCAGATAACACTGGAGGGGAAACCAGCACAAAAGTCACTCCTACATCTACTGCTTTGTTAAAACAAAACATGTTTGAAATATTGCAAAAGTCTGTCATGGTCCCTTTCTGTCTCCCATCAGAGAGTGAAAGCTGCACTACCCGTTCCAGAACTCTTTAACTGCTCTTCTGGCCAGGACAGTGAGTTTCTGTGAAGGACAACAGGCACCACCACTGAAAGTCCAAGCACTGGTTAGGTCCGTACCAGGTTCTGCTGACCCACACCGTTTGAAGGTCCACTTGGATTCACGCCATGCCACCTCTTCACTGGAGAGTCCCGCCACCTCTTCACTGGAGAGCCCCCAGTAGCTGCCCCTAATCCAGCCCCATAATGACTCTGAGGTGTTCAGAGCGTTCCTGTGTGGCCACCATTGGAGCCGTGGCCTTTATCATCTTGTGCCTCCCCTTGTGGTTGTCCCTTTGGAGAGACCCTGTCCATGCGTCTCCCACCAAAGTTGAAAATACGAAACACTCATGAACTGGAACATCCCTTCGTCTCAGACCAACACCTGGTGGTTGACTACTCGCATGGTGGCCAGGAAAGATTATTAATGAACATGGCATAGCTGGTGGATTATTGCCCCACACCACTCCTTCTAACGGCTTGCTGATTCCCTATCCCGCCTCAGTACACATTTCCCTTTACATTTTCCTACTGTGGACTTTCTGTCTGTCTGTCTGTATTACTCGTCAAGACCCCAAAGGCACATATTTGGGTACCACTGCAGGATTTAATATTCCTCTTAATGACTCCTGCTCTTTCTCCCTTCCTACTTCTATGATGAATTTGCTATATTTATTAGAGTTGTGCTACTGATTTTGGTTGTTTTATCTTGTTGTGATATCCCCTGCACCAGAGCTTCGGTTCAGCACTTAGTTAACCAAACTGTTCAATATCAACTCCTTTCCATGACTTCACCTGTTGTTAAGAATTGTGAGAGTCCAGCAGCGACAGTGATGATGAAGAAAACTATAGTCTGTGAATATTGATATGTGCTGCCTTTATAAAGTTTTGAATTGAAGTGGTTACACGTTGTTATTGTAATTACTGATGTTTGGGTTACTGTGACTGCACACACATTTAAGAAAATTTTCCAAGTATCATATGGTGTGATTAACATGTAATCAAAAGGGAGGAATGTTATGGAAAATTTTACTCCATGTGTACTATATGCGTTGTACAAAGGTCTCATATATTTGAAATGTCTTAGAATACTACATACACAGCCTATTGGGTGTATTGTTTTGCATCATTTATCTCCCTTTATTCTATTTCTCACCATTTGTACATGTGGGAAGAGTCACCCAGGCTCTTTCTCACTTTCTCTTTCTCAGCCTTGGGAGGTGGTAAATAGTCACATAGGGTCTTTTTCTCACACAAGAAGATAGATTGTGCCCTACCAGGTAGGCAGTGGACCTATGTGTTGATGGGGAGTGCCCTGTGGGCCTCTGGGCCTCTTTCTCTCCTCACCGTGTGAGAGAGGGGTCTTCGAACGTTGATTTTGCCTTCAAATAAATGTTCATTGAGATCAGATCGATCTTGGGATTCTTTTTTGAATAGATCTTCTCACACTTTATTTTCAATCTTTGGTATTGGAAAAAAATCCACAACAATACCCATGCCAAAAATAAAAAGACACATCCATACCTATGTCGTAAAAATTGGAAAGAACGACATACATACCTATGTCATAAAAATGAAAACAAAAACAGCATACATGCCTATGTCGAAAAAATGAAAAAAAACACACACACACAAACACACACACACACAATCCAGGCGAGTGTCTCAGTCAGATCCCTTCTGTTTAGGATGATTCAAGTAAAATAGAAAGTCGTAAAAATGGGGAAAAAAAGCATACATGGGTAACCATGTCGAAAAATGACAAAAATGTCGAAAAAATAAAAAAGGAGAAAAACAGCCTTGTAAAGGAGTACGATTGTTTCCTGTGCCCCAGAAGCACACCCAACAAGCTCTCTCACTTCTTTGCCCGTGACTCAGTGCCTGATTGACTTTCATCAAGTTTTTAAACTCTAGCTTTACTTAAAGATGAATTACTGAAATATGTGGATAACAATCATCACCCACACGTCATCAGAGAATTATCCCTAACAAAATTATTTGGGAAGCTGCAAATCATGTTTGGGATCATAAAGTGTCATATTGTCTCAAGAATTGGAGGTCAAGATTCTTTTTTTTTTTTATTAAAAAAATGACATGCATACCTTTGTTGTAAAATTAGAAAAAAACGACATACATTCCTATGTCGTAAAATGAATAACCAGCATACATAACTATGTCATAAAATTGGAAAAAACAGCATACATATCCATATCGAGAAAATGAAAAAAACGGCATTCCTACCCATGTCGAAAAAAGGAAAAAAGCAGCATACAAATCCATGTCGAAAAAAATCAAAAAAACAGCATGCATACCTATGTCGTAAATATGGAAAAAATGGCATGCATACGTGTGTCTTAAAATTGTAAAAAACAAAACGGCATACATAACTATGTCGTAAAATGAATCAAAAACGACATGCATACCTGTGTCGTAAAATGAAAAGAGAAATGCATACCTATGTCGAAAAAATGAAAAAAAGGCATGCATGCCTATGTCGAAAAATTTGAAAAAAAAACAGCATACATATCCATGTCGAAAAAATGAAAAAACCGCATACATACCTGTGTCGTAAAATTTGACAAAAACAACATGCATGTCGTGGTTTGGTTTTTGTTCTGTATTTGATCTTGTTTTAGTTCATTGTTTCCCTCGTGTTCTGTGTATGTATGTTCTAAGTGTGGTTTACTTTAGTCCCTAGTGTGTTTTCCTGTATCCTTGTGTTCTTCTATGTTGCCTGTTAGTTTATTTCCTGTCTTGTGTTTTAAGTCTAGTCTTTAGTGTTTCCTGTTTTATTTTGTAGCTCTGGTTTTGGTGGTGTCGGTGTCAGGTTGTACTTTGTACTTGTCTTCAGTGTTCTGGTCTTGTGTTCTTTGTTCCTTGTGTTTCCCGCCTTAGTGATTACCCTGATGTTCCTCACCTGTCTCGTTAGTCTCACCTGTGTCTGATTACCCCTTGTCTATTTAGTCTCTGTGTCTGCCTCAGTTTCTTGTTGGTTCATTGTATTGTCTTTGTCAGTATCTTTCGTATGTCGTCGGCTTTGGTTGCTGCTTCTCCCTGCTCCCTGTGTTCTCTCCGTCGTGGTTTTTGGATTTTGGTTTTTCTAAGTAAGTTTTTGTTTTTGCCTTTTTGCCTTTTTGTTAAAATAAATTAAGTGCACTTGGGTCCTCCTCTCCCTGTTTCCTACCCAAAACGTGACAATGCATACCTGTCGAAAAATGCAATATTATGCATAGATACCCCTGTAAAACAAACCGAAAAAAACAGCATGCATACCCATGTTGTAAAACGAAAAAAACAGCATCCATATCCATGTTGTAAAACGAAAGAAAAGACATGCATACCTATGTTTAAAAAAATGCAATAAAAAGCTTACATACCCCTGTCGAAAAACAAAGAAAACGACATACATACCTATGCCATAAAATTGGAAAAATCGACATGCATACCAATGTCGTAAATTAATAAAATGACATGCATACCTTTTGTTGTTAAATTTGAAAAAAACAAAATACATACCTATGTTGTAAAATGAATAACCAGCATACATACCTATGTCATAATATTGGAAAAAAATGACATGCATACCTGTCGTAAAACTAGAAAAAACAGCATACATATCCATATCGAGAAAATGGAAAAAAAACGGCATTCCTACCTATGTTGAAAAAATGAAAAAAGCAGCATACAAATCCATGTTAAAAAAATGAAAAAACAGCATGCATACCTATGTCGTAAATATGGAAAAAATGGCATGCATATGTGTCGTAAAATTGTAAAAAAAAAATGGCATACATAACTATGTCGTAAAATGAATCAAAAACAACATGCATACCTGTCGAAATGAAAAGAGAAATCTATGTCGAAAAAGTGAAAAGGGCATGCATGTCCATGTAGAAAAATTCGAAAAAACGACATGCATACCTATGTTGTAAAATTGGAAAAAACAGCATAAATACCTTGGTCGAAAAACGAGGAAAACGACATGCCATAAAATTGGAAAAAACGACATGCATACCTATGTCGTAAAATGAAAAAAGACATGCATGCCTATGTCGTAAAATTGGATAAAACAACATACATACCCATTTCGAAAAAATGAAAAAAACAACATACATACCTATGTCGTAAAATTGTAAGAAATTGCATAGTCTTCTTTGAATGTCCAATGGTCTGTGAGAACAGAGGTGTCAGAAAGCCACAGGAGGGTGCATCCTCCTTCTGAAAAAAATACCATACAAATGTAGATAAATATGTCATTTTATTTTCCCAGCTGTTGCATTAAAGAGTCACTGTCTACAGAAGGACAGGATACACCAACATCAAAGAATCATTGTTATATAACGATTATGTTGTACTGCCATTTGAAGGAAAATTAGAGAAAAGAAGGAAAAAAGGAGAAAAAATGGAGGAAAAGAAAGAAAAACGAAAGAGGCACATTTGAAAGTTGTTGAAACCTTTCAATGTTGCTACTTTTTCTAATTTAAATGTAGTTATTAAAATGTTTGCTTCTTTAACATTAGGAAATATTTACAATCTTTTTAGAAGTAGCATATAGGTTATAGTTTTTTACACAATATCATACACAGATCAGATGAAATGTGTGCAGACAACAGCTTACTTGTGTGTTACGATGGTGCGGAACTAGTAGTTCCTGTCAACGTCAAGGACCTGACATGCCCTCTTGTGGACACCCCCTCCTGTGAGGTGCCCTTGGCACTTAGGGCAGAACACTTTGATTTTCCACAGGTGGTAAGGCATCCATAGCAGAAGTCGGTGGCAGAAAAAGCGGTCTGGAGTGGGTACCTGGTGGTAGATCAGAGACGGGCTAGGTGATTCATACCACAGTTTCAAGGCTTCCTGTAAACGCTGGTTTCTCCTCAATGCTGAAGAAATCCACTGCTGATCTTGCACAGGAAGAGTCTTTTTTAACTTTTTGGGTAACCAAAGTTGACTGGAACTCGGTGCGACCTCAGGCAGAGGTCCTGTTGGGGCAACTGAGGTAGAACCATCCTGATTTAAAGTGAAAAAGACAAAAAGAGCACTGAAAATAATGTTTTTAATAATTCATTTTACTGTCTGTCAATTTGATTAAAAATTAATGAATAATGTAAATATAAAACTAAAAAAACATACAGAGCCAGCTGATTGTGAGGTAGGTGCAGTAGTATGAGGCTTGGTGGCCGTCACTGAGGTCGAAGAAGAAGGGGGGAGAGAGAATGGAGACGTGGTCCTAATAAAGGCCTCTGGGGTGGACACAGTATGGGCAACGTGGGGACTGGTAGAAGCTCTTTGGAGGTGAATGCATAAGGGGATTTGTTGTAGAGGCCATAGCTATGGATGAGGAGGCCATAGGTAAAGTCGTAGCAGTGCTAGAAGAATGAAACCTAAGGCTATTAGAGCCAAAGGACTGCAAACAAATATAGACTGTACAGATAGTTGATCTTAGATCAAATCATATCTGAGATTTCCTGGAAAGATTAAGGTTAGGCTTGATTCCTGTGCTGAGTGTGCCCCCAAACCGTGGTTTGTTTAACTAGAGGAGGATGAAATGTAAAAATTAAGTTATCCAGATGTGGTAAACATGATGCATCTGTTTACACATTCTCTTGATTTTGAATAGATTTTTTTTTAATCAAGTAATTGTACTTAGTACCATTGCAAGGCTCAATTTAGGTCGCACTGGAGAAGCAGAGGGTGCAGCAACACCTGAAGAAACTGCAGCAGAGGTAGTTGTGGTTAAAAGAGCTGGGCCGACCGCAGCTGAGATTGTGTCAGTCTGTATGGGAGGTGTCTGAAAAACAAAAAACAAACTCACACTCAACAATTATTCAAAGGTGTAGGTATGTATTGTTTAATACTGTTATAGTTTAAAATTTCTATTTCATATTATTGATGTAATTCATATATTTTTTTAATTAACTCCTTGTTCGTTTCTTACTTGCTTTTAATCTTTTCACAATGTAAGTATTCAAGTTTTTCTTTCATCAATCAATCAATCAATCTTTATTTATATAGCGTCAATTCATAACAGGCGTTATCTCAAGACACTTTACAAAAGCAGGTAAAGGACCTTACTGTTTGTCTGTTAACATTAACAAAAGGGCAGGTAACAAGACCATGCTCATTGTTATGTTTACAAAAAGCAGGTAAAGGACCTTACTTATGGCTATGTTACAAGAGCCCAGCTTAATCCGTCATGGCGTGGCAAGAAAAAACTTCCTTTTAACAGGCAGAAATCTTCAGCAGACCCGGGCCCATGACGGAACAGCCATCTGCTAAACTGTGCTGGGCTTGAAAATGGGATGGGGGAGATGGGACAAGATGCAGAAAGAAGAATAGGATGGGATAGGTTGGGGGGGGGGGGGGGGGGGGGGGGGGGGGGGGGGGTCTGGGCAGGCCATCCTCAGGGGGAGGGGGGGGGGGGGGGGTTAATAGCTTTACCTTCGTGTGAAATCCACACACGCAGACCTGTGCTCCACCAAACAAAGACATGTGGCCCCGATTCTGGAGTGGACACTTTTCAATCTGTAACAAACAAGTGTTTAAATTCACCAGATTGTTTTAAATTTTTGGTAAGTCAACATTGACATATCCTGACTTATACCTTGCTATATAATTCGTGCCACTTTGTTTGTTGAGGGGCTGGTCTATTTCCAGCATCACCAGGCCAAACCCCTGTACTGGCAAACTTCCTTAGACGGGACAGCCACTCATAATCCGCCATGGGACGATGTTTTTTTGGTTTTGGGTGCCATCTGTGTTTGAAAAATTGAGTCAGGTCAGGTACTTCAGAGTGTCTTATCTCGCTGAATGGGAAACAAAAAAACTAAGACTTAAACAATCACATTCAAAGTAAGATTTTATGTTATAAGGAATGTTTATTTTCTCCAGTGACCTGGTTCTTACTGTCTGAATATTGAGAATCACATTGTAACTTTGTGAAGAAACTGGCTTGAGTTTATCAGAGGCTTAATATCTGTTTTTATACAATAATTATGCAATGTAAAGGCTTAATCTGCAATAAATTGTCTTGATAGGCAAATATTAGACGAGTGACTGAGCCAGTCACTCGCTTTAGTAAATGTACCATTGACATAATCAGTAAAGGGAACGATGACTTAAACTAAAGAATTTCTACTTTGAAGTAATATTTTACAGCCTAAACGTGTGTTTTTAATCAATTTTACAGTAGACTACATAAAAAGAGCAAGCGGATGTAAAATGACTTAACCATGACGGACAACTAAAGAGCAACACTTTACAGACTTGATACGGTTGATTTGCCGGTGTTTTGGTTACATGTATGATAATATAGGCTAACAGAAGCTCGGTACACAATAGATTCACCGTGACAGCTAAGAATAATCTGAATGATAAATGAATAAAAGCGCGACAACAGCGAGTTACCGGCAACATTTTACATGGGCTTGGATAAATCTGCCGGAGTTTTTGGTTAGCCTACATTTACGATTATAGACCTTCATGAAACTCGACATACAAGATACTAAACGTCCCAAACATCAGAATGATGAGTTAATACAACTGCGATAACCGCGAGTTTCTAGCAACATTTTAATCATTGATAGGCCTCCGGTAGATTTGCAGGTAATTTTGGTTACATTTATGACAGTACATTAAAAGTAACAGAAAGTCGACATACAATTGATTCGCCGTTACAAATATCGGAATGAGAAGTTACTAAAAGTGCGAATATAGCAAGTAACTGACACCATTTTACAGGCTTTTGATACAATTGATTTGTGTTGGGGTAAGTTAGTTGCGTTTGGTGTTTACCTAGATTTGCCGACGGTTACGGTTAGACGCTCCTTTGAAGACGGGCTATAAACAGTACGTGAATATAGAATAGCGAAAAACACATCACTGCATTTTGCACTAGCTAGCTCAGTTATTCATCAAGTAATAATGAAATAAAAAAATGTAATAAAATACAAAAGGCTTACCGTCGGAGAATTAGGATAAACTTTCACAGTCCAAGACGTCAGACGTCACCGCTTGACAGAAGTTCTTCTCAGAGCGGTGACAACAGTCTTCCAATTGGTCGAGACGGTGAGGGCGGGAGTTGAGGCAGGGGAGTATTTTGATTGGGAAGAAATGGAGAGGGCGGATCGGATTTGATTGGCAAGAAATGGAATCCGAAAATGGAGGCTGGGATTTGGCAAGAAATGGAAAGGGGCAACTTTTTGATTGGCAAGAAATGGACGAGGAGAGCGGGCTAGTGTTCATCTGTGCCACTCTGTTCTCTATTCCCAAGCACTGCCTAAAGCCAGCGCCTTAGACCACTCGGCCACACTACCTTCTTCTGGACACAAATTTCGACATTCGAAACCATAGATCCTTAGTCATTGGCAATAAAGTAAAACTGAGATCTGAATGACGCACCATGGACAAATGATGAAGCACTGGGAGTGGAGTGGTGAGGTTTCCTTTCGTTTTAAAGCCTACGGAAAGTAGTCAAACTAATGGAGCAAGATGCACAAACAAGACAACAACATTTGGTCCTTAAGAAACCTGCCAACACTCTGTGTCAAAAAGTGTGGGGGGGAAGATTTGCAGGTTACTTAAATTCCTCACATATAACAGTTTGAAGTCACACAGAATTCCTGACATGTAAACAGGCCATCACATGAAGCTTGCCAAATGGCAGTGGTGGGATATGAACCCACGCCTCCTGAGAGACTGGAGCCTAAATCCAGCGCCTTAGACCACTCGGCCACACTACCTTGCCCTGGCAGCCAACCGTTGACAGTAGAAACCATGGACTATTTTTCATTGGCAAAAGAAAACAGGAGGTCATATTGACACAAAGGACACACCACGGACCAATGATGCACCTGGTTTATGGGTCCAAACCTGTTCAAAACTCCATTGAATAGGGGTCGCCGGTGGCGCAGCGGCAGTGCGCGCGACCCCACGTGTTGAGGCTCAGTCCTCGCACGCGGGCGGCCCGGGTTCGCGTCCGGCCTGTGGCCCATTTCCCGCATGTCTCTCCCCACTCTCTCTCCCCCTTTCCGACTCTATCCACTGTCCTCCCTCTATCAATAAAGGCAAAAGGCCAAAAACAAATCTTTAAAAAAAAAAAAAAAAAACTCCATTGAATATAGTGACTCATTGGTCCTCAACCAAGCACACTGCAATCTAGTCGCAAAATTGTCCACAAATGATCAATTTTAAGGGGCTTCATTGATCCATTTTCAGACAACTCCTTCAAAATCTGCGAGTCTGGTTGGACTCGAACCCACAACCTTTGAATTACTTCTCCAATGATGATTGCCTAGAAGTCCAATGCACTATCCATTGCGCCACAGAGCCTTTTTTTCCAACTCTCAGTCAGTGACGACGTAGGCTCATTGCAGGTTTCAGAAAAGCTCATGTTGCACATTTGGATACAAAAGACTTGTGAAACTGAAAGCTGTTCAACTCGCCATTGAATCAAATCTAAGATGGGTCTTAAATCAAGTACACTCCCAACTAGCAGCTAAAACAGCCTAGCGTGGTCAGAGCCGAAGAACAAAGTAAGATCAGAATCAGTATCTTTACCTCTGGTCCACAAATTTTTCCAGGCAGTAATCCTTGGTCCTTCAGAAAGCTGCCAACACTCGTTGTCAAGAACTGTGGCAGGGCACAAGCATCTGGTGCATGTGCCAAATCAGTAGGCCTGACTTCCGTTGTGGCTAATGTTTTAAATTGGTGCATAAGAAGGTTCTTGCCTTTGGTATGCACTTTCTTGATGGTGGCTTTGCAACAGTTTCAGATTACTTTTCAAGCCGCCACATGAAGCTTGTCAAATGGCAGTGGTGGGATTTGAACCCACGCCTCCTGAGAGACTGGAGCCTAAATCCAGCGCCTTAGACCACTCGGCCACACTACCTTTTTCTGGACACCAATTTCGGCAGTGGAAACCATGGATCATTTATCATTGGCAATAAAGTGAAAAGGAGGTCTGAATGACTCACCATGGACCAATGATGATGAACATACAGTTAATTAGCAGAGGATGGTTTCGATCCATCGACCTCTGGGTTATGGGCCCAGCACGCTTCCGCTGCGCCACTCTGCTCTCTATTCCCAAGCAATGGGATTGGACGGGTGAGGTTTTCTTTTGTGTGAAAGCCTACGGGAAGCAGTCAACAGGAATGGAGCAAGATGCACAAAAAAGACAACATTTGGTCCTTCAGAAACCTGCCAACACTCTGTGTCAAACAGTGTGATTGGGAACATTTTGCTTGAAGTCCTCACACATAAGACGTTGAAGCTACACAGATTTCCTGACATGTAAACAGGCCATCACATGAAGCTTGCCAAATGGCAGTGGTGGGATTTGAACCCACGCCTCCTGAGAGACTGGAGCCTTAATCCAGCGCCTTAGACCACTCGGCCACACTACCTTGTCCTGGCAGCCAACCGTTGACAGTAGAAACCATGGATTATTTTTCATTGGCAAAAAACAGGAGGTCATATTGACACAAAGGACACACCACGGACCAATGATGCACCTGGTTTATGGGTCCAAACCTGTTCAAAACTCCATTGAATATAGTGAATCATTGGTCCTCAACCAAGCACACTGCAATCTAGTCGCAAAATTGTCCACAAATGATCAATTTTAAGGGGCTTCATTGATCCATTTTCAGACAACTCCTTCAAAATCTGCGACTCTGGTTGGACTCGAACCCACAACCTTTGAATCACTTCTCCAATGATGATTGCCTAGAAGTCCAATGCGCTATCCATTGCGCCACAGAGCCTTTTTTTCCAACTCTCAGTCAGTGACGACGTAGGCTCATTGCAGGTTTCAGAAAAGCTCATGTTGCACATTTGGATACAAAAGACTTGTGAAACTGAAAGCTGTTCAAATCGCCATTGAATCAAATCTAAGATGGGTCTTAAATCAAGTACACTCCCAACTAGCAGCTAAAACAGCCTAGCGTGGTCAGAGCCGAAGAACAAAGTAAGATCAGAATCAGTATCTTTACCTCTGGTCCACAAATTTTTCCAGGCAGTAATCCTTGGTCCTTCAGAAAGCTGCCAACACTCGTTGTCAAGAACTGTGGCAGGGCACAAGCATCTGGTGCATGTGCCAAATCAGTAGGCCTGACTTCCGTTGTGGCTAATGTTTTAAATTGGTGCATAAGAAGGTTCTTGCCTTTGGTATGCACTTTCTTGATGGTGGCTTTGCAACAGTTTCAGATTACTTTTCAAGCCGCCACATGAAGCTTGTCAAATGGCAGTGGTGGGATTTGAACCCACGCCTCCTGAGAGACTGGAGCCTTAATCCAGCGCCTTAGACCACTCGGCCACACTACCTTTATCTGGACACCAATTTCGGCAGTGGAAACCATGGATCATTTATCATTGGCAATAAAGTAAAAAGGAGGTCTGAATGACTCACCATGGACCAATGATGATGAACATACAGTTAATTAGCAGAGGATGGTTTCGATCCATCGACCTCTGGGTTATGGGCCCAGCACGCTTCCGCTTCGCCACTCTGCTCTCTATTCCCAAGCACTGCGATTGGACGGGTGAGGTTTTCTTTTGTGTGAAAGCCTACGGGAAGCAGTCAATACGAATGGAGCAAGATGCACAAAAAAGACAACATTTGGTCCTCCAGAAACCTGCCAACACTCTGTGTCAAACAGTGTGATTGGGAACATTTTGCTTGAAGTCCTCACACATAAGACGTTGAAGTTACACAGAATTCCTGACATGTAAACAGGCCATCACATGCAGCTTGTCAAATGGCAGTGGTGGGATTTGAACCCACGCCTCCTGAGAGACTGGAGCCTTAATCCAGCGCCTTAGACCACTCGGCCACACTACCTTTATCTGGACACCAATTTCGGCAGTGGAAACCATGGATCATTTATCATTGGCAATAAAGTAAAAAGGAGGTCTGAATGACTCACCATAGACCAATGATGATGAACATACAGTTAAATAGCAGAGGATGGTTTCGATCCATCGACCTCTGGGTTATGGGCCCAGCACGCTTCCGCTTCGCCACTCTGCTCTCTATTCCCAAGCATTGGGATTGGATGGGTGAGGTTTTCTTTTGTGTGAAAGCCTACGGGAAGCAGTCAACACGAATGGAGCAAGATGCACAAAAAAGACAACATTTGGTCCTTCAGAAACCTGCCAACACTCTGTGTCAAACAGTGTGATTGGGAACATTTTGCTTGAAGTCCTCACACATAAGACGTTGAAGTTACACAGAATTCCTTATATGTAAACAGGCCATCACATGCAGCTTGTCAAATGGCAGTGGTGGGATTTGAACCCACGCCTCCTGAGAGACTGGAGCCTAAATCCAGCGCCTTAGACCACTCGGCCACACTACCTTGTCCTGGCAGCCAACCGTTGACAGTAGAAACCATGGATTATTTTTCATTGGCAAAAAACAGGAGGTCATATTGACACAAAGGACACACCACGGACCAATGATGCACCTGGTTTATGGGTCCAAACCTGTTCAAAACTCCATTGAATATAGTGAATCATTGGTCCTCAACCAAGCACACTGCAATCTAGTCGCAAAATTGTCCACAAATGATCAATTTTAAGGGGCTTCATTGATCCATTTTCAGACAACTCCTTCAAAATCTGCGACTCTGGTTGGACTCGAACCCACAACCTTTGAATCACTTCTCCAATGATGATTGCCTAGAAGTCCAATGCGCTATCCATTGCGCCACAGAGCCTTTTTTTCCAACTCTCAGTCAGTGACGACGTAGGCTCATTGCAGGTTTCAGAAAAGCTCATGTTGCACATTTGGATACAAAAGACTTGTGAAACTGAAAGCTGTTCAAATCGCCATTGAATCAAATCTAAGATGGGTCTTAAATCAAGTACACTCCCAACTAGCAGCTAAAACAGCCTAGCGTGGTCAGAGCCGAAGAACAAAGTAAGATCAGAATCAGTATCTTTACCTCTGGTCCACAAATTTTTCCAGGCAGTAATCCTTGGTCCTTCAGAAAGCTGCCAACACTCGTTGTCAAGAACTGTGACAGGGCACAAGCATCTGGTGCATGTGCCAAATCAGTAGGCCTGACTTCCGTTGTGGCTAATGTTTTAAATTGGTGCATAAGAAGGTTCTTGCCTTTGGTATGCACTTTCTTGATGGTGGCTTTGCAACAGTTTCAGATTACTTTTCAAGCCGCCACATGAAGCTTGTCAAATGGCAGTGGTGGGATTTGAACCCACGCCTCCTGAGAGACTGGAGCCTTAATCCAGCGCCTTAGACCACTCGGCCACACTACCTTTATCTGGACACCAATTTCGGCAGTGGAAACCATGGATCATTTATCATTGGCAATAAAGTAAAAAGGAGGTCTGAATGACTCACCATGGACCAATGATGATGAACATACAGTTAATTAGCAGAGGATGGTTTCGATCCATCGACCTCTGGGTTATGGGCCCAGCACGCTTCCGCTTCGCCACTCTGCTCTCTATTCCCAAGCACTGCGATTGGACGGGTGAGGTTTTCTTTTGTGTGAAAGCCTACGGGAAGCAGTCAACACGAATGGAGCAAGATGCACAAAAAAGACAACATTTGGTCCTTCAGAAACCTGCCAACACTCTGTGTCAAACAGTGTGATTGGGAACATTTTGCTTGAAGTCCTCACACATAAGACGTTGAAGTTACACAGAATTCCTGACATGTAAACAGGCCATCACATGCAGCTTGTCAAATGGCAGTGGTGGGATTTGAACCCACACCTCCTGAGAGACTGGAGCCTTAATCCAGCGCCTTAGACCACTCGGCCACACTACCTTTATCTGGACACCAATTTCGGCAGTGGAAACCATGGATCATTTATCATTGGCAATAAAGTAAAAAGGAGGTCTGAATGACTCACCATGGACCAATGATGATGAACATACAGTTAATTAGCAGAGGATGGTTTCGATCCATCGACCTCTGGGTTATGGGCCCAGCACGCTTCCGCTTCGCCACTCTGCTCTCTATTCCCAAGCACTGCGATTGGACGGGTGAGGTTTTCTTTTGTGTGAAAGCCTACGGGAAGCAGTCAACACGAATGGAGCAAGATGCACAAAAAAGACAACATTTGGTCCTTCAGAAACCTGCCAACACTCTGTGTCAAACAGTGTGATTGGGAACATTTTGCTTGAAGTCCTCACACATAAGACGTTGAAGTTACACAGAATTCCTTATATGTAAACAGGCCATCACATGCAGCTTGTCAAATGGCAGTGGTGGGATTTGAACCCACACCTCCTGAGAGACTGGAGCCTAAATCCAGCGCCTTAGACCACTCGGCCACACTACCTTGTCCTGGCAGCCAACCGTTGACAGTAGAAACCATGGATTATTTTTCATTGGCAAAAAACAGGAGGTCATATTGACACAAAGGACACACCACGGACCAATGATGCACCTGGTTTATGGGTCCAAACCTGTTCAAAACTCCATTGAATATAGTGAATCATTGGTCCTCAACCAAGCACACTGCAATCTAGTCGCAAAATTGTCCACAAATGATCAATTTTAAGGGGCTTCATTGATCCATTTTCAGACAACTCCTTCAAAATCTGCAACTCTGGTTGGACTCGAACCCACAACCTTTGAATCACTTCTCCAATGATGATTGCCTAGAAGTCCAATGCGCTATCCATTGCGCCACAGAGCCTTTTTTTCCAACTCTCAGTCAGTGACGACGTAGGCTCATTGCAGGTTTCAGAAAAGCTCATGTTGCACATTTGGATACAAAAGACTTGTGAAACTGAAAGCTGTTCAAATCGCCATTGAATCAAATCTAAGATGGGTCTTAAATCAAGTACACTCCCAACTAGCAGCTAAAACAGCCTAGCGTGGTCAGAGCCGAAGAACAAAGTAAGATCAGAATCAGTATCTTTACCTCTGGTCCACAAATTTTTCCAGGCAGTAATCCTTGGTCCTTCAGAAAGCTGCCAACACTCGTTGTCAAGAACTGTGGCAGGGCACAAGCATCTGGTGCATGTGCCAAGTCAGTAGGCCTGACTTCCGTTGTGGCTAATGTTTTAAATTGGTGCATAAGAAGGTTCTTGCCTTTGGTATGCACTTTCTTGATGGTGGCTTTGCAACAGTTTCAGATTACTTTTCAAGCCGCCACATGAAGCTTGTCAAATGGCAGTGGTGGGATTTGAACCCACGCCTCCTGAGAGACTGGAGCCTTAATCCAGCGCCTTAGACCACTCGGCCACACTACCTTTATCTGGACACCAATTTCGGCAGTGGAAACCATGGATCATTTATCATTGGCAATAAAGTAAAAAGGAGGTCTGAATGACTCACCATGGACCAATGATGATGAACATACAGTTAATTAGCAGAGGATGGTTTCGATCCATCGACCTCTGGGTTATGGGCCCAGCACGCTTCCGCTTCGCCACTCTGCTCTCTATTCCCAAGCACTGGGATTGGACGGGTGAGGTTTTCTTTTGTGTGAAAGCCTACGGGAAGCAGTCAACACGAATGGAGCAAGATGCACAAAAAAGACAACATTTGGTCCTTCAGAAACCTGCCAACACTCTGTGTCAAACAGTGTGATTGGGAACATTTTGCTTGAAGTCCTCACACATAAGACGTTGAAGCTACACAGATTTCCTGACATGTAAACAGGCCATCACATGAAGCTTGCCAAATGGCAGTGGTGGGATTTGAACCCACGCCTCCTGAGAGACTGGAGCCTTAATCCAGCGCCTTAGACCACTCGGCCACACTACCTTTTTCTGGACACCAATTTCGGCAGTGGAAACCATGGATCATTTATCATTGGCAATGAA
Organism: Symphodus melops; assembly: GCF_947650265.1. NCBI lineage: Eukaryota > Metazoa > Chordata > Actinopteri > Labriformes > Labridae > Symphodus > Symphodus melops. Next base: position 24,272,210 of record NC_136699.1, read on the forward strand.
GTAAAATGGAGGTCTGAATGACTCACCATGGACCAATGATGATGAACATACAGTTAAATAGCAGAGGATGGTTTGGATCCATCGACCTCTGGGTTATGGGCCCAGCACGCTTCCGCTGCGCCACTCTGCTCTCTATTCCCAAGCACTGGGATTGGACGGGTGAGGTTTTCTTTTGTTTGAAAGCCTACGGGAAGCAGTCAACACGAATGGAGCAAGATGCACAAAAAAGACAACATTTGGTCCTTCAGAAACCTGCCAACACTCTGTGTCAAACAATGTGCTTGGGAACATTTTGCTTGAAGTCCTCATATATAAGACGTTGAAGCTACACAGATTTCCTGACATGTAAACAGGCCATCACATGAAGCTTGCCAAATGGCAGTGGTGGGATTTGAACCCACGCCTCCTGAGAGACTGGAGCCTAAATCCAGCGCCTTAGACCACTCGGCCAAACTACCTTGTCCTGGAGGCCAACCGTTGACGGTAGAAACCATGGATTATTTTTCATTGGCAAAAAACAGGAAGTCATATTGACACAAAGGACACACCACGGACCAATGATGCACCTGGTTTATGGGTCCAAACCTGTTCAAAACTCCATTGAATATAGTGACTCATTGGTCCTCAACCAAGAACACTGCAATCTAGTCGCAAAATTGTCCACAAATGATCAATTTTAAGGGGCTTCATTGATCCATTTTCAGACAACTCCTTCAAAATCTGCGAGTCTGGTTGGACTCGAACCCACAACCTTTGAACCACTTCTCCAATGATGATTGCCTAGAAGTCCAATGCGCTATCCATTGCGCCACAGAGCCTTTTTTTCCAACACTCAGTCAGTGACGACGTAGGCTCATTGCAGGTTTCAGAAAAGCTCATGTTGCACATTTGGATACAAAAGACTTGTGAAACTGAAAGCTGTTCAAATCGCCATTGAATCAAATCTAAGATGGGTCTTAAATCAAGTACACTCCCAACTAGCAGTTAAAACAGCCTAGCGTGGTCAGAGCCGAAGAACAAAGTAAGATCAGAATCAGTATCTTTACCTCTGGTCCACAAATTTTTCCAGGCAGTAATCCTTGGTCCTTCAGAAAGCTGCCAACACTCGTTGTCAAGAACTGTGGCAGGGCACAAGCATCTGGTGCATGTGCCAAATCAGTAGGCCTGACTTCAGTTGTAGCTAATGTTTTAAATTGGTGCATAAGAAGGTTCTTGCCTTTGGTATGCACTTTCTTGATGGTGGCTTAGCAACAGTTTCAGATTACTTTTCAAGCCGCCACATGAAGCTTGTCAAATGGCAGTGGTGGGATTTGAACCCACGCCTCCTGAGAGACTGGAGCCTAAATCCAGCGCCTTAGACCACTCGGCCACACTACCTTGTCCTGGCAGCCAACCGATGACAGTAGAAACCATGGATTATTTTTCATTGGCAAAAGAAAACAGGAGGTCATATTGACACATGGACACACCACGGACCAATGATGCACCTGGTTTATGGGTCCAAACCTGTTCAAAACTCCATTGAATATAGTGAATCTTTGGTCCTCAACCAAGCACACTGCAATCTAGTCGCAAAATTGTCCACAAATGATCAATTTTAAGGGGCTTCATTGATCCATTTTCAGACAACTCCTTCAAAATCTGCGACTCTGGTGGGACTCGAACCCACAACCTTTGAATCACTTCTCCAATGTTGATTGCCTAGAAGTCCAATGCGCTATCCATTGCGCCACAGAGCCTTTTTTTCCAACTCTCAGTCAGTGACGACGTAGGCTCATTGCAGGTTTCAGAAAAGCTCATGTTGCACATTTGGATACAAAAGACTTGTGAAACTGAAAGCTGTTCAAATCGCCATTGAATCAAATCTAAGATGGGTCTTAAATCAAGTACACTCCCAACTAGCAGCTAAAACAGCCTAGCGTGGTCAGAGCCGAAGAACAAAGTAAGATCAGAATCAGTATCTTTACCTCTGGTCCACAAATTTTTCCAGGCAGTAATCCTTGGTCCTTCAGAAAGCTGCCAACACTCGTTGTCAAGAACTGTGGCAGGGCACAAGCATCTGGTGCATGTGCCAAGTCAGTAGGCCTGACTTCCGTTGTGGCTAATGTTTTAAATTGGTGCATAAGAAGGTTCTTGCCTTTGGTATGCACTTTCTTGATGGTGGCTTTGCAACAGTTTCAGATTACTTTTCAAGCCGCCACATGAAGCTTGTCAAATGGCAGTGGTGGGATTTGAACCCACGCCTCCTGAGAGACTGGAGCCTTAATCCAGCGCCTTAGACCACTCGGCCACACTACCTTTATCTGGACACCAATTTCGGCAGTGGAAACCATGGATCATTTATCATTGGCAATAAAGTAAAAAGGAGGTCTGAATGACTCACCATGGACCAATGATGATGAACATACAGTTAATTAGCAGAGGATGGTTTCGATCCATCGACCTCTGGGTTATGGGCCCAGCACGCTTCCGCTTCGCCACTCTGCTCTCTATTCCCAAGCACTGGGATTGGACGGGTGAGGTTTTCTTTTGTGTGAAAGCCTACGGGAAGCAGTCAACACGAATGGAGCAAGATGCACAAAAAAGACAACATTTGGTCCTTCAGAAACCTGCCAACACTCTGTGTCAAACAGTGTGATTGGGAACATTTTGCTTGAAGTCCTCACACATAAGACGTTGAAGCTACACAGATTTCCTGACATGTAAACAGGCCATCACATGAAGCTTGCCAAATGGCAGTGGTGGGATTTGAACCCACGCCTCCTGAGAGACTGGAGCCTTAATCCAGCGCCTTAGACCACTCGGCCACACTACCTTTTTCTGGACACCAATTTCGGCAGTGGAAACCATGGATCATTTATCATTGGCAATGAAGTAAAATGGAGGTCTGAATGACTCACCATGGACCAATGATGATGAACATACAGTTAAATAGCAGAGGATGGTTTGGATCCATCGACCTCTGGGTTATGGGCCCAGCACGCTTCCGCTGCGCCACTCTGCTCTCTATTCCCAAGCACTGGGATTGGACGGGTGAGGTTTTCTTTTGTTTGAAAGCCTACGGGAAGCAGTCAACACGAATGGAGCAAGATGCACAAAAAAGACAACATTTGGTCCTTCAGAAACCTGCCAACACTCTGTGTCAAACAATGTGCTTGGGAACATTTTGCTTGAAGTCCTCATATATAAGACGTTGAAGCTACACAGATTTCCTGACATGTAAACAGGCCATCACATGAAGCTTGCCAAATGGCAGTGGTGGGATTTGAACCCACGCCTCCTGAGAGACTGGAGCCTAAATCCAGCGCCTTAGACCACTCGGCCAAACTACCTTGTCCTGGAGGCCAACCGTTGACAGTAGAAACCATGGATTATTTTTCATTGGCAAAAAACAGGAAGTCATATTGACACAAAGGACACACCACGGACCAATGATGCACCTGGTTTATGGGTCCAAACCTGTTCAAAACTCCATTGAATATAGTGACTCATTGGTCCTCAACCAAGAACACTGCAATCTAGTCGCAAAATTGTCCACAAATGATCAATTTTAAGGGGCTTCATTGATCCATTTTCAGACAACTCCTTCAAAATCTGCAAGTCTGGTTGGACTCGAACCCACAACCTTTGAACCACTTCTCCAATGATGATTGCCTAGAAGTCCAATGCGCTATCCATTGCGCCACAGAGCCTTTTTTTCCAACACTCAGTCAGTGACGACGTAGGCTCATTGCAGGTTTCAGAAAAGCTCATGTTGCACATTTGGATACAAAAGACTTGTGAAACTGAAAGCTGTTCAAATCGCCATTGAATCAAATCTAAGATGGGTCTTAAATCAAGTACACTCCCAACTAGCAGTTAAAACAGCCTAGCGTGGTCAGAGCCGAAGAACAAAGTAAGATCAGAATCAGTATCTTTACCTCTGGTCCACAAATTTTTCCAGGCAGTAATCCTTGGTCCTTCAGAAAGCTGCCAACACTCGTTGTCAAGAACTGTGGCAGGGCACAAGCATCTGGTGCATGTGCCAAATCAGTAGGCCTGACTTCAGTTGTAGCTAATGTTTTAAATTGGTGCATAAGAAGGTTCTTGCCTTTGGTATGCACTTTCTTGATGGTGGCTTAGCAACAGTTTCAGATTACTTTTCAAGCCGCCACATGAAGCTTGTCAAATGGCAGTGGTGGGATTTGAACCCACGCCTCCTGAGAGACTGGAGCCTAAATCCAGCGCCTTAGACCACTCGGCCACACTACCTTGTCCTGGCAGCCAACCGATGACAGTAGAAACCATGGATTATTTTTCATTGGCAAAAGAAAACAGGAGGTCATATTGACACATGGACACACCACGGACCAATGATGCACCTGGTTTATGGGTCCAAACCTGTTCAAAACTCCATTGAATATAGTGAATCTTTGGTCCTCAACCAAGCACACTGCAATCTAGTCGCAAAATTGTCCACAAATGATCAATTTTAAGGGGCTTCATTGATCCATTTTCAGACAACTCCTTCAAAATCTGCGACTCTGGTGGGACTCGAACCCACAACCTTTGAATCACTTCTCCAATGTTGATTGCCTAGAAGTCCAATGCGCTATCCATTGCGCCAAGGCCAGCGCGCATTGGTCGAGGTAAACAACAAGAAATCGGTTGAAATGACGCTGAGATCAGTGGATCGAATCCTGTTCATGATGAACTCGTTGGGATTCCCACATCATAAACATTGTATATTAATATTTCCAAATCAAATATATAAACCCGTGTGCAATTAATCTTTGCCTAATGTCACTATACACAGTTATAAACAACGATAAGAACTCGTTTATTTGGCTGGTTTTGTCCTGTTGTGGCATTATTCGGACAGCAGGTGGCAGATTGGCTTGCATACCAAATCAAACGTTTTCCTTAATCCCCTTTAAATATTATTTGTAGTTTGCAAGATTATCAAATCGTGTTTTAACCATAATTTTAGTATTTTTGCAAAATGTATAAGCCTATATTAAATTCCCCACAACATTTGGCATCAATAACCCTTATTTTAATATTAAGGATTATTACCCTCAAGAGAAACTGACTAGTATTCAAAAGCATGTATGTAGATGACTATAGATATTTATATAGCCTATGAGTGCCTGTGTGTTATATCTTATGGGCAATAAAAAGAAAAGAAAAAGACACATTTAGATTTGTTTCATTTATCTAAAGAGGATAAAGAAGAAATGAAGACAGAAATGTTTGTTTGTTCAATTTGACATTTTATGAAAAACATTAATAAACAACACAGTGATTACAAGAACAATCAAGTGTTGCATAAAAAAATAGAAAAAAAAATAGAATAATAATAAAAACAATAATGGCATATGACACAGCAAACATGAACCGCATGTAGCCAGCCTTTTCCAGTTTTCCAACTGTACTCCTGGTATTCAGGTTCACAGCTACACACTGGAGTAGAGTAAGTAGACAGACTTAAGAAACTCAAGGGTTTTCATTGCTTGGCTTTTGTTTCTTCCCATATCCATGTTTTGCCAGCTCAGCCCTCCATTCTTCGTAAGATTGAGTCTCAGACTCTGTGCAGAACCAGTTTCCAAAGTACTGGCGATGTGACTGTGGCTTTCTGTCCTTGTTGCACTTTTTGCATATGATGACATCCGACTTCTTCTCATATTTTCTTGTCATTTGTCCAGCGCGCTCTTTGTCTTGCTTTCTCTTTCTGTATTGCAGGGTTGTGTATGGGATATCTTTATTTGAGGTCTGTGTCTGAGTGAAGGGTGGCATGAATGATGGTGGCATGGTGACGAGCATCATCTGTGAGGGTCCTGCAGAACACTGCACGGATGGGGGAAAGAGAGGATGTTGGGGTTGTGAAGCCTGGGAGATAGTCTGAGGTTGTGGCCTTCTCTTCAGCTTTGCCTCCCCAGCAGTGTTAGGAGGAAGAATGAAAGAATGAGGCTCAGCCAAACTACTATATAGCAGAGCAGCTCCTTTCTGCAAAGCCGCAGGAAGCGTTTTAGTTGCTGCCATCGGTGCGTCTGGAGCTGGGATGCCTTGCATCACAGTATGTTGTTCCTGTGACCTACAACGCCTGCTGTACCTGAAGACAAAACAAAAAAAGGTCAGTTTTATCAGCTGATCAAATGTATCCAATAGCACTTCATCACATAAGATAAGTTAAGATATAAGGTTTTATTGTTCTCAAAAGTTCTCGCTAAATTACTCACCATTGTGTGAGTGTTGCAGCATTCACTACTGGGAGTTGGATGGTGGTGGCACTCATAACCTTAGCATTGTTAAGGATGCACTCTCTGATGTTGTTGTAAGCACGTAACACCATTGTAAAGCGTGACACCCTCACTCCTTCACAGCGCACAGTGCTTGGGTAGAAAGCACAGAGCCTTGTAAAGATGGCCTCCACGACTCTGTTGCAGTCAGGCCATTGTGCAGGACTGTGAGCTCCAAAGAAACTCCTGCAAATGACAACAAAATACACAATATTAATGTAGGATTATTCATATATTCTTATTATTAATTCTTACTATCTGTGTTATTCTATTTTCCTTCTGTCTGTGTTGACCTGACATTTCAGTTTGCTTAATTAGACGTGATACCTTTTGGTGCTCTCCACACCTGGTGCCACAATCTTTTTAGTCGCCCTGTATCGTCCCTGCTTTAAGGTGGTTTGGTGACGTGGTGAGTAAGCAGTCTTCCTCTTGTCATAATCCCCCAACGCCTGCCACAGGGTGATGATCTGGGCGCTCTGTTCTCCAGTCAATGCAGGACGATGTTCTTTAAGGCCAACCAAAACCTCTGCCAAGTCCTGCACGGCTCCATACCCCTGAATATTGTCACGGCCGACACAGTCCTAGAATGAATTTTTTGAAAATTGAGAAAAAAATTAATAGCAGAAAAAAATAAGACAATAGAAAATACCTGAGCATTTCCAACATATCCCAGAGTTTGTTCACAGACATGTTAAAGGACACAATGAATTAACATTACATCATGTGAAGTGGAGTCTTCAGATGTTGGAAGATCCCTTTCTGTTGGTAGCTCGACCACTGGGCCTTCAATAAACGATGCCACTGGAGGAGGGACCACACATGATGACGACATGGTGGTGGATTGAGAAGATTTCACCGCAGATTGAGGGGCCATAGAGGAGGATGACACAGAGCTGGATGCAGGCGTTGCTGATGGAGGGAGCACAGACGCTGCAGACAATGATGCTCGCGAGGAGGCAGCAGGTGCTATTTCTGAGTCAAGTGTTGGGACAGTGATGTCTTGAAACTCCTCAGGTTCAGCATAACCTTCATCAGTTGTTACATCAATGTCATTAGACTCTGACTCCACAATAGCCACCTTGTAATCCTGCAGGACTTTACCAGTTTGCTGGTAAAGGTATTCGAGTCCAATGAGCTCACCTTTAAAATAGATTACAAAAATAAATAAATGGCAAACAATTAAAAAATATGCCAAGACATTATTCAACAGCTCAGTGGTAACATTGTATTTGTTTAACTTGAATGAAATTGTCCCAAAAAATAAACAAATAGTTGTATACCAGTGTACTTTCTCGGCCCAGCATAAGGGGTGATCTTCTCGCCAAGAACCTCCTCTGCAAGAGTGTTGACAGCATGACGGAGCAGATGATTGTAGCAACGTGGATGCTGCTCATCCGTTGTTGCTGCCACAGCCCGGTCCTCATTCCACCTTGACAGTCCATCCACAAGATACGCTTGGTAGAAGGTGTCACTTGCCAGTGTACCTAAAGTAAAGTAAAAAATAAAAAAATCAGACCATACAAACGTTTCCTATAAATCAACGAAAAGCTGTTCTTCTTACAACTAATTTAATCGCAACACAGTTCATTTACTTATTTATATTGAAATTAAATCCTACATTTATAAAGTCTCTATTAACACATATTTACCTGGGATGAATCTGTTCAGATGCAGGTGAAATGACTCGAGGGAAGTGGAACCTCTGGCACAGCGGAAGGTTGGCAGACGGTGTCCTCCTTTCATCACAGTTCCCGTTTGCAGGTAGAGCTGCACTCCTGGAGGATCCTGGATGCAGGCCACATGCTTTCTCTGGGACTTCCAGATCTCGCTCATCCGGGCGGAGTTGATGAGTGGGACTCCCAGAGTGTTACGGCCAGCATCCCCATCGAAGGCCTGGATATGGCGTTCAATCAGAGCCTGTGTCTCCTTGGTGCCGCGGGTGGTTCTCTTACAATGCAGGGCTAGCTCGTTTCTGTTGATAGAACGCAGCACATCAGCCTCAGATGGTTGCCTCATGGCAGCTTCTAGCTCTGACCTCTTGGCCTTCTTCAGAGCTGACAGGTCGTCCTGATCCCACGCAAAGATACAGTGGCTGAGGCGACTCATGAAGGGGGCATACAACTGGTGTGAGTCAGTTGTGCAGCCCACAGCAATCCTCCGCATGAAGTGCCAAATGTCTAACCGGATTGTCATCTGCTCCCACTCTTCAAACATCCTTCTCAGAAGAGTGTTGCCACAGCAGTCCCGGTCAACATATAGAGCTTCGGGAGGAGCCACCCCAGCCACTCTGTATCGTCTGATGAGCCCTTCAATCATCGGCCCGAGACCGAAACCTTCACTGGCAGTAAGCACACACATGATCACCTGCCCATGCTCATTACCAACATTGGTTGCCCAGGTGGCTGTGCCATAGCTGTGTCCTGCAAGCTTTCGTGCGACTTTCTTGGTGGAATCCATTTTCAAGATCCGACCATATTGGGAAGTTATGGTGGCCTTGACCTCATCCAGCCTTTGCAAGACATCCTGGGCATACACCTGCATCAGCCAACGGTGTTTTGGGACAGGAATCATAGGTGGTGCAGGTGCAAATGAAACAGGCAGGATCAGGCCAGATGTGACAGCTCTGGCAATCCCCTTGCAATCTGTCAGGTACTGAACCGTCTTTTGTAACCAGACCTCAGTGTGTCGTTCCTGCAGCTTGTGCTGGATTTGACTGCTGCTGTTGCCCAGCCCTTGCTGACGCATCAAACTGGCTACCTCGAAGTCACATGCCAGTTTTGATGTTAGAATGCAGGGGAACTGCACCCTGTGGCCCATGTCCAGCTGAGACACAATGCCGTGGCTCCAGCTGATGACCTTCCGGTGGCAACTTCGGCAGGACAGGTACTCAGATGCCACAAAATAAATCGTACCCACCGCAACAACTTGCCTGATCTTCTGGTGCAAGCCTGCAGATGTGAGGAGATCTTTGTGGCAGTCTGGGTGTGGACAAGTTAACTTGACTTGCCACAGCTTACGTGGCATCCAAAGAAGCAGGGGACGGCCAAAGTAATTCTCCAGTGGAGGAGAAATACTGGTCTTCAGTGGCACCTGTGGAGGATACCACCAAAGTTTGTCCACTCTGCTAAAGTCCAGCTCCGGATGCCCCTGTGCTGTCCACTTGAACAGAGCCTTCGAAATCCACCTTTGGTCCACTTCTGGCAAGGCGCGTGTCCAGCCAGCTGGAATACAGACTCGTGCTGGGGGGGGGGGGGGGGAAACAAACATATATATTTGATTTGAACTCTTTTTTTTACTTTATAATCTCTTGGAAATTGAACATGTTGTGCAGGAACTTGTAAAACGCAAGTCACATGAAGTACAAAAGCATATACTACTTTTAAGATACATTAGATAAATTAACATCAATAGATGAAGATGTGAAGCTGGCCAGAACCAAATATCAGGAAGTACAACTGTAAAAGAAAATATTTTGTATATAAAAGTATAAACCTACATGTCACATTGGCCTCTTCAAAGCGTATTGCCTCTGCTAGCAGCGTGCTGTCATCCAGCTCAGTAGACACAGAGGTGTGGGAGATGGTGGGAGGGGGCTCTGTGGCTTGCTGAACAGAGACAGTCGGGGGGGCGAGGGTGAGTAAAGGCCCTGTGCGTCCCTCAACCGACGCTGTTGGCTGAGCAAGGGTCAGTGAGGGCCGTGTGTGTGCCTGGGTCAAAGCTAAAAAACAAACAACAAAAGTAAAAAAAATGATAAACAACACGGATAAATATAAAAATATATATAACAACTGTGTTATACATGAGTGTGTGCTTACAGGGTTTTGCTTTGAGGGGGGAAACCAGCCTCGTCACAGTCTTGGATAATGTTCTTGAATTGGGCAATTTCCCAACCAAGAGGGAGCGAAGAGCAAGGGTGGCAGCGTGCTGAGTTGGAGGAGTGTTCTGGGTGGTGGAAGTGCTCTGTGTGGCGGCATGCTGAGTGGAGGGAGAGACCTGGATGGTATCAACATGCTGTGTGGAAGGAGGGGGCTGAGTAGGGGGACAGAGCTGGGTGGTGGCACTTGGTTGGGGTTTTTTTCCAGCATATTGTGCTTCCTTCATTGCAACAGCAATTCTACCAGAAGGAAAGCTCTCAATGTATTCCCTGAAACACATTTTGTTGTTCGCATGTTCCTGGGAGTCTTTGCTGCCTCCTGTGGGATCCCTGTTCATAGCTGCCACCAGGTAAGCAGCATACCCCAGGGCATTTTCAGCTACCCAGCGAAAGGTCTGTCCACGAAAGACACCAAACTGAATTTCAAAGAAACCAAGCAGGTGTTTTCGGTTACTGATATCGCCACTGTGTTGGATTAAAGCTTTTCTGGCTTTGTCCAGCACTACGTCTGGGGACAGGGGTCGCCTCCACTGCTGGCCTCTGTTGGCATTTTTGACTTTCGTTGCTTCCAATGTGTCCGTAAGGTTAATACTGCCATCAGCTCGTCTCCTGAAGCGAGGTTCCATCTAGAATATAAAAGGACAACATATATAAAACAGAGAAACAGATGTTTAAAACACAGCTGTGGAATGCCACAAAGTGACCCATCTTTCTTTTTTCTCACTTCTCATCTGCAAGAGTCAGCCTCTAGTTGGACACTTTAATGACAATCACCTTAAATAGGACTGTTTGCACCTTATACTGCCATCACCTTATATTTGCATTTTGAATGGGTGGACACTTTAATGGCAATCCCTTTAGGTGTGCCTGTATATATACGCATACGCACACACACACATATATATATACACATATATATATATATATATATATATATATTTATATATAACCCTAACCCTAAAACTGTTTTCACATTTAACAATGAAATGGTCCCTCGTTTCATCATTCTTGTATTTTTTTTTTCCTGAAAATAATTTAAGGCCATGAAGTTTCAGGTGGAAAACACTTGTCATTGTATTGTTTTACGGTAATTAAAAACACAAAACGGGTTAATTCGACCCAAACACCACTTCCACAGCTTGCGAAATTGTATTTTTTTCCTATATGCCTGTTTTTTTACACCGATTATATTCAGTCATGATCGCCTTGTAATGCTATGCTCATAGCCACATTACACGAACTAAGTTAAAACAACTAACAGTAGCCTTGGGCCGGGCTAGCAATTCGGTGAATATATTTATTTTAACAAAAGTTTACTTACCATTTCTTTCAAAATCTTTCAAAAGTCGAACGTGAAGAAATCTGTTGATTCCGATCGGGACTGAGGCGAGCGCTGGCGTTACTAAGCAACTCTAAGGCGGGGACATCCGAGTGGGGCGGGACATCGGTGTGAATCTTGGTAGCGATACGAGCGCTGATTGGCCACATCGTGGTAGAATTCTGGTAGATTCTTGGTAGCAGACAGGGACGTGATTGGTTGCCACTACCAAGATTCACCTCGACCGACGGGTGGCGGGGGGCGCCACAGAGCCTTTTTTTCCAACTCTCAGTCAGTGACGACGTAGGCTCATTGCAGGTTTCAGAAAAGCTCATGTTGCACATTTGGATACAAAAGACTTGTGAAACTGAAAGCTGTTCAAATCGCCATTGAATCAAATCTAAGATGGGTCTTAAATCAAGTACACTCCCAACCAGCAGCTAAAACAGCCTAGCGTGGTCAGAGCCGAAGAACAAAGTAAGATCAGAATCAGTATCTTTACCTCTGGTCCACAAATTTTTCCAGGCAGTAATCCTTGGTCCTTCAGAAAGCTGCCAACACTCGTTGTCAAGAACTGTGGCAGGGCACAAGCATCTGGTGCATGTGCCAAATCAGTAGGCCTGACTTCAGTTGTAGCTAATGTTTTAAATTGGTGCATAAGAAGGTTCTTGCCTTTGGTATGCACTTTCTTGATGGTGGCTTTGCAACAGTTTCAGATTACTTTTCAAGCCGCCACATGAAGCTTGTCAAATGGCAGTGGTGGGATTTGAACCCACGCCTCCTGAGAGACTGGAGCCTAAATCCAGCGCCTTAGACCACTCGGCCACACTACCTTGTCCTGGCAGCCAACCGTTGACAGTAGAAACCATGGATTATTTTTCATTGGCAAAAGAAAACAGGAGGTCATATTGACACATGGACACACCACGGACCAATGATGCACCTGGTTTATGGGTCCAAACCTGTTCAAAACTCCATTGAATATAGTGAATCTTTGGTCCTCAACCAAGCACACTGCAATCTAGTCGCAAAATTGTCCACAAATTATCAATTTTAAGGGGCTTCATTGATCCATTTTCAGACAACTCCTTCAAAATCTGCGACTCTGGTGGGACTCGAACCCACAACCTTTGAATCACTTCTCCAATGTTGATTGCCTAGAAGTCCAATGCGCTATCCATTGCGCCACAGAGCCTTTTTTTCCAACTCTCAGTCAGTGACGACGTAGGCTCATTGCAGGTTTCAGAAAAGCTCATGTTGCACATTTGGATACAAAAGACTTGTGAAACTGAAAGCTGTTCAAATCGCCATTGAATCAAATCTAAGATGGGTCTTAAATCAAGTACACTCCCAACCAGCAGCTAAAACAGCCTAGCGTGGTCAGAGCCGAAGAACAAAGTAAGATCAGAATCAGTATCTTTACCTCTGGTCCACAAATTTTTCCAGGCAGTAATCCTTGGTCCTTCAGAAAGCTGCCAACACTCGTTGTCAAGAACTGTGGCAGGGCACAAGCATCTGGTGCATGTGCCAAATCAGTAGGCCTGACTTCCGTTGTGGCTAATGTTTTAAATTGGTGCATAAGAAGGTTCTTGCCTTTGGTATGCACTTTCTTGATGGTGGCTTTGCAACAGTTTCAGATTACTTTTCAAGCCACCACATGAAGCTTGTCAAATGGCAGTGGTGGGATTTGAACCCACGCCTCCTGAGAGACTGGAGCCTTAATCCAGCGCCTTAGACCACTCGGCCACACTACCTTTTTCTGGACACCAATTTCGGCAGTGGAAACCATGGATCATTTATCATTGGCAATAAAGTAACAAGGAGGTCTGAATGACTCACCATGGACCAATGATGATGAACATACAGTTAATTAGCAGAGGATGGTTTCGATCCATCGACCTCTGGGTTATGGGCCCAGCACGCTTCCGCTGCGCCACTCTGCTCTCTATTCCCAAGCACTGGGATTGGACGGGTGAGGTTTTCTTTTGTGTGAAAGCCTACGGGAAGCAGTTAACACGAATGGAGCAAGATGCACAAAAAAGACAACATTTGGTCCTTCAGAAACCTGCCAACACTCTGTGTCAAACAGTGTGATTGGGAACATTTTGCTTGAAGTCCTCACACATAAGACGTTGAAGTTACACAGAATTCCTGACATGTAAACAGCCCATCACATGCAGCTTGTCAAATGGCAGTGGTGGGATTTGAACCCACGCCTCCTGAGAGACTGGAGCCTAAATCCAGCGCCTTAGACCACTCGGCCACACTACCTTGTCCTGGCAGCCAACCGTTGACAGTAGAAACCATGGATTATTTTTCATTGGCAAAAGAAAACAGGAGGTCATATTGAAACAAAGGACACACCACGGAACAATGATGCACCTGGTTTATGGGTCCAAACCTGTTCAAAACTCCATTGAATATAGTGAATCTTTGGTCCTCAACCAAGCACACTGCAATCTAGTCGCAAAATTGTCCACAAATGATCAATTTTAAGGGGCTTCATTGATCCATTTTCAGACAACTCCTTCAAAATCTGCGACTCTGGTGGGACTTGAACCCACAACCTTTGAATCACTTCTCCAATGTTGATTGCCTAGAAGTCCAATGCGCTATCCATTGCGCCACAGAGCCTTTTTTTCCAACTCTCAGTCAGTGACGACATAGGCTCATTGCAGGTTTCAGAAAAGCTCATGTTGCACATTTGGATACAAAAGACTTGTGAAACTGAAAGCTGTTCAAATCGCCATTGAATCAAATCTAAGATGGGTCTTAAATCAAGTACACTCCCAACTAGCAGCTAAAACAGCCTAGCGTGGTCAGAGCCGAAGAACAAAGTAAGATCAGAATCAGTATCTTTACCTCTGGTCCACAAATTTTTCCAGGCAGTAATCCTTGGTCCTTCAGAAAGCTGCCAACACTCGTTGTCAAGAACTGTGGCAGGGCACAAGCATCTGGTGCATGTGCCAAATCAGTTGGCCTGACTTCAGTTGTAGCTAATGTTTTAAATTGGTGCATAAGAAGGTTCTTGCCTTTGGTATGCACTTTCTTGATGGTGGCTTTGCAACAGTTTCAGATTACTTTTCAAGCTGCCACATGAAGCTTGTCAAATGGCAGTGGTGGGATTTGAACCCACGCCTCCTGAGAGACTGGAGCCTTAATCCAGCGCCTTAGACCACTCGGCCACACTACCTTTTTCTGGACACCAATTTCGGCAGTGGAAACCATGGATCATTTATCATTGGCAATAAAGTAAAAAGGAGGTCTGAATGACTCACCATGGACCAATGATGATGAACATACAGTTAATTAGCAGAGGATGGTTTCGATCCATCGACCTCTGGGTTATGGGCCCAGCACGCTTCCGCTGCGCCACTCTGCTCTCTATTCCCAAGCACTGGGAGTGGACAGGTGAGGTTTTCTTTTGTGTGAAAGCCTACGGGAAGCAGTCAACACGAATGGAGCAAGATGCACAAAAAAGACAACATTTGGTCCTTCAGAAACCTGCCAACACTCTGTGTCAAACAGTGTGATTGGGAACATTTTGCTTGAAGTCCTCACACATAAGACATTGAAGTTACACAGAATTCCTGACATGTAAACAGGCCATCACATGCAGCTTGTCAAATGGCAGTGGTGGGATTTGAACCCACGCCTCCTGAGAGACTGGAGCCTAAATCCAGCGCCTTAGACGACTCGGCCACACTACCTTGTCCTGGCAGCCAACCGTTGACAGTAGAAACCATGGATTATTTTTCATTGGCAAAAGAAAACAGGAGGTCATATTGACACATGGACACACCACGGACCAATGATGCACCTGGTTTATGGGTCCAAACCTGTTCAAAACTCCATTGAATATAGTGAATCTTTGGTCCTCAACCAAGCACACTGCAATCTAGTCGCAAAATTGTCCACAAATGATCAATTTTAAGGGGCTTCATTGATCCATTTTCAGACAACTCCTTCAAAATCTGCGACTCTGGTGGGACTCGAACCCACAACCTTTGAATCACTTCTCCAATGTTGATTGCCTAGAAGTCCAATGCGCTATCCATTGCGCCACAGAGCCTTTTTTTTCCAACCCTCAGTCAGTGACGACGTAGGCTCATTGCAGGTTTCAGAAAAGCTCATGTTGCACATTTGGATACAAAAGACTTGTGAAACTGAAAGCTGTTCAAATCGCCATTGAATCAAATCTAAGATGGGTCTTAAATCAAGTACACTCCCAACTAGCAGCTAAAACAGCCTAGCGTGGTCAGAGCCGAAGAACAAAGTAAGATCAGAATCAGTATCTTTACCTCTGGTCCACAAATTTTTCCAGGCAGTAATCCTTGGTCCTTCAGAAAGCTGCCAACACTCGTTGTCAAGAACTGTGGCAGGGCACAAGCATCTGGTGCATGTGCCAAATCAGTAGGCCTGACTTCAGTTGTAGCTAATGTTTTAAATTGGTGCATAAGAAGGTTCTTGCCTTTGGTATGCACTTTCTTGATGGTGGCTTTGCAACAGTTTCAAATTACTTTTCAAGCCGCCACATGAAGCTTGTCAAATGGCAGTGGTGGGATTTGAACCCACGCCTCCTGAGAGACTGGAGCCTTAATCCAGCGCCTTAGACCACTCGGCCACACTACCTTTTTCTGGACATCAATTTCGGCAGTGGAAACCATGGATCATTTATCATTGGCAATAAAGTAAAAAGGAGGTCTGAATGACTCACCATGGACCAATGATGATGAACATACAGTTAATTAGCAGAGGATGGTTTCGATCCATCGACCTCTGGGTTATGGGCCCAGCACGCTTCCGCTGCGTCACTCTGCTCTCTATTCCCAAGCACTGGGATTGGACGGGTGAGGTTTTCTTTTGTGTGAAAGCCTACGGGAAGCAGTCAACACGAATGGAGCAAGATGCACAAAAAAGACAACATTTGGTCCTTCAGAAACCTGCCAACACTCTGTGTCAAACAGTGTGATTGGGAACATTTTGCTTGAAGTCCTCACACATAAGACGTTGAAGTTACACAGAATTCCTGACATGTAAACAGGCCATCACATGCAGCTTGTCAAATGGCAGTGGTGGGATTTGAACCCACGCCTCCTGAGAGACTGGAGCCTAAATCCAGCGCCTTAGACCACTCGGCCACACTACCTTGTCCTGGCAGCCAACCGTTGACAGTAGAAACCATGGATTATTTTTCATTGGCAAAAGAAAACAGGAGGTCATATTGACACAGAGGACACACCACGGAACAATGATGCACCTGGTTTATGGGTCCAAACCTGTTCAAAACTCCATTGAATATAGTGAATCTTTGGTCCTCAACCAAGCACACTGCAATCTAGTCGCAAAATTGTCCACAAATGATCAATTTTAAGGGGCTTCATTGATCCATTTTCAGACAACTCCTTCAAAATCTGCGACTCTGGTGGGACTCGAACCCACAACCTTTGAATCACTTCTCCAATGTTGATTGCCTAGAAGTCCAATGCGCTATCCATTGCGCCAAGGCCAGCGCGCATTGGTCGAGGTAAACAACAAGAAATCGGTTGAAATGACGCTGAGATCAGTAGATCGAATCCTGTTCATGATGAACTCGTTGGGATTCCCACATCATAAACATTGTATATTAATATTTCCAAATCAAATATATAAACCCGTGTGCAATTAATCTTTGCCTAATGTCACTATACACAGTTATAAACAACGATAAGAACTCGTTTATTTGGCTGGTTTTGTCCTGTTGTGGCATTATTCGGACAGCAGGTGGCAGATTGGCTTGCATACCAAATCAAATGTTTTCCTTAATCCCCTTTAAATATTATTTGTAGTTTGCAAGATTATCAAATCGTGTTTTAACCATAATTTTAGTATTTTTGCAAAATGTATAAGCCTATATTAAATTCCCCACAACATTTGGCATCAATAACCCTTATTTTAATATTAAGGATTATTACCCTCAAGAGAAACTGACTAGTATTCAAAAGCATGTATGTAGATGACTATAGATATTTATATAGCCTATGAGTGCCTGTGTGTTATATCTTATGGGCAATAAAAAGAAAAGAAAAAGACACATTTAGATTTGTTTCATTTATCTAAAGAGGATAAAGAAGAAATGAAGACAGAAATGTTTGTTTGTTCAATTTGACATTTTATGAAAAACATTAATAAACAACACAGTGATTACAAGAACAATCAAGTGTTGCATAAAAAAATAGAAAAAAAATAGAATAATAATAAAAACAATAATGGCATATGACACAGCAAACATGAACCGCATGTAGCCAGCCTTTTCCAGTTTTCCAACTGTACTCCTGGTATTCAGGTTCACAGCTACACACTGGAGTAGAGTAAGTAGACAGACTTAAGAAACTCAAGGGTTTTCATTGCTTGGCTTTTGTTTCTTCCCATATCCATGTTTTGCCAGCTCAGCCCTCCATTCTTCGTAAGATTGAGTCTCAGACTCTGTGCAGAACCAGTTTCCAAAGTACTGGCGATGTGACTGTGGCTTTCTGTCCT
Source organism: Symphodus melops (assembly GCF_947650265.1). Lineage (NCBI taxonomy): Eukaryota > Metazoa > Chordata > Actinopteri > Labriformes > Labridae > Symphodus > Symphodus melops. The sequence goes on from NC_136699.1 coordinate 24,290,199, forward strand.
TGTTGCACTTTTTGCATATGATGACATCCGACTTCTTCTCATATTTTCTTGTCATTTGTCCAGCGCGCTCTTTGTCTTGCTTTCTCTTTCTGTATTGCAGGGTTGTGTATGGGATATCTTTATTTGAGGTCTGTGTCTGAGTGAAGGGTGGCATGAATGATGGTGGCATGGTGACGAGCATCATCTGTGAGGGTCCTGCAGAACACTGCACGGATGGGGGAAAGAGAGGATGTTGGGGTTGTGAAGCCTGGGAGATAGTCTGAGGTTGTGGCCTTCTCTTTAGCTTTGCCTCCCCAGCAGTTAGGAGGAAGAATGAAAGAATGAGGTTCAGCAGCTCCTTTCTGCAAAGCTGCAAGAAGCGTTTCAGTTGCTGCCATCGGTGCGTCTGGAGCTGGGATGCCTTGCATCACAGTTTGTTGTTCCTGTGACCTACAACGCCTGCTGTACCTGAAGACAAAACAAAACAAAAACAAAAAAAACTTCAGTTTTATCAGCTGATCAAATGTATCCTCCAATAGCACTTCATCACATAAGATAAGTTAAGATATAAGGTTTTATTGTTCTCAAAGGAACATTTGTCTTTAAAATAGCACATACATTTATTTTACTTCACAGGTTATCTACATTTCTTTATATAAATATGAGTCTATTTTTAATTGCACGGGTTTAATTTGTAATTTGTTTATTCTGAGTCATATAGGGGGTCCTCTCCATCTTGTTTCGGGTTTATCTATGGTTTAAATATGTAAGGGAGGGAGGACAGCAGTTGTTGAACACTAATGTCTTGTATCCCTGTGTCCCGCATGTCATGTATGTATGTATGTATACGTATGTGTGTGTGTGTGTGTGTGTGTGTGTGTGTGTGTGTGTGTGTGTGTGTGTGTAGCGGTTTCATATATATATATATATACACACACAAACTTGTATTATCAACACTATAGCATGATTACACTTTTTTAAAACTGTTTTCACATTTAACAATGAAATGGTCCTTCGTTTCATCATTCTTGTAATTTTTTTTTACTGAAAATAATGTAAGGCCATGAAGTTTCAGGTGGAAATCACTTGTTATTGTATTGTTTTACGGTAATTAAAAACACAAAACGGGTTAATTCGACCCAAACACTACTTTCCTATATGCCTGTTTTTTTACACCCATTACATTCAGTCATGATCGCCTTGTCATGCTATGCTCATAGCCACATTACACGAACTAAGTTAAAACAACTAACAGTAGCCTTGGGCCGGGCTAGTAATTCGGTGAATATATTTATTTTAATAAAAGTTTACTTACCAGAAGCCGGCGCTGGCGTTACTAAGCAAGTCTGAGGCGGGGACATCCGAGTGGGGCGGGACATCGGTGTGAATCTTGGTAGCGATACGAGCGCTGATTGGCCACATCGTGGTAGAATTCTGGTAGATTCTTGGTAGCAGACAGGGACGTGATTGGTTGCCACTACCAAGATTCACCTCGACCGACGGGTGGCGGGGGGCGCCACAGAGCCTTTTTTTCCAACTCTCAGTCAGTGACGACGTAGGCTCATTGCAGGTTTCAGAAAAGCTCATGTTGCACATTTGGATACAAAAGACTTGTGAAACTGAAAGCTGTTCAAATCGCCATTGAATCAAATCTAAGATGGGTCTTAAATCAAGTACACTCCCAACTAGCAGCTAAAACAGCCTAGCGTGGTCAGAGCCGAAGAACAAAGTAAGATCAGAATCAGTATCTTTACCTCTGGTCCACAAATTTTTCCAGGCAGTAATCCTTGGTCCTTCAGAAAGCTGCCAACACTCGTTGTCAAGAACTGTGGCAGGGCACAAGCATCTGGTGCATGTGCCAAATCAGTAGGCCTGACTTCAGTTGTAGCTAATGTTTTAAATTGGTGCATAAGAAGGTTCTTGCCTTTGGTATGCACTTTCTTGATGGTGGCTTTGCAACAGTTTCAGATTACTTTTCAAGCCGCCACATGAAGCTTGTCAAATGGCAGTGGTGGGATTTGAACCCACGCCTCCTGAGAGACTGGAGCCTTAATCCAGCGCCTTAGACCACTCGGCCACACTACCTTTTTCTGGACATCAATTTCGGCAGTGGAAACCATGGATCATTTATCATTGGCAATAAAGTAAAAAGGAGGTCTGAATGACTCACCATGGACCAATGATGATGAACATACAGTTAATTAGCAGAGGATTGTTTTGATCCATCGACCTCTGGGTTATGGGCCCAGCACGCTTCCGCTGCGCCACTCTGCTCTCTACTCCCAAGCACTGGGATTGGACGGGTGAGGTTTTCTTTTGTGTGAAAGCCTACGGGAAGCAGTCAACAGGAATGGAGCAAGATGCACAAAAAAGACAACATTTGGTCCTTCAGAAACCTGCCAACACTCTGTGTCAAACAGTGTGATTGGGAACATTTTGCTTGAAGTCCTCACACATAAGACGTTGAAGTTACACAGAATTCCTGACATGTAAACAGCCCATCACATGCAGCTTGTCAAATGGCAGTGGTGGGATTTGAACCCACGCCTCCTGAGAGACTGGAGCCTAAATCCAGCGCCTTAGACCACTCGGCCACACTACCTTGTCCTGGCAGCCAACCGTTGACAGTAGAAACCATGGATTATTTTTCATTGGCAAAAGAAAACAGGAGGTCATATTGAAACAAAGGACACACCACGGAACAATGATGCACCTGGTTTATGGGTCCAAACCTGTTCAAAACTCCATTGAATATAGTGAATCTTTGGTCCTCAACCAAGCACACTGCAATCTAGTCGCAAAATTGTCCACAAATGATCAATTTTAAGGGGCTTCATTGATCCATTTTCAGACAACTCCTTCAAAATCTGCGACTCTGGTGGGACTTGAACCCACAACCTTTGAATCACTTCTCCAATGTTGATTGCCTAGAAGTCCAATGCGCTATCCATTGCGCCACAGAGCCTTTTTTTCCAACTCTCAGTCAGTGACGACATAGGCTCATTGCAGGTTTCAGAAAAGCTCATGTTGCACATTTGGATACAAAAGACTTGTGAAACTGAAAGCTGTTCAAATCGCCATTGAATCAAATCTAAGA